>NC_045800.1:66945482-67256444 GCF_009873245.2 Balaenoptera musculus | reverse complement strand
CATTCTAGAAATCCTATCATTCACTTATATATTGGACAAATAGTTATTGAGCATACGATATATGCTGCATTTCTGCTAGTATGGGAGACATAAGTAGTGAACAAGGAACTATAAATCATTGCCTTCATGAACCTTATGTTTGAGTGTGTACAATGTATAATAAAAAGTAACAAAATAATATAAAATATAATTTCAGATTGTAGTAGATGCAGAAAGACATATGTCATATGATATTACTTATATGTGGAAAGTTAAAAAAGAGACTTTAAAAGAAACAAATATGGTGACATAATAGGTCATAGCTGAAGAAGTAACTTAGGGAGATTGATGTCTGAGAAGATGATATTTGAACTCAGTTCTCACAAATTAAACATAACAGAAGCAGTCCATATGGCCATATGAGAAAAGCACACTGGAAAATTACCAAGTGCAAACTCCCTCAGGTGGGAAGGCGCTTACTGTATTCTAGAAACAGGTCAATGTGCAGAGATCTAATGAGTGAAAAGGAAAATAATATGAAGTAGGGCTGAAAGTTAAGCAGTAGGAATTTCATATTAAGTCTGAATAAGCCATTAAAAGAAGTTTGCATTTTACTGTAAGGGGCTAAGGAAAGCAATTGCTATGATAAACATTTTTTAAAATTTTACTTTGGCTTTTACATAGAAAGTAGATTAGAGAGATATGAGTATAAGAATGGAAACCATATAGGACGATATTTCTGTAGTCAAAGATAGATGATGGTGGCATAGGCTATGATGTTGACAAACGAGATGGAGAAAAGTATGTAGATTCAAGATAACTAAGTTTTGGTGAAGTTGATAGGGCTTGTTAATGGATTAAATAGGAAAACCAGCCATTAGATATCATTAGAATATAAACTTCACAAGGGCAAGAATTTTTGTCTAATTTTTGTTTTCTTTACTGTTTACTCCCCAGTTGCATAAATAATGCCTACCACATAGTATATATTCAATAAATATTTACTGAATAAAAAAAGTAAAATCTTTAGGATTTTCCCCAGAGCAACTAGGTGAAAGGCCATGCCATTAACTAAAATCAGAAACACTGAAGAGGAAGCAGAATGAGGTGGAGATAGAGCAAACATTTGTTCCATTTTGGCTATTTTAAGCTTTAGATGTCTTCTAGATATCAATGTGGAAATGTCAAAGGCAAACTAAGTATTTGAGTCTAGTCTTTAGGAAAGCGGTCTGGCCTGGAGAGAAAAATTTGGATGCCATCAGCATGTGGCTATGGAATTTACTGTAATTAATAATAAAAAAAATACTAAAGAGTCCCTGAAGGACATTTAAAAAAAGATCTGATTATGGAGATATATAAAAACATGTTTATTAGTGGAAATATTTAATATCTTGAAGGAGTCATTATTCCATAAAATAATCTAAAACCTAAAACATTTTAACAATTTCAATAAAAATTCTAATATGTATTTTTATAGAACTTTGCAAGTAGATCATGAAAGTTATAAAAAGAGCAAAGAGTAGAACAGTAATACTTTAAAGAAAAAAACACAGTAACTGAATTTGCCTAGAAGATATCAAGATGTAATACAAAGTCATAATTAAGACTGTGTCACCCTCATACCAAAACCAAAGACACAACACACGCACACAAAAATTACAGGCCAATGCCATTGATGAACATAGATGCAAAAATCCTCAACAATGTATTAGCAAACCAAATTCAACAATACATTGAAAGGATCATACACCACGAACAAGTAGAATTTATCCCAGGGATGAAAGATGGTTCAATATTCTCAAACAATCAATGTGGTATACCACATTAACAAATTGAACAATAAAAATCATATGATCATCTCAATAGATGTAGCAAAAGCTTCTGACACAATTCAACATCCATTTATAATAATAAAAAAAAAGTTCAATGAAGTGAGCATAGAGGCAATATATCTCAAAATAATAAAGGCCATATATGACAAGCCCACAGACAACATCATATGCAATGTATGAAAGGCCGAAAGCATTTCCTCTAAGGTCAGGAATAAGACAAGGATGCACACTCTTGCCACTTTTATTTAACATAGCACTGGAAGAATAGGCACAGTATTCAGACAGGAAAAAGAAATGAAAGGAATCTAAATTGTAAGGCAAAAAGTAAAACTGTCACTGTTTGCAGACAACAAGGTCCAATATACGGAAAATCCTAAACCTGTTACCAAGAAACTGTTATAACTCATCAATGAATTCAATAAAGTTACAGTATACAAAATTAATATACAAAAATCACTTGTGTTCCTATACACTAACAAACTATCAGAAAGAGAAATTAAGAAAATAATCCAATTTACAATTGCATCAAAAAGAATAAAGTACCTAGAAATAAATCTAACTAAGGAGGTAAAAGACCTGTACTAGGAAAACTATAAAACACTGATAAAAGAAATTGAAGAAGACACAAACAGATGGCTTTCTAATATCTTTACATATCATGTTGATGGATTGGAAGAATTATTATTGATAAAATGACCATATTACCCAAGGCACTCTACAGATTTAATGTAATCCCTATCAAAATACCAACGGCATTTTTCACAGAACTAGAACAAATAATTCTAAAATTTCTATGGAAACACAAAAGATCCTAAATAGCCAACATAATCTTGAGAAAGAAGAACAAAGGCAGAGGTATCATGCTCCCTGATTTCAAACTATATTACGAAGCATAGTAATCAAAACAGTATGGTACCTGCACAAAAACAGACACATAGATCTGTGGAACATAAAAAGGAGACCAGAAAAATGAACGCACACTTATACGGAAATTAATCTACAGCAAAGGAGGCAAGAATATACAATGGGAAAAAGATAGCTTCTACAATAAATGGTTTTGGGAAAACTGGACAGCTACATGCAAAAGAATGAAACTGGACTATTTTCTCATACCATATACAAAAATAAATTCAAAAGGAATTAAGACTTAAATGTAAGACCTGAAACCATAAAACTTCTAGGAAAAAACATAAGCAGGGACACTTCCCTGTCATGCCTCAGGGCACCACTGAGGGTTTCCCCTATGCATCACCACCTCTTCCCCACAGAAGTGAAGGGAGCGCTTCCGGGTTCAGCAATAACCTGGAGCCAGTGTTAGGTTGGCCCTGCTGGGCCTTGTTCCAAAGCTCTGCCTTCACTTCGGGCTTTTTAGAAACCCAGATTTGCTCTTGGCCATGCTGGACAGCGTCCCAGATGCGTGTGTGAGCCCCCCATGGCAGATACGGCCTGAACAGCCCCCAAGGGGCAGGCGCAGTGTAATTCATGATGGCCAATAAACCGGACATGGCAATGTGGCTTTCTCGCTTGTTCACAGTTTACGGCTCTGCTTTGTTCTGTCTCTTCTTGGGTTGCATGAAGCAGCAAGCTTTTACCAATGTGCTTTGCTGGCAAATGCTCTGACTAGTGCTCTGAGGCTGCACCAAAGACTACCACACTTCCAGTTAAACAGAGCATTCCAGGCCCATGCTACGTCAGAGGACAGCTGCCACTACCTGTTCTATTCATTCATTTTTGTCAATTCCCTACCCGGTTACAATGAGTATTTTCCCAGTCTTGTTATTTTATTTGCTTCATGCTGCCACATACACGAAAAAGGTCCTTGATGCAAAGGATTCAAATAGTTTACCTCTGCTGAGAGCTCTCTTGGATAAATTAAGCGCTAATCAACAGAATATTCTGAAATTCATTGCTTGTAATGAAATATTCTTGATGCCTACTACAGTTTTTATGCTTTTTAGTGGTCAAGGAAGTTTGCTCCACCCTTTTATATGCTATAGATTCCTTACTCTTTGATACTCCTCTCGAAGAAATCCATATTGTTGGACTTTGTTTAATGAGCCGAGGACTGTTGTTGAACATCTGATAATGAAACCTGCTTGCCCACTGTTTGTGACAAGACCTTGTCTCCAGAGCATTGCCTTTATAAGCAGACTGGCACCAACAGTTGCATAGTTTAACATTCAGCTAAGTTATATATAATATAAATAAGCATTGTTAGCTGCTGGTACTTCTGCTAGGGATGGTTAATTCCAGGTGTAAAAGTGACCTCAATGCAATTTGCATAATTTACATAAATGCATCTCAAAAGAAAAATATTCATTTTCCTGGCATGTTAAATCAAGCCTTTTAAACACTTGCTGAGCAACTTTATTGTAATGTGTTGTTAATAGGGAAGTTTGAATCTTGTGATAAATGTATCAAAAATTCTTTAGATGCTGCTGTGCCTTTATCGTGAAGTACATTTATTTCTCTGGTAAAAATACCTCTAAAGTTTGTTTTCATCTAATTGGTAACCTGAATTTATATCTGGCATGAGTTCATTGTGGTAATATTAACACGTAAATTCAGTATATTTTGAGACAGTATTCTTTTGCTATTCAGTAATTTTGGTTGACGATTTTAACAAAAACACTCCCCACTGTATTTAATTTCAAATTGTTTCTAAATTGATTTTATGCTGCTTTGTTAGGACAGATTTATTTTGGATGTACTGCTATAATAGGAATTCTATATGTATCTTATACTATGACTTTCCAAAATTTTATTTTCATAATTACTTCTGTGGCTTTGAATATTTTTTTAAAAGGCCCAAATGAAAGCTTGTTAACCAACTGGGTAAATATTTGTGGTCACCTAAGCGTTTTACATCAGAGAGCAGTACAGTAGTCAGTCAGTTTTCCTTTCAGAGATCCATTGAGTAACACTTCTCAAACAGGAAATCATTCTTTTAGAAATGTGGACACACAGGTTTTAGTATTATCGTAGTTTACACAGTCACTTAGATCAGATTCTTGACTGCCAATTTTCTCGGTTTCTTAGGCTTGAATTGTCATAGACAGTTACAGCAGTTCAGATGCCTTTTGAAAGGAATGTAACTGAAGATTGAGCATATGACTAAACTTTGTATCTGTTCTGAAATAATAATGAAGATTATACATACTTACCCATCAAATCTGACTTAAAAGATTAAATAGAAAGGTTTATAGGAAAGGTTATCGATTGGGAATGGAGCCAGAGGAGTTGTGCGGGAAATAGTGCGCATTTCAATGGCGTAATGCGCAGATATGTTTGGGGGGATTGGATGTATTATGCAACTGTGATTTGAATTGTGTAATATGTTAAATACATTCGTTCAGCTTCCATTAACTCCTTTTTAAAATTCATTCTGATCTTTATTTATTGTTGCATGATTGGAAACATTTAAAACATTGCAAAATGTTAACACAGAGTAATGTAATGGTTTTTGTAACCAGTTTCCTTCTATGTGCATGTAACTTGGATTTCTCAAATATACTCGGTGACTTATCAGTGACATCACTTTTCTTTTTACTCAACTTTTTGATCTATAGAAATGTGATACCCACTTGATAGCTCAACTGTAACCAGCTAGTTTTGTAATTTTGTAATATTTATCTACTAAGTTAGAGAAGCCCCATAATATATAGTTGATTGTGTGGGGGGGCAGTCTTATTATCACTATGTATGTCATCTGATGGTTTTAAAAACTAAATTTTCTAGAGCAATAAAGTAACTACAATGTTAAGTAAACAATAAAAAAAAACTCAGGCAGGATGCTCTTTGACATCGGCTTTAGCAATATTTGGGGGGGATAAATCTCCTTAGGAAAGGGAAACAAAAGCAAAAATAAACAAATGGGACTACTTCAAACTTAAAAGCTTTTGCACAGTGAAGGAAACTGTCAACAAAATTAAAAGGCCTCATACTGAATGGGAGAAGATATTTGCAAACAAAATATTCATTAAGGGGTTAAGATCCAAAATATACAAAGAGCTCATACAACTCAACATCAAAAAAAAAAACCCAATTAAAAATGGGCAAAGAACCTGAATAGACAGTTTTCCAAAGAAGATATATAGATGGCCAACAGGCACATGAAAAGATGCTCAATATCACTAATTATCAGGGAAATGTAAATTAAAACCACGAGATGTCAACTTCACACCTGTCAGAATGCCTATTATCCAAAAGACAACAAATACCAAGTGTTGGCAAGGATGTAGAGAAAAGGGAACCCGTATGCATTGTTTACAGGAATGTAAATTGGTGCCGTCACTATGGAAAACGGTATGGAGATTACTCAAAAAATTAAAAATAGAACTACCATATGGCCCAGGAATTCCACTCCTTGCTTTTTATCCAAAGAAAACAAAAACACTAGTTTGAAAAGATACATGCATTGCAGTATTATGTACAATAGCAAAGATATTAAAGCAACCTATGTACTCATCAATAAATGAATGGATAAAGAAGATGTGGTATACACACACACACATAAACACTCACAATGGAACATTACTCAGCCATGAAAAAGAATTAAATCTTGCTATTTGTGACAACATGGAGAGACCTAGAGGGAATATGCTAAGTGAAATAAGTCAAACAGAGAAAGACAAATACCATATGATTTCACTTACATATGAAATCTAAAAAAAAACACAAATGGACAAATGTAGCAAAACAGAAACAAACTTATAGATACCAAGAACAGAGGGGAGAGGAGGGGATGGGGTGATGAGAGAACTAGGTGAGGGAGATTAAGAGGTACAAACTTCCATGTAAAAAATAAATGTCACAGTTATGAAATATACAGTGTGGGGAATTTGTCAGTCATGATATCATATGTTTATATGATGATAGATGGTAATTAGACTTATCATGGTCATTTTGAAATATATGGAAATATTGAATCACTATGTTGGGCACAAGGAACTCACGTAGTGTTGCACATCAATTATACTTCAAAAACAAACAAACTCATAGAAAAAGAGACAATATTTGTGCTTTTCAGAGGTGGGAAGTAGAAAGAGTGGGAATTGGATAAAAGTGGTCAAGTTACAAACTTCTAGTTATAAGAAAGTATATACTAGGGATATAATGTATAACATGGTTAATATAATGAACATGGCTGTATGTTATGTATGAAAGTTATTAAGAGAGTAAATCCCAAGAAAAAAATTTTTTTTCTTTCTTAGTTTGTATCTATATGAGATGACGGATGTTCACTAAACTTACTGTTGTCATCATTTTATGATGTATCTAAGTCAAATCATTAGGCTGTACACCTTAAAATTATACAGTGCTGTATGTCAATTCTATCTCAATAAAACTGGAAAAAGGTTCCATAATACTGTTGCAGGGATAAAGAAATGAGTCACTGGAATAGAATAGAGATCCCAGAAAATTGTATACTTTGGAACATGTTTCAATTTATCTATCAATTTATATTTCATACAGAATAGGAGTAAAGAAACTATTCAGATTTGATATATATGTATTATACATGTATAATGTATTAAATAAAACATGTATTGTATATATATGCATGTATTACTTATGTTATAGTTTATACACATATGTATACAAATATATATAAAACAATGGAAACATTTAAAAAGTGTGTATGTATGTGTGAAAAATGGTAACATTTCACATTAATTGGGAAAGGATCAACTATTTAATACGTGATGGTTTCCCAATGGTTACCACTGTAAAAAAAAAAAAAATCCCACTTCATTTAGACATAAAAATAAATTTCAGGGCTTCCCTGGTGGCGCAGTGGTTGAGAGTCTGCCTGCTAATGCAGGGGACACGGGTTCGAGCCCTGGTCTGGGAAGATCCCACATGCCGCGGAGCAGCTGGGCCCGTGAGCCACAGCTGCTGAGCCTGCGCGTCTGGAGCCTGTGCCCCGCAACGGGAGGGGCCGCGATGGTGAGAGGCCCGCGCACCGCGATGAAGAGCGGTCCCCGCACCGCGACGAGGAGTGGCCCCCACTTGCCGCAACTGGGGAAGGCCCTCGCACAGAAACGAAGACCCAACACAGCCAAAAATAAATAAATAAATAAATAAAGTAGCTATAAAATAAATTTCAGATGAAAAAAAGATCTAAAGGTTAAATAACAATAATTCAATCTTTTAAAAAGAAAATGTGGGAACTACATAACATTTTCGTTGCAAGAATTTCTTGACAAAGCACAAACCAACAAACCATGGCACAGGGTAGGTGCTCAAATGTCTATTTAAGAAATTAAAAGATGGATCATATGTTCACATTAAAGTTCTTAAAGTCTTTTATGATTAAAATATTATTTTCAAAGTTAAAAGAAAAGCCATAGTCAACAGAAGACATTTTTAACAAACCTAAGCAATGCAATTCAAAAAAAAAAAACCTAAAAATTGGCAAAGAGTTGAGGCAACTCACAGAATTAGAAAGCCAAACGGTTAATAAATGTTTTAAAAAAATGTTTTCTTGAGTAATCAGAAAATTATAAATTGATACCAATGAGATACATTGAATACTATTTGGATTCAAAAGACATTTCAAAAATGACAGCCTCAAGTGTTATCCGCCATGTGGAGAAATGAGAATTCAGACTCTTGAGGGGAGTGAGTGTAAGTGATTCAGCCACTTTAGAGACCTCACTGCAGAGTTTTGTTCCCTGTGGAACCTCACAGAAAACTGCCATCAGTTACAACTGCCATCAGAGATCTCAGGGGCAGGTCCTCAGGCTGCATTTCTTCAGCCAGTGTTCACTTGTTAATCAACATTAAGTCTAAGAAAGCACTCTCCCTTACTGTTTCCTCAATATCCTTAGAGATGAAATCACCAGCAAGGCAAATCAAGAATTTAACACACACTCTACTTTTAGTAAAATTAGAATCTAAGCAGATGTCCGGAGACTTGAAGTTTCTAATCATTATTATATTTCACATCCTTACAACATTTGTGGTTTTTATTATGAAGTAATTATCCATACTATTTAGTGCTTATTCTAAGACAAGGAAGGTGTTTAAGATTGACCTTATGTGTATCCTGATTCATGGTTTCAAGACAATCCGTCATCTAAAAATAATTCCCTAAAGAATGTGTTGCTCTTCAGATTTTAAAAAACTCCTGAATTGCAAACAAGACAATATTTCTTGGCTTTTTTTCAAACTCATGCCTTCTTTTGATAAAAGAGGGAAAAAACCATTAATGTCATACAATTTGAGGTTTCAAAATAAATAAGACTAAAAATAAATCAGATCTGTTAGACAAAACACTGCTTTGATTTCAAACTATACCTTTCACAAAATTCTAATATGGTCTCTCAGGATATGTTACAAGAACCAGGTGTTAAATAAAGAATGAGGTGTTTAGCGAACAATAAAGTATGACCTTAGGATGAGTCATTTTCTGTGTTTAAAACATATATTTTAAAATATTTCCATATGTATGAAAGTCTGAAGCATTACATATAATTTTTTATAGCTAGCTTAATGAAAGAGACAGTAACTTAGTTATCATACCTGTGGACACAAGGTTTCCAGGTGATTGGCTGCAACCTTGACAATCTTAATTCCGTCTTCATTTGTTGACATGGAACAAGCAAGATTTGCCACCTTAAATACAATATAAAACAATGGAAATTATCTCAGATTATGAAGGAAATGCAGAAACATTTGTCATCCTAGACAAGTAAGAGTATGTACATGTTCACTGAAAATCTCAATGACAAACAACAGCATTTTCATAAATGTCACTGGTATCTGCTTTATGGAAGCATTCAGAGAATCTGTTGACATTAAATAACAACAAAGTGCTTCCCTGGTGGCGCAATGGTTGAGAATCTGCCTGCCAATGCAGGGGACATGGGTTTGAGCCCTGGTCTGGGAAGATCCCCCATGCCACGGAGCAGCTGGGCCCGTGAGCCACAGTTACTGAGCCTGCGCGTCTGGAGCCTGTGCTCCGCAACAAGAGAGGTCATGATAGTGAGAGGCCCGCGCACGGCGATGAAGAGTGGCCCCCGCTTGCCGCAACTAGAGAAAGCCCTCGCACAGAAACGAAGACCCAACACAGCCATAAATAAATAAATAAATAAATAAATAAATAATTTTTTTTTAAAAATTTAAAAAATAAATAAATAACAACAAAGGGCCATGGAAAATCATTTAAAGCCGAAAGGAAGACTGGTGAGTGAATTAGTAAACCCTGTACAGTCTCTTGGTATCAACACCTAACCTATAATAAGATGCTAACTATTATGGTTTCCTAAGGGACTGAAAAAAAAGTTTACCTATGGATTGAATGCCGATAGATTCTTGGAATCTCATATGATTGTGGTTTATTTTAAGTTTGTAATTGGTTTATTATTTCCCAGAGGTCTATTATGCATACTTAAGTTGCATTAAGCATGACTGTATCTTTATTCATGTTTTATTCAGCATCAAATATGCTGCAAAGCTGGACAAATACAAGATAATTGAATTCTTCTTCCTGTTCTTGATTTTCTACTACAACTTCGTAGGCACTATTTGACATTCGAGCAGTCAATTTGATTCAAGCCCTTAGTAATACCCATATTCTTTTATGCATTATTGCTTTTGAAACTCACACTCTTTTCCAGGGAAATGGGTGCCCTTTTAAATAACTACATTCACGTCCATTACCTAAGTCCAACGTTTACAAATAATTTCTTTATACCATGAATGAGTCATGAGAAATATCATGGAATTCCTTTCTTTTCCTTTGAACCTCACTCTTATTCAACATTCCCCTTGCTAACAGGTGAGTATTCATGTACAGAGGCAATGTTTTCTCTGATCTACAAAATATGTCGTTGTCTTCATCACTGCAAAGAGATTGCTTTTCTAACAATCATTTTCCTAATATCTCTGTTAGCTATTATATACTTTAGCACATGGCAAGTTTTACTGATCAAATCCAAAATGCATTCAGTTGCAGAGAAACCGCACTTAAACTGCATGCAGTGGAAGCGAACAACAAACATATCCTTGGATGACTATTTGTAGAGTACCACAAACTGTTACTTACATGGATTTGCAGCCTTTGCTTTTTTTTATAGCATTACTTTAAATATGTCAACAGTGAAACCACTCCATGGTTTGCATTTACATATAATGAAATAGCAGCCATACATTATTTAACTGGGGAACGGCATTGTTCACTTTATTAATATACATGGAAATGGCGTACTTGAAAAGGTCTTTTGTTGGCTTGAAGGTCACAATGCCTCAACTTTCATATCTGACACATAATTAGCACATTTGTGAATTATTTGAAAAGGGCAGCAGTTTCTTTGCCCCTCTCTCCCACTCCCAAAGCCCCACTCACAGAAAGTAAAATTTAGCAGTCTAACTGCTTTAATATGTCTCATAATAATATGTACTGCACTTGCAGAAAATAGCTATCTGTAAATTTGAGCACTCTTTGTTTTAAGTAAAAATTTTAAATGATTGCCTCAATCTTTTGGTCAAATCAGATGAATGTTGGTTAATCCAAAGTTTAAAATTACAGAAAGGTACTCTATAGAGGCACTCTTTTTTTAAAAAAAGTTATTTTATATCGGAGCATAGCTGATTGACAATGTTGTGTTAGTTTCAGCTGTACAGCAAAAGGATTCAGTTATATATGTATCTATTCTTTTCCAAATTCTTTTCCCATTTAGGTTATTACAGGATATTGAGCAGAGCTCCCTGTGCTATACAGTAGGTCCTTGTTGCTTATCTATTTTAAATATAGTAATGTGTACATGTCAATCCCAAATTCCCAATCTATCCCAAACAACCCAATCAAAAAAATGGGCAGAAGACCTAAATAGACATTTCTCCAAAGAAACAGACATACAGATGGCCAAGAGGCACATGAAAAGATGCTCAACATCACTAATTATTACAGAACTGCAAATCAAAACTACAATGAGATACCACCTCACAACAGTCAGAATGGCCATCATCAAAAAATCTACAAACAATAAATGCTGGAGAGGGTGTTAAGAAAAGGGAACTCTCCTTCACTGTTGGTGGGAATGTAAATTGATACAGCCACTATGGAGAACGGTATGGAGGTTCCGTAAGAAACTAAAACTAGAGCTACTATATGATCCAGCAATCCCACTCCTGGGCATATATCCAGAGAAAACCATAATCCGAAAGTATACATGCACCCAATATTCACTGCAGCGCTATTTATAACAGCCAAGACATGGAAGCAACTTAAATGTCCATCAACAGAGGAATAGATAAAGAAGATGTGGTACATATACACAATGGAATATTACTCATTCATTAAAAAGAATGAAATAATGTCATTTGCAGCAATATGGATGGACCTGGAGATTATCATACTAAGTGAAGTCAGACAGAGAAAGACAAATATCATACGATATTGCTTATATGCGGAATCTAAAAAAAAATGATACAAATGAACTTATTTACAAAAGAGACTCACAGACTTAGAGGTCACCAGAAGGAAGGGTGGGGACACTCTTTTACTTTATTTATTTTTAATGTTTCATCTTTACCTTTTTTCCCTTTTAAAAACACATTCTTCTTCTGGACATTTTCTTTTCTCCATGTTTATCGTAGCCAATTCAGTGACTAATGTTAACATAAAAATCATCCTAAACACAAAGTTTCTGTTTATATTAGCAGACTTAAGTCTTACAAAACTCTCAATTGAAAATACAACACACCTTAAAGTTTTCTACTCAATTAATGATTATATTAACACTCTTTCTGTCTTCCTTTATTAAGACATACCCAAATTTCTCCTTACCAGAACTGTTCTATGTCAGGTAAACTTTCTAGATAATCAAGTACTATTTCCCGATTATTAAGGCATGTGGAGTTTTAGTGATATTTTATACAAACAAATTGAATTTATAGGATAGCTAGTATTCTGTGACCAAATAGAGAAAGTTATGTGATAAAAATCGCTTTACATTTCTAATTTGAGTGATTTGTGACATATTTTCTAAGTCACATGAATGTGTAAATGAAAGCCAAATTTTTTCTAACAATATTCCTAAGTTCTGTGTGGCTCTTTAGGCAGTCAGGTATGTTCTCAAGCATGGCATGAAGGCAACTCCCTATTGGTCAAAGAAAACAGCATGCAAACAAAATATTTTAAAAAACAGTTTGAGATATTTGGACATCTGACAGCCTTTATATATCTAACTTTGACAGTGCTTCAAAAGTCTGTGTAAAGTTTCATTATTCAAGAGATCTTTGTGAAAGATTTTTGCCCACTAAGGAAAACTGTTCACAGAGAGGTTTTGGAAACAAATAGATCTGGGTTTTAACTCAATTCCCACAATTAATAAAATTTCTGACCATGGGCAAAATGTTAACATCTCTGAGATCATTCTGTCACCTATAACATGGGTACGATAGTATCAATCTCACTGGAGTATTTTGAGGATTAAATGAGATAGTTTGTGAAGATAGCCTGATACCAGGTAGCCCTGACCATGTATCAATTTCCTTCCAGCTCATCTCCCTTCTATTAATGGGGGGTGGGAAAGAACATTCACTCTCTCAAAAGGTTTTATAGAATTAAAACTTTAGGAGTCTAAAGAAATTTGACAAAATGTCTAATCAAAGAGCCACAAATTCAAATGTTTACAGGACTCATGCAGGGAATACAAACATAGAGTCTAGATGTAACAGTGGTTAGGGTGCATGGTGGTGCCCCAGGCAAACATGAGTGTGTATGCCCTGCCTAAAGGCATTAGGCCTCATTAAAACAAGTTGAAATACAAGGAAAAACTCACTTCCTTAACCAAGCTAACAGTCTGTTGACTTACTTTAGTTCATAGTTCACCAATTTGTGACCTCTGACCTCATTCTCTAATCCTCTATTGTATAAATAGGAAAACAAAGTCAGAGAGAAGAAACATACTCAAACTATCCAAGGACAGGGAGACTATTAATCAAGGCTATGTGTGTGCTATTTATGCCATCCTGAATTAAAGCATTGAAAAGTCTCCTGCATTGAAATGATTGACCAGACTTTTTATTGATATTGTGCTATATCCTTAGCCAAGACCAAGAAAATCAGAGCCTAAATTATCTTAAATAAATGAGACCAAGGGCACTCAGGTAAATTCACAAGTTTATTAAAAAGACAAGGCCAGGACATAACGTTTTTTCATTTTTACAAAAGATTAAGCTATATCATTAAAATAATTGCTGATACTCTATCTAATAATTGCAAAAGTCAAATTTTAAAAAAATTTCAGACAGGGACATGTTTTCATGTTACTCAGAGGGGAGTGATTTTTTAACATCAGCACCTCACTTGTGAGCCTCTTTCCTTCTCACCAGTCCTTGTGCCCTCTAAGATGTATATCTCATTCTAAATGCTTTAAACTTGAATGTACTGCCCTTTCAGGTCTATTAAAAAAAAAGTTGTAGAAAAAAAGCCTGACCAGGCAATTCTTGAACTAATTCACATTTATTACCATCTTGTTGATGTTTGTTCTCCTCTTCCTGGTTCCTAGTTCAGTTTCTGTATACCAATTTTGAATGTCCCTGCCATCTTTTCTATTTGCTGGACTTTTCCCCCTTCACCTGGCATAGTACATGGCACCTCTCACTCCCTGACCCATGTTCTGAAGTGAGAAATTCCCTGCTCTGGAACCTGGCCTCATAAAACCCTGCCAGCTAGGCCAGTTCCATCAAGGTCAGGGAGTTGGCCATAACTGACCCCCCTCACCACCAATGACTCACGAATGGCAGTATCAAGGAAAGCTACAAAAAAGATATTTGGAGAGTGGGAGTATTTTCAATGACCTTTAAATCAGTCTACCATGCTATAGGCTTAACTCTGCTGTTTATCATTACTCTGTTCTGAGCTGATAAAGAGATTGAATTTTTAAAAGTACTGAATACCAGAGCATGCTATATTTTAACATTCTAATATCAAGTGTTATTTGAAATCTCAGGTGCACTAGTTGTCCTCTCAAGTCATCTTAGACAACTGAAATGGTATCGTTGCTAGGAACAAGCTCACTATTTGGACAGCTGCTCATCATACATCATTCATTCTGTCACTAAGGAGCTCTCACACAGATATTTACCTGCGATATGATTTCTCAAGAACATGAAGCAAACTTTGATGTTTGGTGAGATTTCCATTTTTGCATATTCATTGTTTATATATAGTTCACATAGTTAATTGTAATATCATGTCACTGTGTATCTTAGCTCTCAAGGGGGAAGAAAGGTCACTGTCTCATTTTCATTCATTTTCCTCTCTGGCAGATGGTCATGCAACTCCTGTGTAAACACTTTCAGAAACAGAATTTATTGTTTTGCAGGGCAGCCTATTCCCGTTGCAGGGTAGTCCAAAGTTACACAAGTTAAGAAGTTCTTCCTTATAATGAGGTGAAATCTTTCTCTCAACAACTTTCTCACAGTGGTTATAGAATCTAAAATGTCAAATATCTTCAATAATAGAAATAAGGTTGGGCTCATAGAAAATCTTTATTAGTAGTCCTCAACCTGTGGGATAATTTAGATGGTGAGCATAATAGAATCACCAGTATAGCTATTAAAAGAAAAGTCCAGGTTCCTCTGACAAGATATTCTGATATATTAAGTATGTCTATGGGTGGAAGTTAGAAGAGGTATAAAGTATGTTTAATTAAATTTTTAAAAGTTCCCCAGGTGATTCTGATATACCACCGTCCACACACACATACACACAACACACAGAAACATATTTAGACTTTGGGTTGATTTTCATTTGTTTGGATAGATACTCCTTCCTGAAAATTAATGTAAAGGGGTGAAAATCTACAAGAAATATGAACTGAATATATATGGAAGAGGCTAGGAATCATAGAAAAGGCTTCGCAAGTTAGAGACAAGAAATAATGACCTATACTACCACCTGAGAAATAGGGCTTAGTCTATTAGGGCTACTATAACAAAAGTAAATATACTGGGTAGCTTACAAACAACAGAATTTATTTCTCACAGTGCTAGAGGCTGGGGAGTCTAGAATCAAGGTGCTGCCAGACTCAGTGTCTGGTGAGTACCAGCTTTCTGGTTCATAGACTAAACCCTCTAGCTGTAACCTGACATGGCAGAAGAGGTGAGGGATCTCTCTGGGGCTTCTTTTAATAAGGGCACTAATCACATATATGAGGGTTCTTCCCTTATTACCCAATCACCTTCAAAAGGTTCTACCTCCCAATACCATCACCTTGTGTGTTAGGATTTCAACATATGAATTTTGGGGGACACATTTAGTCTATAACAAATAGAGAAAAGTTTAAAAATCAAAATACTCAGGAAACAAGAAAATCAAGTGTAGGAGAAATGTCTGGCCTTCTCCCCAGTATCCCATTCCTTTTTCTGTCAATAACATTCTGATTTCCCTTTGGAGAACTATTCTCCCCTCCTCTAACCCAGTGGTGTGAAATCTTGGTATGACAGTTAATCAAAGCTCCTAGTCCTCCCCTGGCCCTGGTGTGGGCATATCCATCACTTCCTGCATGGAGCCCTGGCGCAGTTCCTGTTCCTACCCAATCTCAGCCCTCTTCTCTCAGTTTGCCTGTATTTATGTGCATTACCTTGTACCTTCAAATGATGTCTCTTTTGTTTTCTACTTAAGTAAGCCAAATTCATATTATCTTGCATGCAACTATAACTGAATGTAGTACTGAACCAGAAATTTACACACCACATAAGCACTAATTTCAGATGGTTACTCTCAGCAAAGTTAAAGGCTGGCAATGCAGAACCATAATCATTTCAGTGGAAGGCACTTTCTAGTCAAATGCCTGCCTCTGGATTTAGGCAACCTGGACACCATAGTATCAGGGGCAAATGCAGAGAAGGAGATGTTCATTTCAGTTCCTGCACATATAGATAAATGTGTTTTTACCTGTCTTCTTTTGAATATCTAATCCCTTGATGTCTATTAGAACATTTTACAGACCAGGTAAAGAAGGACATCTAATTCTTGAAGAAAATAATTTAGCAATTGTGTTTATCCTTTTGTGAGCTGTTTATTATATCTAAAAGCCATCCTTTCATGTGCTCTTTTAAATTTATACCTATACATTAAGGCCTGGATCAAATAACATCTCCTCCACAAACCCTTCTCAGACGCCCAGAATCATAATTCATACTCCCACAAGTATAGCACCTACTTTATTCCTCCTAGACTCACTTATGTATTTTTCAGATGGTAAACTGCTAGAAAGTAAAGACAATTATGTATTCTTTTTTAAAAAATTTTTTATCAGCCAAAGTATCCTAAAAATAGAATTTAGTCTATGTAAATAAATAAAAAACTAGTTTATCCTTGTTCAACTGGAAATTGAATTATCATGAATAGATATCTTCTATTGTGTCTTAATACATTCAATGAATGTATATCTTAGAGGGCTTAGCACATTTCCAACCTAATTGGAAACTATGTCCTTCCTCTGCCCCTTCCTCATCAAAAAAAAAAAAAAGTTTCTGATTATCTATTACAGGAGCATAAAGGTTAGTATCATTACTTTAAGTTATGGAGGAAAATACTTGAGGAAAGAAAGCCCTTGAGTCATTAGACTTAATTGCCTTGAGTTGATTTCAGTCCAACTGTTTGTATATTGGAACATCAAAATCTGACAAATCTGTAGCAAAGATACAAATAAACACTTGAAGTAAGGGTACAGAAACAGTATAGCTAAAACAAGTTCTTTATTTGTGACTTGGCATTTACAAAAGATTAGATTGCTTTCTGAATTTAGAAAAGAATAAAGATTCACAAAAGCTTGTGAAGAGCTGTGAAGAAGGAAAAGAGAGGAAGGGTCTACAGTGGATATTAATTAGGAAGTCACTAGCTTATCAATAGCAATTGGATGTGTGTGAGTAGGGAGTAAATATTCTTAGAAGAGTACCTAAGATACCAATATTTATTAGGCAGATAGAAGAAGATAAACCTATGATGAGTCTTGGAAAAAGTGGCCAGAGATAGAGAAGGTTACCCACAATACTCTGATGTCATAGAGGATAGGAGAAGAGAAGTTTCAAGAAGGTGGTTTCAACTATCAAATAATAAGAAGTCAAGTAAGTTAATTCCTGAAATTATTCACTGATTCAGCCACACAGAGGACCATTGTTGGTTGAGGCAGAATGATGATGGTCAGACTAGCATACTGTGGACAGAGGACAGTGTAGGTGGTGAGGTAGCCCCATGTGTCTTGTGACACGAAGCAGAGAGCTAGAGGCTGCCTAGACAATACTCACTCCCATTCCCTTATCAATCCATTTGTTTTGATTTCCTCTCTCAAAACATCGCCTGAATCATCTACTTTTCTTGCTCCCTACCCTAGTCAAGTTTACTGTCAGTTTTATTTTTTCATTCAGGCTTAGCTTTTACTCTCAGCCACTGTACCTTCTCTACAATATGTTCACCACACTGCAGCTGATGATTTTTTTCAAATGCAAATTTGATTCCCCCATCATCATCTCCCATTCCCACTCCA
Organism: Balaenoptera musculus; assembly: GCF_009873245.2. NCBI lineage: Eukaryota > Metazoa > Chordata > Mammalia > Artiodactyla > Balaenopteridae > Balaenoptera > Balaenoptera musculus. The sequence continues at coordinate 67,238,125 of NC_045800.1, read as the reverse complement.
CATTCCCTTCCCTACAAGGTCCTCTATAGTCTGGTCCAAGACTCATCACCCATAGTTCTTTTTCTCTCTTTACTTCAGCTATGTCAACCTATTTTCAAATATCCATGCTTCCTTCTGCCACAGGACATTTGCACATGCTGTATTCTTTAGCCTGGAATGTGCTCCTCCTCCTTCATTGCCACATTTATATCACTTAGACATGGTTAACTGCAGGTCTCTGCTCCCAAGTAAATTTTTAGAAAGTTTTTCACCAATACTGCATCCCCTACCCACCACTGAGACCTCTCTCTAACCAAGTCAGGTTTTTCCTTCAGAGCCTGATTCTCAATTTGTAATTATACATTTACTGAAAAGATTATTTGATTAGTGACCATTTCCTCTGTTTTATAAGAGCAGGGCCCTTACTTGTTCATCATTGGACCCTCAGTTTCTAGTACCTGATATATGGTAGCCAAACAATAGTCCTTCAGTGGATGAATAAATGCATGAGTGCATGGATCAGTATGCTTACGAATCCCCAAAGAGAGGATGAAAAATTGAGCTTAGAGAGAGGAGGCAGCAGCAGAAATTCAGGACAAGCGAGAAAGGGAAATGAAATTTCCCTCTGAAATTCATTTGCAACATTCCACAGAGGCTTAGACAGTTGGACTTCAAAGAAAAGTAACACACTTTTCTTCTAGTCTGCTCATGGTACTTAACAAAGCTTGGGGGGCAGCTTCTTTTGAGTTTTAGTTTCACTTAAGATATCAAATTGGGAACAACTGATTAGCTCCCAATTTAGCTTTTAATTTATTTATTTTTAATCAAGCAAAATAACTCTTCAAAGGACCCAAGCTGGCTGCCAAATGCTGGTGAGTAAGGCAGACGGAAAGAGGCGCGATAACTCCCATGAACAAACCCAGGAGCTTCAGCATCTCCAGCAGAACGTAACGTAACGTAACGCATGCTTTGTTTCCAGGTAAGCCTAGCTCAGGGCACTGGGACTGAGTGTGAGAAGTGTAGAAGGGGGTCTGTGACCTCTCAGTGTTGGCATCCAAGGGACCTCTGGCTAAGCAAGCCATTTCTTCTCTTCCTCCTGGTCAGACAATGCTGCTGTGCTGCTCCTTGTAGTAACAAGAAATGACCACGAATTATGAGTTTTGTAGAATATTTAACTAATAGAATTGTGTCATAAAAGTGCATAACAAGGTGCAGGTAAACAGTTTCCTCAAGTAACAAATATTGATTATGCACCTATGATGTGGGCTAGGAGCTGCCCGAGAACTCAAAGACAACACAAGCAAATCTCAAGAAATATAACCTATTTAAGGGGACACATGAAAGAGAGAATAAAACTGTAGTTTCTAAGTACGATAGGAAGCTAGAGGTAGGTGAACCTCCTAGTGGTGACTGCAGTCAGGCTGTTTCATGGAAACAAACTATTGCCAAGGAACTTAATATTCTCCAGGACTTTGCATCTCAAATTGCCTCCCAAATGTTATAAATCTTAAATCACGCAATCCTGTCTCTGATATTAGTTTTGCTAATGTAACCATTTACTTCTCTGTCTTTGGTTATCCATCTATAAGATTAGCAGATTAATTATTTGACTTCTAGGCCCCCTTCCATTTCAATGATCACATTTTACTGATTGTGTAACTTGATAACAAAATTAGACAGGAAGTAGGCAGGGGGCAGAACTATCAGGCAATTTTGTTTTTAATTTAAACATCACATTTCTAAATAAAATATTAGCAATTAACTCCATCTATGTAATTAAAGACTAATAATACAGCAAGACAATGCAGTTTCTCCTAGGAATAAAACAGTGGCTTGTGATTGAGAAATCCTACCAATGAAATTCCTTGCTTTACTATATTTTAACAGATTTTAGAAAAGCATTTGATAAAGTTTTATGCATATTCTTATTAATACAAAACAAAGCTAAACTAAAACAGAACAAAAACAAACAAAAGTCTTAGTGAGCTATGAATAGAATAAATTATTCTTAACCTGAGACAGGTCAAATTACAGAAAATTAAAGAAAATTATAGAATTCTGCTCAAAAGTCAAGATTAAAATAGCATTCCCCTTGTCACTGAGGTTAACCAATATTTTACTCCAGGTTCTAGCCAATATAAATGAACCTAAAAAATAAGTGACAGCTGCAAATATTGTAAAGAAAGAAGAAATATTTACGTTTCTCAGGTGACAAAGTTGAGATAAATCCCAACTCTTATCATGAGTTATATATGCAAAGGAAGTGGGATCAATTTTGCCATGAAGAAAAGCATCCCATTTTAACTATATGTTTCTATATTGACTGAAATTTTTCCAAGTATCTTTTTCATAAATGGTTATCTAATTAGAAAAATAAAGGGGAATGATGAAATAGTTTTATATTTATTGACTTGGAAATATGCTAATGATAAGTAAAGTGTATAAAATGATCTCTTTATTAAAGATGATGAATATGTGTGTGTGTCAGAAAGTATGATGTCTAAAATGTTGTTCGCCAAAATGGTAACTGGGCTTATCTCTGAGAGGTAAGATTCAAGATAATTTCAACTTTCTTTTATTATAATTTTAAAAATTTATAGTTTGGGTTATTATAATGAGAATGAATCACTTTTATAACCAGAAAAAACAATATAGTAATTTTCATTTTGAAGAGAATAAAATTTTTCTATATCTATATCTGAAATTTTAATACCAACATATTAATCATGACACTTACTGCAAAATCTGAGGATCCAGAATCACTTAAAAATACGGTTTCCAGAAAATACAGATATAACGTTTAAGGGCTGTTAGGTAGAAAATAGCTTGGGTTGTTTCATAACTGTTTTATTTAAAATGATTCACAAATATGATTGCTAATTCACAATAGGAAAACCAGACATTGGTTTTCCCTCATGTTGTCTTTAATATAATGGCAAATATCAAATGATTCAAAGCCCATTGCCAATGAGAAAATCAGATCACCCAAAAGTGATTTTAATAGCGAATAAAAATTCAATTTGTTTGGAATGTTAATGGCATTCCATGCATGGGGTGTGTGTGTATGTGTGTTTGTGTGTGTCTGTGTGCCTGTCTGTGTCTGTGTGCAATAGATACGAGGTGATGATCCTTGTGATTAAGGGATTATAACATAGTCCTACATTCCTTTTCTTTTTCTTATTTTAACCTTGCCCTCCAGTTCAACTCAAATTTGCATCTGAACTTCTTGTTCCTCTCCAATGACTCATTAAAGATGAAAATATTCATTTGTCTAAGTGGACATATGTCAATGTTATTCTAAAAAACAGGCATTAGTATGCTGTGTCAGGATGTGCCATCACAAAAGAAACAAATGAGATGAAAACACACACACACACATGCACGCACAGGACTTAAACAGGTTTGGCTGTTAGAGTATTGCTTCTAATAAATTATCTGAAGTATATGTTACATAGCTCAAATTGAGGACTGCAATGTATACTGCTCTAAAAGTCCCATTTTACCAAACACATTTCTCATCTTTTATTTTGGAACAATATATAACTATATATGAATATACAGACACCATAATGATATGCCGTATAAATTATAAGGGTAAAACCAACTAGACAGTTTTCTCAAGGTCCCTCTCTAAATTAAGCTATTATTAACCTCAGAATCACGACCCAAAGGATAAAAGTATGTGCCACCTGCCAAGTTAATGTAATATAATAAACAGCAACAAATAAAATCTATTTAACTACCAAAGAGAAAAAACAAATCTAAACTATAAATTAAAAACAAGATCAAATGTTGTTTCCTGAACTAGTGATATACTTTGTTGTCTCCCGAAAATTACGTACAAAGTGAAGCATGCAGGTCTAATAAGTCCTTATAAATAGGATCAGTGTGTAAAGGGCACATGTCAAAAAATACTCTAATTGGCCTTCATTATCACTGAAATTGACATCAAATTTCAAGGCAGTTTTATAGCCAGTGACCTGACCTCTCAAGTGGCAGAAAGAGAACTGATTTTTTTAAAGACAGAATATGCTATAGCCAGTATAAAGTTTTTCAGTTAAATTCTGAACCAACATTTTTTTGTACATATCACTCTATTCAAATGCCATCGTGGAAAAAGAAGTTGTCATACACTGCAAAGTTAATTGAATTGTATAAACTTCAAGGATATGTCAAGACTATCTGATTTCCAGACAAATCAAGACATCCCTACCCAGATGCATTCCCAACTTTCATGAAAGAAGGGGTCTCTTAGCAGAGTGATAGTTGGTAATCAATTGTCCCGACAGCATTGCCTTCAGGGGATCGATAGTTTATTGAGGAAAGAGTTAAACAGTAAAGCATAATGACTCTGGTAGAATTACAGAATGTTATGGAAATGAGAAGGGCTTCTAGCTCAGCCTGGGGAGAGGGGCAGGTGAGAAGTGAAACCTTCCAGGAAGAAGGCAGTGTGGGCAAATGCAGGGAGGTGGGTGCTGCGTGAAGGATCTGCAACGCTCACCGAGGTCCAGGGTGCTGGAGGGAGGGTGGGAGAGCCACAGACCTCTGCTCTGCGACTCCCCAGGCTCTCTGTAATTCCTGGCTTTCTCATGTGCTGCCCCCCAGTGGACGAGAGTTCCCTATGGCAGAAACCTTCTCCTGGAGGTCTCCTGAGTCCCCAGTACCTGTGTGGTGTCTGGCATTCTCTGCTCTTGGATGTTCTTCATGATGCTCTGCCCCAGCCTGCTCACAGTTGAACTCACCCACTTCTAATCCTACACCACAACCTGCCCCTCTGCCCGGTCTCCCATCTCAGGAACCAGTTTCCACGCCCACCCAGTTCCTGAGCCGGAAGCCTGGGGTATCATTCTGGACTCCCCTCTCACTTATTTTGGAAGATATCAAAACAATAACCTGTGCAACTATTTTTTTTTTTTTTTGTCTTGCAGGCATCTGTTTATGATTAAATTCTAACTTTGAGAGACATAGGCAAACAAGCTTTAAAATTACGAGAATTATATAAACCCGGAGAAAGACTCTTATCTCTCAGCATAAACGGCCCATGGTGAATCAGACAAATCGAAAGAACACAAAGTGTATGTGAGAGAGTGTGTGTTTACAGAGAAGTGAGAGTGGGGTAAGCACGTTTGTGTTCGTGTGTATGCATATGAAGTTCCCAGCAGAATATGCAAATCTGTACACTGGTGTTAAATACTATGAGTTCTGTGTCCCCTCATCCTTGGGTTCCCTGAATCTTTGAGGGCTCCTTGAACGGGTTCTGGATTTAAATCACATGATAAATAGTGGGGTTAGCTAAACAATAATACAAAAAGAAAATCAAAGATTTAGGCCCCTATAAATTTGACAAAGATATGAGTTATAATATGTTTGATCTCAACTACCCCTTAAGTTTCCAATAGGTCTAGAAGGGAGGAGGGAGACAGAAGGAGAAAGAAACGTTATTTTACTAACCTTCCTTAATTGGAGCAAAGCAATATGTTAATTCTATCTACACAAGATTAAATTGTGAAATCCTTGACAACAGAAACCATCTTACCCCTCTTTGTTGTTCTAAGACTTTGCAAGGAATGTTACTCATAAAACTCCTATCAAATTGGATAAATTCAAGCCAACATTGCAAATAAAATATTTTTCACATCGTCTTCGCTACAAAGTTCATGACTGACCTGTTTATAGAGGGCTAACGACAACATTCAAAGAAGAACAGAAGATGGGGAAAAAGTTTCCAAGGTTCAAGAAATGAAAGACTTAGATATAAATACACAAAACAAGATATTACATGAGTAAAAAACTAATTGCTGATGGTCTTCAGAGTAAGCAAATCATGCAACGAAGCCTTAAAAAATTTAGCTGGATTATTTTAAAGAATCTTAAAGAAAGATAGTTTCGGGACTTCCCTGCAGGTCCAGTGGTTAAGTCTCCGCGCTTCCACTGCAGGGGGCGCGAGGTGGATCCCTGGCCAGGGAACTAAGATCCCACATGCAGCGCGGCATGGCAAAAAAATAAAATTTAAGAAAAAAAAGAACGATAGTTTCTATATATCAAACAGTTTTTTAAACTACAAATATGACTACCTTGTTAAAAGGTACATGTTAATAGAAAACATAAAAGTTTTAATAAATCCCAGTACTGGAAGATCTCTGGATAATAAAAATCAGAAATTTCTGGATAAAATTAAAAATTCTCTTTAATAACTAGTGAATGGTCTAATGAAAACTAATGTTATTCCAAAAACCTAAAGTTAAATTTTGTTATTGTTGTAAAGATAGAAATGGAATAGTTCCTATGTATTTAGTTGTTTTCGATTTTCCTATCAAGCAATATGAAGCTTGAATCAAATACAGGAAAGTGGTGCTTCACCTAAGGTAACTGTGCGCACATCAGCCGCACGGCTCCACGTGGCTGCACGGGCCAGGCTGGATCCTCACCAGCACTGCGTCAAGGTCTCGATTCAGAGCCACGGGAATTGGAGGGCATTTTGCAACATCTAGTTCATCTCTCGGCCCTGCTTCAGGAAGCTGGCTTGCTTGTACTGCACCTGGAGCCTTTCAAAATGTTGTCAGGTTCAGCCTCTGAAGGAAGAAATCCCACCATGTTCTGCCTTTGCTCAGTGTGGGCAGTTTTGTTTCAGAGATCAGGAGACAGGTTGCTTCCTGTCCTAGCTCTTAGGGCAGAGGGTGGGCTTTCTTGCCTATGAGATGGTCACCTTAATGACAGCCTCCCTCATGGGACTGAAAGGAGGGTACAAAGCCCTGAATGCTTAGTAGCCAGAAACAGAGAATGCCCAATAAAAGCTCCATCCATTTTTTTTGCTGCTACTTCACCTTCAGCCTCAGACTACTGTGGATTCGTCCCGCCTTAGGCTGCCAGGCTTCAGAAAGCACATCCACACCTTGTCTCTCTCTCTCCTGTTGGTTAATTAACACTAATGGGCAGCTGTCCTCGCCGCATAAAGCCACAGCCATCGCTGGATTACTTGAGGGCTAATTACGTTGTTTGTCCAGGCCCAGTGTCTCTTTTCCTTCCAGCAGCCTCCCCTTGGGACCCTTACTTCCCATTATCACCTCCACCAGGGGAGGAACAAGACAAGACTGTCCGCTGCACCACTTCCTACATTTCCAAGAAAAAACTTACATCTAAGGCATGCCATTATAGGCTTCCTCAGCAGGGGTTTTCAGCTAGCAAAATCCTTCTTGTGACCTTGGTCCATAATTTCTTCCTAAACGGTGACTTATATTATCAATAACTAGAAATCGTTTCTGCAAATGACTTACTTTTAAATTTGCTTTTCAGACATCTCTAAGAGTCATTGGTAACTCAGTGCAATTCTTTGTCTCCTCTCTTCCAGTACATTCTATTCAACCTATTTATTTCACACGGATGTAGGATTTCTCCTTTCTTCCTTCAGCAATGGACCTCAGAATCTATTGCTCTTTCTTTCCCCATAAGTAGACTAACACCAGTCCCTGCTATCTCCCTCCATTCACCTTCCACACCTAGTCCTCTTTTTCCAATGTCACCCTATCATCTTCCCTTTTCTTAAACTAAACTGCCGCATCACAGCTGGTACCAATCTCCAGGTGCCACAGTTGAGCTACTTTACTGATTTCTGGACTCCTATCATTTTTTTTCTTTCTTTCTTTCTTTCTTTTTCTAACTCCTATTCTCTCTACACGTCTTCCCCCTCTCACCAATTCTTCTATCTTCCAGATTCTAAGATTGCTTCACACTTTCCCTCATTCTACTCTATTACTTGACCATCTCTCTGGTAAGTGAAACATAATATATAAGCCATGTGGAGTCTTCTCTCTTTGTACTTTAAAAATATCATATTTATCTGCTTTCCCTTTTAGTGAATAATTCATTTCCTGTTGTTTTGCTAATAGAGTCTGTGAGTCAGGGGCTAGTTCTACATCTATGTTTAGTAAACTGGGTAGTAGAATATTTTGTCATAATGCAGCAAGTGTACCACACTTACTGCATCAGTCTCTTGGGAGCAATGAAATCCTGAGGGGCAAGACTCAAATGCTGTGGTAGATTAGTTAAACCATAGAAAAAGTAATGAATTGTAATTGCTTATATAGTTTAATATTATGAGGTACACTGAGTGTTTCAGCTAGTTTTGAAAAAACTCTTTAATTATTTCAAGACTTGCATCCTAGTGACAGTGGCCATTTTAATTAATTAATTAATTTACTTATTTATTTATTTATTTATGGCTGTGCTGGGTCTTCGTTTCCGTGCAAGGGCTTTCTCTAGTTGCGGCAAGTGGGGGCCACTCTTCGTCGCGATGCGCGGGCCTCTCACTGTCGTGGCCTCTCTTGTTGCGGAGCACAGGCTCCAGACGCGCAGGCTCAGTAGTTGTGGCTCACGGGCCTAGTTGCTCCGCGGCATGTGGGATCCTCCCAGACCAGGCCTTGAACCCCTGTCCCCTGCATTAGCAGGCAGATTCTCAACCACTGGGCCACCAGGGAAGCCCAGTGGCCATTTTTAAAGTAGGTCCAGTAAAGTACTCATATTTATCTACACTCTGTTAATAGGTACAGATGAAATGGAGGTTGCTCTAATAAAAATATGAAGCAATCTGATTTGAAAAGAAGACATGGCAGTATGGATACTGGGATCCAGAGACTGAACTCTCTCTGCTATTATCTTGTATTTTACTTACAACATCTGCCATGCAGATGACAAATCTCAAAGGTCTCATTATCAACCTGATGTAATGCCCTACATTAAGTTAGTGGCAGCACATCATACCTCTTAGAGAATTACTCAATAATAAAAATTCAAATCCTTCTAACTCTCCCCTCTTTCAAAATCTGCAGCCAAAAATTAATTTTGAAGCATCTATTTAGAAGTCACTGTGCATATACTGGTTTGGGGGTTCATAATTGTTTAAAAAGATATAATCTGGAACAAGAATCATTCTAATATTGTGTGCCACTTAATGGTTAAATAAATACATATGTGAAAGAAAAAAGTGACCCTAATAAATTTTACCAAGTCAAATATTCTACTTCATATATATATCACCTTTAATTCATCACTGTGATCATATAAAACTTCTGGATAATTCAAAGAGAGACTTCTTTTCTATAACACCTATCACACTATGAATGAACCCTTTGCATATATATATATATATATTTATATATACAACACATACATATAAAGTGTCACAATTTAATGATTTTAAAATGAATGTGTGCTTAGTATAAACTATTTGGGAAACACAGTTAAATACAGAAGAATAAACACACACTGTCAGTGTGAATAAGTTGGCTCACTCAGTGCCTACTCTCAACTCCTCTTTGCTTTTGCCTTTCTACCACTCTAGTGCACAGTGTGGACCTCTAGCCAGATCCCCTCGTCAGAATGGATGCACTTATCTTCCAGCTGCAGGGAATATCTGTTATTGATCATTCAAAGTTTAGTCCCTCACTAGGAACAGCCCTTGACTGTAGGAAACTACCTTCCCCAAGGTAATGCCCCTTCCCAGCAGGCATTCACAATTAATAACAGCATGAACCAGATACAAAGTTCAGCCCGTTTGCCTCAATTTCTGACAATTCCCAAGAGTCATCTGAGTTCCAGGACTCTCAACAGATCAGGTTAGATCTCAGTTACAACCACATTGTAACCTAGCTTCTCTCTCTATCTAGTCTTGCCTTCCTCCCTTCCTTATAGGTTTATCTCCCAAAATAACACCTCAATAAACTTTCTGAATGCAATGTTCTGTATCACAGTCTATTTCCAGGGAACCTAATTAAGAAAACCAAAATACTTAGAAAAGAAAATACTTTTTCTCTCTCCCTTGTTGTTCAGCTTGGCCATGTGCCAATGAGATTAGGCACAATTCCTCAGGGAAGAACTGTTTTTTCCTCCACTCATAACCAAGATTCACCAGGAAATGTTTCTTTGACATTTTCCCTTTTGTCTTCCTCCCACCCTGGATATAGACAAGATAACAGCAGGGCTGCAATATCAAAGCTAACACAGCAGGCATCCACAAAGATCCCAGATGTTTGAAAACATCACTGAGTAAATGAACTTATGTCAGCAATCATCAACTCCTAAGCTTTTGGATAAGTGGGGAAGAAAACCCTCTTTTGAAAGTTGGTTGTTACTTGCAGACAAATGCAAGTCCTAAATGTTACAATTAAGGAATCACTCTATCTAGAAATATATGTATGTGTGTAGTCAAGTGTTATTTATAACAACAAAGAAATGGAACAGTTTTGTAAATGGTAAATTTTGGCCTATCCTTAGGAATGAAAATTATAGTCATTAAAGTAATTCCTTTGAGGACTGATTTAGTGTTGTTGAGAAATACTCTTGATGCCATATTAAATATAAAGATATAAATCCTGGGGCTTCCCTGATGGTGCAGAAGTTTAAGAATCCGCCTGCCATTGCAGGGGACACGGGTTAGAGCCCTGGTCCAGGAAGATCCCACATGCCGCGGAGCAACTAAGCCCATGCGCCACAACTACTGAGCCTGTGCTCTAGAGTCCGTACTCCGCAACAAGAGAAGCCACCGCAATGAGAAGGCCGCGCAACCGCAAGGAAGAGTAGCCCCCGCTCACCACAACTAGAGAAAGCCCACGTGCAGCAGCAAAGACCCAACACAGCCAAAAATAAATAAATAAATAAATAAATTTATATATTAAAAAAAAGATGTAAATCCCATTACATATATACACCTATATGTTTGATGAAGTCACCAACCGTGTGGAGATTCTTTATGGAAAAACAAATTTGCCTGCCATGACACACTGTATTTTCTAAAGATGGCCCAACTAATATATATCTCGTCTCACATGCTTTTCTAAAAATGAGTCTGTCATTCTTTGTACAGAGGGGTGGGGTCTATGATCCCTCACCTTGAATCTCAGTAAGGGCTTGTGACTGCTTCTGACCCACAGAAAACAAAAAAGACAATAAATGATTGTTGTTGTTTAAAGTCACTATATTTGGGGATGATTTGTTATGCATCACTCGATAACAAGAATATCTGTAGATTATCTTAGTTGTTATCTGATCTCTCAAAACAGATTTTTTTTTAAACCTGAAAACTGCAGAGTTTATAGCTTTACTTGAAACATATTTAATATGCTCCCATTGCTCTTTTTAATTGTGATGAAAAATGAGAAAAATACCTTAAGATAAGCTTGTTAAGTGGTGGAATCCAGGACCTTCACCCTAGAATTATTAATGAGTCTTAGCAATTAAACTTGCATCTGGCAAAATTGTAAAGGTCAACACCATTGTCTCATTGTTAATAGCACTTCAAAATCTGTGCCAAACATATTGTTTCTTCTAACCAACAGGCTTCTCATTCCTTGTAGGAACTCTGTAAACAAAGAAATGCTACAGTAGAACACATCTGAATTTATGAGTAAAAGTGCCAATTCCAGGCTAAGGTTTGAGAACACAGAACTTGAGCCTGTTGCCTCCCTCTGTGAAAAAGCACCTTGGTAGGAAAATGGGCAGCAGACAGCTTACACTTCAATGCCATAATATGCAGATAAAATGCAACAAAGATCAAGAAAGTAGCTTACTTCTAGATGTTCTTTGGGTCAGGCTCATCTATCCCCAATTCCCCATGTGTCATTTAAACTACCACAGTGTAAGATAAAGATAACTGAAATTATCATTTTTCTTCAGAAAAGTCTCCAATAAAACTGGCAATATTTCTTTAAAGCACACACACACACAAACACACAGAAAATATGACTAGGTCATTTAAGCAATACCATATATATTCACAGAAAATCAGCAGTTCAGGTAGAAAATTCCTCACCTACATATCAGCTGTGCACAATGTTGCTGGGTCTGAATCACTGCCAAGAAATTCAGCATTGGCGTATCTCCACTTTTCAATTTGCTACAATGCACTTCACCTACCACTGTTATTCAGTGTACTGTAAATGTAATACAAGCACCTGTGTGCTCACCTGAACTCAACTATTTCCTTGGTTAGAAATATTTCCAAACAGGGTGATAAATATAAATGCCTGCCATTTCCAAAAGTACATATAATAAACATTCCTGAAAGACTTTGAAAGACTGCAGTTAACAATAAACTTTTGTATACAGGGATTAGAGAATAAGGGGCAAGGTAAACTTTATTAGCACACTTTTAAGTACTTGATTTATTATTTCTGCAGTGACATCCTTGCAGAATTTCTTCAATAACATGAAATAGTCAATATCTCAGCTGTTGAAGACCCCAGTTTAGAATCCCAGGGGTATACCCAGACAAGTCCTAGTGATTATTCATGAAACAACCTGTGCCAACACCCAACTCATTAAGCAGACCATTGAAAAGACCTTTTCAAATCTCAGACGTAAAGAGAAACCTAGATAAATAGATAGATACATAGATATAGATATTAGGTGATAACAAAGATCAGATACTAACAAAACTAAACCATAGGTATTCCAGTCAGCTAATGAAGAATAACAAATCATCCCGAAATTTAGTGATTTAAAACAACCATAATCATATAATTTACAAGATAAACTTGTAAATCCTACCATTGACAGCTGGGAGTCCACCTTACCCTCATATTCAAATAAAATTTTACTTCCAAGTAGAAAATATTTTCTTTCTTAACTCTATGGTGATCTGAATGCAACGTCTAGTCGAGGACATAAAAATACCAACTTTGCTTGTCTGGTAGTCGATGACCTTGTTTGTGACTCAGAGCATAATATTAATGTACTTCAAATTCTCATACCTTAAATGAATCTATTCCTTGTCAACCCTTGATTTTGAACTTGAAAATTTTGTAAACATAGTTATACTTGCATTATAAGTTATAAATGGGAAACTATTCATGGGCATCTTCTTATTTCTAGCAGAGGTGACATCATAATTTCCAAACCATGTAGATGGAATTAAGTAACAAGTCTAAACTATATTTTACAACTAGTTGACAATTTCCCAAGGTCCTGTGCTCTATTTTTTTATCTGTTGTAATACATAAAAGGGTCTAAAAAATACTTTATCCTAAGCTTTCTCTGCTGTAAATCAATGTTCATTGATTCACTTCATCAACAACTACAAGTACTTGCTATCTTTCCTCATAAATTCAAAATTAACCACTGTAAAAAAAGATACAAAACCCACTGCCTTCATTCCACATTGGTTTTATCTATTTTTGTACTTCTAAATATTTTTTATTCCCAAATCATGACACATTCAAATAAACTGTATACAAAGAAGAAAGTATAGATACAAGATGTAGATTATCCCAAGTAGAGTATATTTCAACTGTTTCACAAAAATAAAATGACAAAATTATGGTGTGTTCACACAACATAATACTATACTACTATCTAAAATAAGCTTTAATTGAAATCTTTCTTGAGATAATTGTAAATTCACATGCAGTTATGATAATACAGAGACATCCCTTGGACATTTTGTCAACTTTCCTCCTCCTGTAGTAACATTTTATAAAACTATACTATCAGAATATTGACAATGATAGAATCCACTAATCTTGTTCAGATTTCCCCAGTGTTACCTGTACTCTTTGTGTGTGGGGGTGGGTGGGTATGGATTAAGTTCTATACAATTATGTCACCTGTGTAGGTTTGTATACTCACCACCACAGTCAAAATATTAAACATTTCCAACACCACAAGAATCTTTCCTGTTGCCCTTTGATGACTATACACAAACCCCTCCTATTTCTACACCCCACACAATTACTAACCTGTCCTCCATTTATAAATTTTATTATTTCAAAATGTTCCATAAGTGGAATCATACCGTATGTACCATAAGGATTTTTGTTGTTGTTGTTGTTTTTGGGTTTTTTTGGATTTTTTTGCAGAGCATAATTCCCTGGAGATTCATCCAATTTGTTATATAAATCAATAGTTCATTAATTTTTACTACTGACTAGAATTCTATGATATGTTTATACTTCAATGCAAATATTTTCTCCCATTCTGCAGCTTGTGTTTTTATCCTTTTCACATGGGCTTTCACAGAGTAAATGTTTTTAATTTTGTTAGATCCAATTTGTCAGTTTTTCCTTTATGGTTCATGATTGTGGCATCAAGTCTAAGGATGCTGCCCTAGATCCCTAGATGCTAAAGATTTTCTACTAGTTTTTCAAAAAGTTTTATTTCCATCTGACTAGTATCCATTTTGAGTTTATTTTTGTGTATGGTCTGAGACTTGGTTCAAGGTTTTTTTGTTTTGTTTTTTGCCTATAAATGTCAAACTGCTACGGCACCATTTGTTGAAAAGGCTATCCTTCCTCCCTTGAATTGGTTTTGTACCTTTGCCAAAAATCAGCTGAGCATGTGTGTGGATCTATGTCTGGATCCTATATTCTGTTCCTTTGATCTATATATCCATCTCCCTGCCAGTGCCACACTGCCTCCTTGATTGTTGCAGCTGTATAGTAAAAACTTAATATCAGGTAGAGTAATTCCTCCCACTTTATTCTCGTTTGCTTAGAGCCTGTGAGCTATTTTAAGGCTGTGCCTTTCCATATAAATTTAGAATAATATCATGTATGTCTACAAAAACTTGCTGGGATTTCTAAGGAAATGCTTTAAACCTATGAATCCATATGGGGACTATAAATTGAAATTGGAGAAGGAAAGCATAACAGGGCAGACACAGATAATGTTATGGAATTGGAAGAAAACTGATAAACTAATTCAGGATGAGAAAGACTGATAGGAAAAATAGGATATCTATTTAAACCATACATGTGTATGTGCATTTGTATGTGTGTGTGTGTGGGGGAGATACACCCAAGCCCAATTAATGAGTCAGCAATAAACAATAAATTATAGCACAGCAAGTTAAATTTAAATATGTAGTCATCAGGGTATTGTTGGAATGGAACCAATAATTCAAATACAGCAATAGAAGGCTTGGCTTTTTTAAATAAAAGTACTGACTTGATGTGTGTTTTGGGGTGGAGGGCGGTGGTGAGAGGAAGGTAGGAGCTTATCAATAACTTTATGCCTGTGTGGAAATACATGCAACTTGGGTTAGTAGTCTGCTAAAGCCCTCTACTTTTTAAAATACCTCTTAAGTATATGAAGTCATATCATTTTAAAAACATCTTTATTGAAGTATAATTGATGTACAAAGAACTATACATATTTAATATATATAATTTGATGAGTTTGGAAATGCACACACTTATGAAACCATTATCACAATCAACGAAATAGACACATCCATCACCTCCAAAGTTTCCTTGTGTCCCCTTTTTTTTGTGTTTGTAGTAAGGACATTTAATGTGAAATCTACCCTCTTCACAAATGTTTAAGTGCACAATACAGTATAATTGACTACAGGTACTATGCTGTACAGCAGATCTTTAGAATTAACTCATCCTTGCATAACTGGGAGAAAGAAATGGAGAGTTGTTGTTCAATTAGTATAAAGCCATCAAGTTCTAACGGTAAAAGGAGAGAGGAAAATAAGTGATCTTGTTAGAGTGTACTCTAAACTTCCAGGCGAAAATGAGAAAAGTGATGTGGCTTTCCTGATCGAGACCGCAACTGAAACAAAGGCAGCACAGAGCAGTGACCTGAGCTTCAGTCGCTGGGTTCCCATTGGCAAAAAGTGTCCTTGACAAGTCTTGCTCAGATAGAAAGGCAATAACAAGAGAAGTTCGTTTCAAATCCCATGCTAACCAATCGGAAAGAATCTGTGATGGAAACAGTGGATACCCTGAGCAAAGTTACCTTGCTACTTTAGGGTTTGTAATAGCCAGAACTACAGAAACAGTGGATTCTAAAAAGTTCAGAAACAGTAGGTATAACTCAATGGCTCCAAATTATGTAAAAATATGACTGAGAAGGTTCAAAGCCTTTCAAAAAAAAAAAAAAATCCTGTCATCATAAACAGGAAAACATTAGGAAAATGACATGGCTACACCTCTAACTCCACAAGAAGATTATATATAAAATGGACAAAACCAAGATAGAAATAAGGACCAAGCACAGGATGTCACATATAAGATGTGCTCAATTCATATTTTGGTAAAATAATAAATGAATCTTTTAAAAGCAAAGGTAAACATGTAAAAGTTGTGTATACTGTAAGCCAGAAGGGTCAAAGTATACATTATCTGTTCACTTATCATGCAGCCCGGCAATATTTATTGAACATTTATTAGGTACCAGACACTTTCTGCTTTCAAGGATATCAGAGTCTAGAGTAAGAAACTGATATGCAAACCAAAAAAATCAAAATATAAGAAAGCAAGTACAAATAAATAATTGTTTAAAGTACTTTGGGGACAGACAGGATGGAGTTATTAATTAACTGAGCTTGGGGAAAGAAAGACTATAAAAATGCTTCACCATGTAGTTAATATTTGAATAATTTTTAAGAGCGGCTGAGATATGCAGAGTTTTAAAAAGAACTCTATATAAGTTTAAAGGTAAGAGGAAAAGTAAGAGGAAAAGTGCTGTTTAAAAACCACTGGTGAAATGTTAATGAGCTCAGAGAATACCAAACAGATAAACTATCTGCATAGGGTTTAGAGAGCTAAATTGTACCCTCAATGGCCAGTTCCAAAGACTCAAACACCCTATAAAAATTTGGGGCAGCTAACACTATAAAACTGAAAAAATTTTACTTCTGCTGTGATTCCTCCTTGTCCCCTTAAATCCCATGTTTCCACCCCATTGACTCTGCTTTTATGCATTCTCCCTAGCTTAGCAATTCTCAACCAGTGTTTTTTATATCCTGGCAGCTTATTAGAACCAGCAGAAGAGTTTTTACAAGAGATTTCTGTCTGGGTCCACCCCCAGGGATTTTGATTCAATTGATCTGGGGTTGGGACCCATGTGTTGCCCACGGTGACTGATGCTCTTCAAAAGCTCTGTGGGAAATCACTCTGGCTTGCCATCGTGAATGAGTGTCTAACAGAAGAGGGTAAAACAAATATCAGAAAGAAAGAATTAATGTCATGGAGTTTCACATGAGTTTAGAACTTAATGACTCATATAACGTGATACAGAAAAAATTTGCTCAAGATAACTCTGCATATTGCAGCCAGGATCTTTAAGAAAGAGTTGAACATGTGAATGCTACCAAAAGATTGGAGACAAGTGACTCTTACTCTAAATTTATCATAGGTGTAATGGGAAGGCAACTGAAAGGCTTTCTGGATTGCACGGACAATTTAAAATGTGTACATTACAAGAATTATTCTAGCTGTATCCAAGAAAATTGATTGGAGAAAGGCAAAGATGATCTCCAACCTTTTTTGTTTGGAAATAATCTGAACGTAGATACCATTCACTGAGAGGTAACAGAGGAAAAAGTACAGTCTTGCAGTGAGATTAGAAGGAAACATAACAAGTTCTACTGTGAATGTGTTGACTTTTCGGTAGTACAGGAGGGAAAAAAAAAAAACAAATGGGAGATATGTATTTGAGATCCATGCACATACAGCTGGGTTTTTAACTCACAAGAATGGATGCGCTTGCTCTGGGAAGGTGTGTAGACTTTCTATGGGAGAAGAGAGTCTAAGACAAAATTTAGAAGAACATTAAAGCTGGAAATAAGAGAAACATCCACAAAGCAGATTCATAGGAAACAACCAGAGAGGAAGAAGGAAAACCAGGAGAGTGTGACATAATGGGTGTCAAGAGAAAAGAGTGTTTATAGAAGGAATGACTGAACAGTACTTGTCAAATGTTGCAACAGTTTTAATGGAGGGGAAAGCAGAAATCTGATTACAGTAGATTAAAGTGTGGGTAGGAGGTAAAGTAAAAAGTAGAAACAAGTACAGTTACCTCTTTAAAGACATTAGCGAGGTTGATTAAAAAGATTTTTCCTCTTTCTTTTTTGAATCATAATATACACACAATATGGTACTAAACTTTAGATTTAAGAAGAAAGAAATGTGAACATTTTAATTCTGATGAAGAGAATCTAGAAGAGAGAAAGATGGTGAAACTAAATGAAAGAGAAAATGATAATTATTAAAATATGCAAGGTACCTGGGATGAGAGCAGGGAAGGTAGAAGAATTAACCTAGCTTTGCGCTGTGAGGAGGGAAAATTCCAGAATAATGGGCAGAACGGAGGAAACCATGAACATGGATGCAGTACGGTTGGAGTTTTGGTGAAAGGATACGGAGGTAGTTCTTGTCTAATGGCTTCACTTTTCTTGTTGAAGGAGTAGAGATCTGATAGTGAGGAAGGAATAGTAGAACCCAAAGTTTGAGGAAGCGGAATGGGTTTGAAAGAACAACTAGAGAATCTGAGAGAGAGAGAGAACTGATTGGGAATTACAGAAGAACCACCAAGGAGTGTCGAAACCCCAATATGTTTCCTGAGTTAGAAATATAAGTGTACATTTTTAGGAGTAGTGATGGCAGAAAGTATGTAAAAGCTATGTAAGTACTGACTAACTTTAGGCTCTATACCATCCAGCAGAATGTTGGGACTTACAGCAAAGCAAACAGTATTCAATAATAGAAGTACAATAACCAAAGCAAAGACTTGTCTCATATCTACCGTAAGAATAGTAGTCGTAGTAGCAGTAGTAAACATTTTTTGAGTATTTAATGATTTTTAAATTTTAATTGTATTACATGAATTATAGTGCACAGATGGTCATGACTGTTATTATTTTCAATGGTCTAATGAGGAAACAAAGGCACAGAAAAGTCGATTAATTTTCCCAAGGTGAAGCAGCTACTAAGTGGCAGAGATTTTGGACAGCTAATATAAGTCATGTCCAGAGGAAAGTGAGCAAGACAGCAAAGGGTCCAGAATCTCTGAAATATAAGGAAGAGTTCGATAATTGAAGATATTTTGCCAAAATAAGGCTAGCAGCAGCAAATAAGTATTACTTTAGTACTTTAATAGTTGCCATATGGAAAAGGAATTAGACTTTAATATGTAGCTTCAGGGAGCAGAACTAAAACCAATATGCAGAAGCTGCAAGGAGGTAGATTTCAGCTGGAAAGAATGACGATTTTTGCAGCCACGAGAAATATGGGTGAAACAGAAGGGGGAGTTTCACAAGTGAAGTTCCAGTGTCTGAGGTGTTTGAGCCAAGGGAAGGGGTGTTTGGGAAGGAGTTCAGACCTAGGGGCAGAGACGACAGGCTGGCCTAGATGAAGTCCAACACCCTTTCCAATACTGAAAGTCTGCCTCTGGTGTGCATTTTATTAACCCACGATGCACACTGACTGCTTTATTTTCTCCCCAGAGTCAGACGTTTGTCAGATACATAAAGCACTTGGATCACTGCTATGACAATATTTGGATATAACAGATAAGAAATAATGCTGTGCCAAGTCTGCTAGATCTGGACTTTCAATTGTTTCAAGAGCTCTAATAATTCAGATGGGAGAGAGAGGAAAAGAGGGGGGAGGGAGAGGGAAGGAAGGACTCTGGGAGGGAGGGAGAGAGGGAGAGGGGAAGTAGAAGAGAGCTAGAGAGAGAGAGAGAAATAAAGAATCCTTTTAGCTTGCAATTTAGCCTCTTCCCAAGAGCAAGCAAATATTCTACAGACCATTGTGAAACTGTTGCCTGCCAAAATTGTCCTTTTTGAAGTTTTTAAAAGATAATCTGTATTTCTACCACACTTCTTTATACTCTCACATGCACGTTTATGCAAAAGCTCAAACAAGAGATTTTGAAGCTCTTCTCTGAGCAGAGTTCAGTGTTTCTGGTGCAGTGCCAGGCTGAATGAGATTTTTTTTTCTCTTAGGAGAAGGCATGAGGGAGCTATATGCTAAGAAGTAAGATGCTCTCTGCCTCCTGAACCTGATGCCAAGAGAGGGTGCTTGCTATATTGTATTTGACATTTTTAGCCTTGAATTGGCTGCCAGATTTGTTAAAAAAGATTAATATGCTTTACTGGTTCTAGATAGTAAATTCTGAGTTTTGATCCTGCCCTCCCTTAGAGAACTTTTCCTTATAAAGCAGATCTTGTTTTTCAGTCTTCTAGCACATTACTGTGTTCTTCCCTCCTGTTCTTCCATGTGGAGAATATTATTTGTTTGTTTGGGATGTTAGGATGTCACAATTACAGCCATCATGTCAATTCATCATGATCCATGGGCGTCATATATATATATGCAGCCACTAATATGTACAGTAAATCTTGCAAAGATGACCATCATATTTTGAAGCAAATGAAAAATTCTTCTCTTATTACAGGAGTTCCTTTCCTTCATTTGTCTCCTTCTCCAGGAGCTGTAATCTTTGCAATTCCTCTCAAATCTGGCCCTATATTGCTGAACAATATACTTGCATATTTTGTCTTTATGAACCACTACATGCCTGTTTCTCCATGAATTTTACTTTATTAATTGAATATAGACTTCTACTCATTTATCATAACATAATATATGGCAGCCCTACTCGCCAAATACCATTAAAAAATACCTCCACAACTTTGCTACTTGAAAATCAGAATACTGTCTTATTCTTTCCTTCAAATCATTACAAAGCTATTGTATGGTAGAGACAGTCATACAGTTAGGCCCTGGTTATTAATAATTTCCGGAGGGAAATTGCCCATGGCAACATCACGGCTGAAATATTTACATTTCAGTTCATCTTTTTTGCCAGTTGTTGAAAGCAAATCAAATCAGGAATTTTGACAGTAAGCAGCTGTAATATAAAACAAACATGGAGATGTATATACTCATCATGGGGATGTGTATCCCTTTCAATTTACATTAACCTGTCTGATGAATAGGAAGAGAGAGACATACTGTTTTTGTTTATCTTTGGTTTTTTTGTTTTGTTTTTTACAATTTTCACCTCATTCTGGGTAACCTGTCAGAAGACATGGCTTGAGTCCTGTTTCTGTCACTTTTCAGGATGTGACTAACAAACCATCCTCTCTCTCCCTCTCTCTCTTTCTCTCTCTCTCTGCCTCCATTTATTCATTTGTGAAATCAGGGTCTGGGTTAGATAATCACTAAAATCCCATCCAGCTCTAAAATTCTGTTTCTATGAGATGCTATTTCTGGATGAGCAATTAGGAAATAAATAAATGATATGATATGATATATCAAGAATATGGTAGCTGAAAGGATATGAGAGACTAAACTATCTTTTTTAATCCCTGAACAATTCAGTGGGGAATTATTCTGCCTCACTGAAAATATACGAGAGAAAGGTAACTTTCTGTGTTACATCTTTATGGCAAACCAAGTCAATGGGACCACAGTCAAGTGCCAGCATTTGAGAATTAAAATGTCAACCCAAAATGGGTATAAAGCTGGGAAAAAATAGGTGTGGCAAATGGAGGGTACCCTGAGCATCTGCAACTTGACCATTTCTGGTTTTATTTTCTTCACAGTCTCTTTCTTTCTCTCCTTTCCTCCCTTGCTCTTTCTCTCCTTACCTTCTTTCCTTTCTCCCTGCCATGCTCTCTCTCTTTCTTTCCTTCCTCCCTGCCACGCTCTCTCTCTTTCTTTCCTCCTTTCCTTTCTCCCTGCCACGCTCTCTCTCTTTCCTTCCTCCCTGCCACACTCTTTCTTTCCTTCTTTCCTTTCTCCCTGCCATGCTCTCTCTCTTTCTCCCTTCCTTTCATCCTCCTGCCTCCCTCCCTCCCTCCTTTTTTTCTTTCCTTTTCCTTCTTTCATTCATTCAACATGTACTCATTGAACAAATATTTATTGAATACCTACAATGTAAATGAAACTCTTCTGGGAACTGGAGCTATGCACTGAACAAGAAAATTTCCCAGCGTTTGTGGAAATTACATCTAGGTAAATAAACAAAAAATAATAATTAAGAAAATACTTAAATATATAGTTAGATTCAGGTAAATATACAATGCTTGAAAAATATTAAAGCAGGATAATGAGATAAAAACTGACTAGGAGAGAGGCTATTTAGATAGAGACAGAGAAGGTTCCTCTGAGGAGGTGACTTTGAGCAGAGACCTACATGAAGTGAGAGAGAGAACCACACAAAGATTTCTGGAAGGAGCTTAAGTTTTACCAACCTACTGACTAAGATCTTTGCTTCCATTATATTTTCTAACTGGTTGTTGTTAGAAAAGACTTATTAACTGTGTACTTTCAAGGTATAGTTAAATGCATGGAGACCAGGGAATTTAACAAAAATAGAGTACTTCCAGGAATAAAAATATTATTACGGCAATATTCCTGGTTCTAATAGAGAATAGAGAATTAGCCCATCCATTTGGGTTCCAGAACTTTCCCTGCCCATACACCTGATGACTGAGCATTGGCTAAAGTACTGGAGAAGCTCTTTCTCTGTCCACTTGTATACTTCAAGGCACCAGTGTGGTTCTTTGAGATCCCTAAAATATTGTTTGATATTCTTTTGACTGTGTATTTGATTCATGAGGCAGCTGGGATAGGCTACCTTGTGATATGCTTTGAACTCCTAGTTTAAATCCTAAGGGTAGCTGGGGTCTTCTCCATAATCCCTTAGGGACAACTTTCAAAGTGCTGTAGCTCTCAGAGCTCTGATGGTAAGGAAAGGTTATGGGATTGAGCCTTGCAAAGATCAGTGACAAACTTGCTATCTCTGAAACAGATGGTTAGTTACAATGGGGCCCTGATAAAAGAATGTGAATGCATAGAAAATTTATTCTAAATTTAGAATTCAAACATGTCTTATTTAAGATGGGAACCATAATCTACTTTTATAAGGCTGGCTTTATTTAGGATGATATAAGAAATAGCCACATGCAGAGTTTGCCTCTTCTATAAAACAGTTACTGTGAAAAAAAAAAAAAAGTTACTGTGTATGTCTATTATACTTTTTAATGTTGCTTGTTGCAGCAATAATTTTCTCTTAGTTAGAGTCAAGATGGTATGGATGATGAAATGTAGGACAGTAGAAAATATCAGACAGAACTGGGTAGAAATTCCAACTCTGCCACTTATAAAAATGAATGAACTTGAGAAAGTACTTAAACTCTGCTGACCTCAAATCCTTCTTCTGCAAAATGGGGAACACAATACCTAAAATGAGCATTAAATATTATCTATAATGAACCAGGTGTAATGCTTGACATACAAAATAAAGCTCTTAATACCTATTACTTTTCTCCTCATTTCTAGTTTTTTGGTTTTTTTTTTTTGAGGAATGTTAACTCATTCAGTATCTTAGGTACCAATTAGAATTTTTTTTCTAGAAATGGATTTGGGCTTTGAAATAATACAGATTAATAATCATAACAACAAAATGTGGACATGAAGAATAGTGTTTAAAGCCATAGGAATTAGATGCACCCCATAATCCTGGGTTTGAATTTAGGTTTTGTCTCTAATTAGTCTTGCTATTTGCTGGCTTCTCCCCATTCTCATTTGTTTATTCCTCTTCATCTTCCTACTCAGCATTAGATTGCTGCAGGGCTCAGTTACTGGATCTAAGTTTTTGTCTATCTACTCTTACTAACTTCTTGATAATAATCAATATCATAGTTTAAAATAAAACTCCCCAATTTATATCTACAACCCAAACTCCAGATTTATATGTCCAGCTGCCTCCTGGACATCTCTACTTGGCTAATAGGAACGTGAGCTCATTTTGTTCAAAACAAAATTCATGACTGTCCCTAACAAACCTGCTCCTCCTGCAATCTTCCCCTTTCAATTAACAGCAACTCCTGGCCCTCCAGCTGCTAAAGTCAAAAACTTCAGAGTCAGCCTTACCTCTTTCTTTTGTACTCCTCACTCAACAAACAAACTAATATGACAGTTCTATTTTCAAAATATATTCAGCATCCAGCTACTACTCACTATCTTTTCTTCCTGCTCTCACCCTGGATTATTGTATCTCTCTCATCAGATTGCTAAAACAGCCTTCAATCTGGCCTTTCTACCTCCTCACCTATTCCCCAGCAGTCTATTTGTTTTAATTTAAGTATAGTTGATTTACAATATTACACTAGTTCCAGGTATACAGCATAGTGATTCAGGATTTTTACAGAATATACTCCATTAAAAGTTATTACAAGTTAGTGGCTATAATTCCCTGTGCTATAAAATATACCTTTTCCGCTTATCTATTTTATACATAGTAGTCTGTATCTCTTAATTCCAAATCCCTAATTTGTCCCTCTCCCCTTCACTCTCTGCTTTAGTAACCGCTAGTTTGTTTTCTGTGTTTGTGAGTCTTTTTCTGTTTTGCATATAATTCATTTGCATTATTTTTTAGATTCCTCATATAAGTGACACCATATTGTATTTCTCTTTCCCTGACTTATTTCACTAAGTATAATATTGTCTAGGTCCACCCCTGTTGCTGTAAATGGTAGACTTTCATTCTTTTTTATGCTTGAGTAATATTCCATTGTGTGTATATATACCAGATCTTCTTAAGCAAATTGTCTGTTGATGGGTATTTGGGTTGCTTCCCTATTTTGGCTATTGCAAGTAGTGCTGCTGTGAACATTGGGGTGCATGTATCTTTTCCGATTATGGTTTTGTCCACATATATGCCCAGGAGTGGAACTGCTGGGTCATATGGTAGTTCTATTTTTAGTTTTCTGAGGAACCTCCATACTGTTTTCCACAGTCGCTGCATGAATTTACATTCCCACCAACAGTGCACAAGTGTTCCCTTTTCTCTACATCCCCCCAACATTTGTTATTTCTACACATTTGATAATGGCCATCCTGACAGGTGTGAGGTGATATCACCTCCTATATTTGACCTAATCTTTTCCTCATCTCCCTTTCACTCATTCTACTCTGAATATCTAGGCTATTGATTCAACATATCAGGTATATTTTTACCCCTAGGGCCTTTGTACTAGCTGTCCCCTCTTGCTGGAATTCTTTTTTCCTCAAATGACCATATGTGTCACATTTTTACCCCATTCAGATTTTTGCTCAAATATCAATAAAGTTTTCCTTAAGCGCCCTATCCAAAACTGATCTCTACTCCTATTATCCCATATTCCTGTTCCTTGCTATACTTTTATCCAAAGAATTTCTCACCATCTAACAAAAGAAGATAAACAAAAAGGAGAACATGTTGTATGACTCCATTTATGTAAGATTCTAGAAAAGGAAAAAACAACCCAAAGTGATAAACCTGATAAGTCAGTGGATACCTGAGACTGAGCTAAGGATGACTGTAAAGAGGCATGAGAGAATTGTTTGAGATATTGGAAAGGCTCTCTGTCTTGGTTGTGGTGTTTGTTACTTGGGCTTATGCATTTGTCAAAACTCATCTCATTGTACACCATAAATGGGTGTATTTTATTATATATAAATTAAGCTGTAATAACGTTGGTTTAATAAGTAAAAAATCATCTAGGAAACTCAAGTTGAACTAGACTTATTGGTCTTTTTTTCTCATTAATATGAAAACCTTTAGAACATCAGATTATCCTTTATTTAAAATATGTACTAAATTGTAGTCAAAGACCAGAAGAAAAGTTTAAAAAGAAAAAGAAAAATTAAATTATTATGTCTTCCCTTGAATCAAATTCCTACTCACTGAAGTTTCCAACTGCAGACTCTATCTTAATCCAATGGATTTTCCGTTCCAAGTCAACCGTGACCTATTGCCTCGGTCAAGATTCCCAATAACAGAGACGTCAAGAAAGTAATTGATATTTCTAAAATGTTAACTGTTAATAATGTGACCACAGGAAGGTTCAATGTGTCTACCAGAGCTGATGTAATTCTCTGTATAGAAAAGTTTGATCTCAGCCAACTTTTACCCCACTCCTCTAAATTTTTCAATAAACATGTATGTCAAGCAAAAGAAAAAAAAAAAGAATTTCTCACCATCTAATATCTTATTTATTTATTTAATTTATATCACCTCTTGCCCATTAAAATGTAAGCTCAATGGGGTCAGGGACTTTTATCCACTATTTCCAAGGCCTGGTGCAACCAATATTTGTTGAATGGACTCATGAATTTCAATTATGTTTTTGTTAGAATTTAGCATAAATGTTCAGGAGAGTGCCTTGTACATAGTAAATACTGAATAAATCATAGCTATAATTATTATGAAAGAACCAACTGAATCAGTATGTATGTATTTTTTTTTCAATGCTGAACAATCAGATCAGTCCTATTAGACCATTCATATAGCTAGTTTCAAGTCCACAAATTTAAGAACCTAATGCCATTTTTATTTTTAATCTTAGTAAAACATTTACCTTGGTCAAAAATAACTTCATAAAACAGAAAAAATAAGCCTGTAGGGAGAGAAAGATACTGCTTTGCCTCCAGGGTTTAGATAAATGCACCAAAAGAAAAACTATGCATACCTTGGCCACTATTGCTAAAGGGCTAACTTTTATTAGCCTGAAGGTTGCTAATGCAGCCTTTATCACTGAAGAGATTAATGTGAAATTGCTAAGAGCCTGCCAACAGGGTAAATGCTTCCAAAGAGATGGCATGCAGCAAGGTAAGATATTTCAGTGCATCAACATTTCTTATTATTTCTTAGTGAAAATGTTAAACGGTTGAATCAACATTTGGCAGATTTAAAATTCAGCCCAGCAATTAGTTTGTAAAAATCATACAGCTTCAAAACTCTCATTCAAAAAGTGGTAAGTTGCCCACCATCTATACACATCACAAATGAACAAGTCTAGCCATCACAAGTAACCCCTACATTTGCAGTTGGAAAAATCCATGAATCTTAGCAAGTAGAGGATATATGCTGAAAAAGTATTTATTGTTTATCTAAAATTCGAATTTAACAGGATATCCTATATTTTATCTGGCAACCCTATTCATGGGTAAATTACATTCTCCAAAAATTCTGCTGTTAAACTATGCTTTCTTGAGTTTCCTTAGAAGTATTGGTATCTAAAGAATATTAATTAACCAATTAATTAAAATGTACATTTCTTACAATAACAAAACACATAAAATTTACTGACTGGTCTTTCTGGATTCATGACCACCAACTTTAAAAGGACACTCAGTGTAGACCTGTAGTCCTACTACATTTGCCTGGAACTTTCCTGCTATCCTAGATGACAATGTCCTAACTTTTCTTCTCTCCTTAAATTTTAACAACACTACCACTATCCTTTGTCTTTGCAGGTAAACTTGCTTTCCCTTTGATGAATAGAAGCAATTGGAGAAGATCTTCTATGTACTCTCTTCACATCTATTCACCACCACGCCCCACCGCCCATATCTATGGCCACGTACTCTATATTTTTTCTGTCTCAGTCCTATGTAAGGCCAGCCCTCCTTTTATGTACTAGATCCCATTTTGCCTCTCAGAGCTATTTCTCCCACAACTGTTGCCTCTCTCTCCTTCAAAATCAACTTTCTCTTCTCTAATGCATTATTCCCATCAGCGTTCAATCATATGATAAGAAAGAAAAGAAGAAAGAAAGGGAAGGAGGGAGGAAATAGGAAGGGTGGGAGAGAGGGGAGAAGGGAGTGGGGAGTATGAGACAGGGGAGGAGAGGGGAGGAGAGGGAAGGGAGGAAGGGGAGAAAGGAAAGAAGAAAATGCTTTCTTTAACCTCATATATCCCTTCAGCTATGATCACAATTTGTTGCTTCTTCCTTTACAGAAATACTACTTTAAAAATTTACCTATACTTACTGCTCCCAATTTATTCCATCTTCTCTTTTCTCTTAACCCCACTCCAATCAGGATGCTAACCCATCTTCCCCAATGAAGCTGTGTCTGTCTAAGATAACTCAACCTAGCTGAATCCACTGGCAAATTCTCAGTACTCATCTACCACAAACTGGGTGGCCGAAAACTACACAAATGTATTATCTCACGGTTCTGGGGGGCTCTAAGTTCACAATCAAGGTGTCGGCAGGGCCACAGTCCCTCTGAAACTTGTAGGGAAACCCTTCCTTGCCTCTTCCTAGCTCCTCGTGCTTTGCCAGCAATCTTTGTCATTCTTTGCCTTGCAGGTATAAAACGCCAATCTCTGCCTTCATTATCACACAGTGTTCTTCCTGTATGTCTCTGTCTTCACATGGTTATCTTATTATAAGAACATCAGTCATGCTGAAATCGGGGCACACCTTACTCCATATTGCCTCATCTTAACTAACTGTATCTGCAAAGACGCTATTTCTGAATAAGGTCACATTCTGAGGTACTGGGAGTTAGGACTTCAACATATCTTTTCGGAGGGACACATAATATTTCCATTTGAATGTTGGATAGTTATCTCAAACTTAGCATATCTAAATCCTAATACCTGATGGGGACCCTAAATAAGGTCCCTTCTGCTTCCACAGCCTTCCACATCTCAAAAATGGTTACTTCATTCTTCTGATTATTCAGATAAAACAATCTATGGAGTAATCATTTCCTCTTTTCTCTCTTCAACCCGCATCAGATGCATCAGAAAATCTTGTCAGCCTATTATTTCTCACCACATCCACTGCTGCCACTCTGGTCCAAGCCCACAGTGTCTCTCCCCTTAACCATTACAATCGCTGCTAACATGTTTCCATACAGCCAGGCTTACCTTACTACTACCTATTCTTAACACAGAAGCCTGAACCATCTTTTGAAAAAGGCAGATCATGTTACTACTCAGCCTAAAACCTTCTAATTACTCCCCTTTCTTTCAGAGTAATTTGTTAATTACTTACTTACAAGGGCCTATAAGCTCTTCCCCCCATGACCACCAACCCCCAGACCAATACACTATTCCCTTTAACATGCCTCAGAACTTATTCTTCATATTTGGAGGGTCTCTCCTCCTCCACATTTGTCTCAGATACATTCAGGGCTTGCTCTCTCTCTCTCTCTCTCTCTCTCCTCTTTAGTTCCCTGAAAAAATATCCACATAGCCATACTTTCTCTGATAAAACTTTTTTTTTTTCTTTTTTACAAAAGCAACCCCTTACCAGGACCCCTATCACTCCTTTCCTGCTTTATTTTTCATAGTGGCCCTAATGCCATCTGAAACACTACAAATTAAAAAAATCACCTCTCTGATTTACTGCCATTCTCTCTACTGGAAACTAAGTTCTAAAAAGATTGAGATCTTTGTCTTTTTTTCCTCCACTCTACTGTTGAAATAAGGAATCAGTGAGTCAATCATAGAAAAACCTGTCAAAAATTAAACAGGGTTCAATTCTGTATACCAAGTTCAATGTCTTATGGTCACTGAATGCTTAAATTGAGCAAAATAAATAGAAGGCTGTCAAGACTTACGTAGTCTTATAGAAAAGTTAAAAGTCATTATACTTCATAAATTAGAGATATGTATTTTATAAATTATCATTAATCTCCAAAGAGATTTTTGGTTGGACTAAGACTCCTATTATTTATATATTCTCTTCTCTGTCACCGTAAGTAGTGACATTATTTGCTGGTTAGTATTTTGTTCCCCTTACCTGCTGTATAAAAAAATAAATAAAATAAAATTCAAAAATTCAAAAAAAATATTTTGTTCCCCTTAATAGAAGATTAGAACTTGCGTAGTCACTTCAACATGCAAATTCAGCTTATACCTCTTCTGCCAAATGTTTTTGGTACTAATTTTATATTTTATATTAATTTTTCATCATATACGAAAGGTTAATCTTTTATACAAAAGGTTAATCTTTAGTCTCTGTCCTGTTGAATACTTATCAGAAGTTTAATCTCCC
Organism: Balaenoptera musculus; assembly: GCF_009873245.2. Taxonomy (NCBI): domain Eukaryota; kingdom Metazoa; phylum Chordata; class Mammalia; order Artiodactyla; family Balaenopteridae; genus Balaenoptera; species Balaenoptera musculus. Next base: position 67,208,577 of record NC_045800.1, on the reverse strand, counting down.
CCAGACACTTTTCTATGAATATTTATAGAGTTGACATTGAATAATAAAATGAAATCCCATGATACTCTTGCCCTGTCACATCTCAAATAGTTAAAAAAAAATAAGTGTCAATCAGCTTTATAGCACTAAGCAAGTCACACATAGCTCAAGGACCCTAAATTTACCAACCATAAAGGAATAATTTCTGGAATGTTTGGAGCTTGGTAGGTAACTGGTAGTGACCTCCATAAATACTGGTCCCATCTCTGTGCAGAGAAGAGCAGCTCTTGGTCTCTGATTTCCTTGTGAGGTCGAATGAGACTGGGCTGGTAATTCTGAGCCTTTCCGGGCCCTTTAGGAAACCACCAGCATAGGCTGGTCATCTTTGGTGCCATGACGATGACAGGCCAAGAATCTGGAAGTGTGATTCTTAACTGAGTGAAATCATCTGAGCATGTGCTGTCTCCCCTGATTCCTCCTGGTCAGGGCAGAACACAGCAATCAGGAGAAGCACTGTTGTTACTAGAAAGTAAAATCCCATGGGGGAAAAAAAAAAAATCACTCATACTCTCCCTTGGGAAATGATCATTTGAATAGCCCCTTTTAAGGCTCATTTATTATTATTATTCAATTTTGTCCTCACAACAATACTACAAAGCTTTGGTTTTCAACCTTGGCTGTACATTTGAGTGACTTAAAGAGATTTTTAAAAATAAATAAAAATCCGGGCCCTCCTGCAAGCTAGGTTAGGACACAGACACCTCTATTTTGTAAAGACTCTCCCAATGATTACAATACACAATAAGAATTAAGAATTACATAAGAAAGATTGACTGGACCAATGGTGTCATCTGATTTATAGGTCAGGAAAAAGAGGTTAAGTGACTTTTCCAAGGTCACACGGCAAGAGATCTCTTCTTTCAATTATATCATGGTGCCCCCTTCAATCTCCCAGATCTCCCTGTCACATAAAAATTTTCCTCCTTTTCAGCCAATGAAGCGTATTTGAGTTCAGAGGAGACAAACACAAAAAAAGTAGACTAAAGTGGGAGTAGGAATGGTTCATGAAGAATAATTAATCATTATGTTATAGTCACCCAATCCTCCCAGACTAAGTCAGCACTGGAGAGCTGCCAGATACTTCACAGTTGTGAAACTGAAACAAAGAAATCAGGCAATCACTACTACTATTACTACTGCTGCTGCTACTACTAATACTGCTGCTACTACTACTACTGCCAACAACAACAACAAAAATAAACACAACACTTTGGCACTTTACAGATTACAATCCTATTTATACTGTAATTTCAGTAACAACTCCCATAAATGCAAAAGCCATACAACTTTATCCTACTCTTTTTAAAATATACCTTTTTATTTCAGACACTCTGTGCATAGGCCTAGGCTTCAACTGAGTACACATGTGAGAATCTCTACTCAATGATGAGTTTGAAAAAGTCAACTGACAGATTCTTATAAACCCTGTCTAACCTCCTTGACTGACCTAGGTTAAAGCCAGGATAGGCCAGTAATGCTACCTTTGTCCAGAGAAACCTTAAATGCTGATGTTTTAGAAGTATAAAAGACCCCCAATTATGGAGAGATGATAATGGCAGAGACCCTGACTAGCAATGTCTTTGTATAACAATAACTTCTACTTTTTAACATAAAACACCTCTTTTGGGTAATGAAGTTTCTTTCCCTCCTATTCTCCCTGAGATTATACTTTCTAAAAGATGAGAGTTGTGTCTCATAGGACAACTCAAGGTCCCAGCCTGGTAACTGATGACTTATAAGTACTTGGTGAATTGCTTGAGCGGATGGGGAAGACTGGGCAATAGGAACAGCATCTTCATATCATAAATTACTGAGTCATAGAATCTTAGATTTCTAGAACTAGAAAGCATAGATGTAATCTAAGTCCAACATATTGCATGTAAGGATGTTGGTGACCTGCTGGGGCCAGATAATGAATTTTGGACAAAGCAGATAGCAGAAGTCATCTGCATGCCCTAATTTCCATGTCTAAGAAGCCAGAATGGCTACCTTGGAGTACTATATAATCTAAGTTTATCTAATTCTGTTTTTTCCTTCAAGATTCAGTTCATCTCCTACTGCCCAGTATCACAAAATCAGGAATGAAAGAGATGCTAAGGTCATCCTGTCCATTTAGGGATTGAATCTTTTCTTTCCTGTCCCCTACCATAGGGTTATATACCTGGTTATGTACATGTATGTATACTGGGTTATGTATGATATAGTATATCTTGTGACAAAGAATATTATTCCTAATGAAATAACCATTTCCATTTTTGGATACTTTGGACAGGTAACATAATATTTAGCCAAAATATGTTTTCCTAGAGTAACTGCTCAATAATTAGATCCCTTTTGTCATAAAACAGCTTCTCACATATTTAAAGATATGTATAAGAACCCCTTCCATTTCACTTTCCCTAGAATAACCATTCTTTGCCCTTTAAAATTTCTTCATGTCACGCCACCCTAATTGTTCTCTTTTGAATATTATCTAGTTTTGAAATATGTCTTAAAATGTGCTATTCAGGAGTGAACACAATATTTTAAACAGCTAAGAACAGTAGAATTTTTCTTTCATTATTCTAGAGTATTCGCTATTAATAAAGCATATGCATTCTCAATGAGGGTGATATTGCCCATAAGAGGGTGAAAATTGATTCTTGTAAGAAAAAAGCTTACTCTTTTTATAGATAAAGCACATAGATATAGCACATTAAGAGATATACAGTACACCTGTGCCATTAAAATTTAATTGGGAATATGACTAAGAAAAAATTTTTAAAGGATTTATTAGAGGGACAATAATAAAAAAAAGGTTGAGAAACAGTGACATAGCCTAAGGTCACATCAGCTGTTTTATAACACCATCATACTATTAACTTCTATTGACAAAATCCTTAAAACTATTTCAGTTGGGTTGCTGCTAATAGGTATAGCCTCTATTTTGTGGTTTCTAGTTTGTTTGGTTGATTGGTTGGTTGGTTGTTTGGTTTTGGTTTTTAGGGAGTGGCAGATTTTATTTTGTTACTACAAGACCACAAGTTTAAATTTGTTCCTGATAAAACTCTCCTTGCTAGGTTTTGTCTGTTACTGCCTGTCCAGATATTTTAGAACCTAATTCAGCCAACTAATACATTCATTATTCTCTTAAGCTCTGATTATTTGCAAGTTTTATCTCATCATCTACATTACTCATGCCAGTAATTTGCAGAAAGGACGCTGAAGAGTGGCCTGAGAATAATATTGTCCTACGCAGAGCTCCTCCATTTTGTTAAAGTATTAATCACTGTGCTTTAACTAACATCTATTAATGTGACCAGCTGTACATTTCCATGCATAAAATCCAGTTTTCTGTATTATTCATTTGTACACTATGAGAAACCTTGTCAAATATCTCATAGTTATCCTGACTCTATTACATTTTCTGACAGTCTAGTAACCCAAGCCAAAAAGAAAAAAAAAGAAGAAGAAATAAGGTTTAGTCTTTTATTTTTCTGTAATAAACTTGTGGTAGCTCATGATGATTACTTCTTCATTTTCTCTATTTAATAATAATCTGTAAAGCCACCTCTATGCAGCAGGGATTAAGTATTCTATCGATTATGTTTCTTCTTATAATAGTATTTGTCAGTTATTTTCAGTTGACTCTTACTCTGTTCATTTCTCTTTTCATGGATATATGTCTTAACTTTCCAAAAAGATTATAAATGCCCAGGGCTGAAGCCATATACCCCACAGTTGCCTGCCAAAGTATCATAGAAGATAATACAAATATACTGTTTAATTGACTACTTAATAATATAACTTGGTTTCTACGCACTATCAAATAAGATCAAATGAAAGGATCACAAATCACACCCACACTTTAGAGCAGGTTTACAGATTGTTTTAAAGGCTTGCCCTAGTAAGAATATATAAAATAGTCCCCTCCCATATTCAAATCTGTTTACTAATTTCTCACTAAGAAGTAAGGTTTTTACTAAATAATAGGGAAATTAAAAACTGACTATGGAAAAGGAGAAGGGAACTATATAGGTTATATATGCAAAAAAAAAAAAAAATAGAATGTTTCCTTAGGATGGGGAGCCTCCTCACATTTTAACAAATAAAAATCATTTAAAAATAGACATATCAGGATGGACTCTGAAGACTTTTTTCTAAATAAAATTAAGCATATGTGTATAATTTATTTAAATTATCATTCAGCTCTGTGGGTGAGGTTTTTAAATTAGACATTTTGACTACATTAAAAACACATTAACTACTTAGCTGAAAACTGGCTTACCGAATTATCTTAATGAGCCATTTGTTTTCCATTTGATGGTAGTACATTTTTATGTCTTAGATATTTTATTATTCTGCATGTATATGTTCTGATATTCTAAATCGATAATGCAGTTTAATTATTTGAAAACAGGTATTAAATGATAAAGGAGGTGGCAGTCTTTAAAGATATCAACATAGGAGGCTCCTGAACTCCTCTCCTCCCATGGACACACTGAATGAACAGGTACATACAGAGCAATTTCCTCTGAAAGAAATGTAGAAGCTAGCTGAGCAACTCCTAAAAATGGGTGAACAGGAAAATACCCATATGAAAGTGGATAGGAAAGGCTGAGACACACTCTTATCATAAACCTCACCACCAGGACAAGACCATACAATTGGGAGATAACCACGAACTCCTAGCCTTTTCCTGAGGAGTGAAGGGTTTGAACTGTGCATCTAGTGTCCCAACTTTTAGGACTCCCTTTTAAGGGACGGGCCCCAAAACACCTAGTTCTGAAAGCCAACGGGGCTTACATTCCTGAGACCCACAACACTATAACAACAAAAAAAGCAGCTGTCAATGGGTGCAGGCACTCCCTATGGGTAACACCTCAGGGCCCAGCACAGAAGAAGCAGGCAAGAACATCCATCTCCTAGTCTTTCCCTGAAAGAAGTATATTTGCATACTTCAAAAGCTGCTGCCTAAGGGTCAGACCTCTAATTTAGCATGTATCCAGGGGTTGACTGCAATCCTCCCCAGAGACCAGGGAGCCTGCAGACACTTCCCCTGCACTGTGTCTCCTGCCTGCCCCAAGTCACCAGTATCTCCCTAGAGGGAGCACATCTGTACCCCAGCTTCTGTGGCTGCCACTGGAGGAATGGTTCCCCGTATCACCTGGCTCTGACAGCCAATGAGGCTTACATTCAGAAGTCCCACAGAACTGTAGAAAACATATAAAAAGTTCTAAACAGGCTCAAAGCATCCCCCCTCCCCCCACCAACTCATGGCCAGGTCCAGGACAGAAGTAGCAAGCAAGGAGTTTCTCTTAACTATACATATTCCCAGCTGCTGCCTGAGGGTTCAGTTTCCAACTGGCCTGCATCTAAGTGCTGACTGAGATTCTCTCCTTTGGGGAGTTGACACACCCTCCAATACTGGGAGCCACTAAGAACAAGGATGGCAGCTTGGACAATCACAAAGGATTAAGAGACAACAGGAGCATGGCTGGGCTGATTGACAAGGTTCACCTACTATTCGAGACCACTCTGTCAAGACTGAGAGAGGTGGCTGTTTAATCTAATGTACAGAAACCAACGTAGAGAGTAAAGAAAAATGAAGAAACAGAGAAATACACTCCAAACAAAAGAACAAGATAAAATTCCAGAAATAGAGATAAGTGATTTACCTGAAAGAGAATTCAAAATAACGCTCATAATGATGATCACTGAGGTCAGAACAGTCCGTGAACAAAGTGAGAATTTCAACAAAGAGACAGGAAATTTAAGAAAGTACCAAATAGAAACCAGAGAGCTAAAGAATATATTAATTGAGTTAAAGAATTCAATAGAAGGGTTCAAAAACAGACTAGATGAAGAGGAACTCGAAGACAGGGCAGTGGAATTCATCCAACTCAAGGAGCAAAAAGAAAAAAGAATATAAAAGAGTGAAGATAGCTTAAGGGACCTGTGGGCACCATCAAACAGATTGATATACATATTATAAGAGTCCCAGAAGGAGGAGAGAGAGAGAAAGGGAGCAGAAAGCTTACTCACAGAAATAATGATTGCAAACTTCCCTAACCTGGGAAAGAAACATATATCCAAATCCAGTAGGTCCAGAAAGTTTCAAATGAGATGAACCCAAAGAAACCCCCACTGAGACACATCACAATTCAATTACCTACATTAAGAAAAAAGAAAGGTCTCAAATGAATAACCTTACATTATAATTCAAGGAACTAGAATAAGAATAACAACATAAGCTCAAAGTTAGTAGAAAAAAGGAAATAACAAAGATCAGAGTGGACATAGATGAAATAAAGGACAGTGGAAAAGATTCATGATACTATAAGCTGGGCTTTTCTTGAAAAGAAGAAAAAATAGACAAACCCTTAGCTCGACTTACCAAGAAAAAAAGGGAGTGGACTTAAATAAATAAAATTAGAAATGAAAGAAGAGATATAACAACTGATATCACAGAAATACAAAGGATCACAGGAGACTACTATGAACAATTATATGCCAATAAATTGGACAATTTAGAAGAAATGGATAAATTCCTAGAAACATACAACCTACCAAGACTGAATCATGAAGAACAGAAAATCTGAATAGACCAGTAACAAGTAAAAAAAATTGAATCAGTAATCAAAAACCTCCCCAAAACAAAAAATCCAGGACCAGATGACTTCACTGGTGAATTCTGCCAAACATTTAAAGAAGAACTAATACCAATCCTTCTCAAACTTTCCAAAAAATAGAAAAGGAGGGAATGTTTACAAATTCATTTTACAAGGCCAGCATTACTGTGATACCAAAACCAGACAAGGACACTACAAGAAAAGAAAATAATAGGTCAATATCCCTGATGAATGTAGATGCAAAAATCCTCAACAAAATAAAATTCAAAATAAATTAAGTGGATCATATGCTCTAATTCAGTGAGATTTATTCCTGCGATGTAAGAATGTTTCAACACACATAAATTAATTAATGTAATATACCACATTAATACAGATGAAGAATAACTATTGTATTATCTTATCAATAGATGCAGGGGAAAAAATTTGACAAAATTCAACATTCTTTCAAGGTAAAAGTTTTTAAGAAACTTTGTATAGAAGAAATGTACCTCAGCATAATGAAGGCCATGTATGACATTAACATTGCTCTTGGTAATGAATTTTTGGACTTGACACAAACAGCAAAGGTAACAAAAGCAAAAGCAAATAAGTGAGACTACATCATACTAAAAACTTTTACACAGTGAAGTAAACCATCAGTAAAATAAAAAAGCAACCTATGGAATGGGAGAAAATATTTGCAAGTAATACATATAAAGGGTTATATCCAAAATATATGAAGAACTCATACAACTCAATAGCAAAAACACAAACAACCTGATTTAAAAATGGGCAGAGGAACTGAATAGACATTTTTCCAAAGAAGACATAGAAATGACACACAGGTACAGAAAAAGGTTTTCAACATAACTAATCATCAGGGAAATGCAAATCAAAACCACAATGAGATACCGCCTCACACCTGTCAGAATGGCTATCATCAAAAAGATAAGAGATTTGAAGTGTTGGAAAGGATGTAGAGAAAAGGAACCCCCGTGCACTGTTGGTGGGATAGTAAATTGTTGCAGTCACTATGTAAAACAGTATTTCGGTTCCTCAAAAAATTAAAATAGAACTACTGTATGATCCAGCAATCCCACTTCTGGGTACACATCCAAAGGAAATCAGATCAATCTCTCATATAGACATCTGTACTCCCATGTGAATTACAGCATTATTCACAATAGCCAAGATATTGAAACAACCAAAGTGTCATCAATGGATGAATGGATAAAGTAGACATATTATTCAAACATGTATTATTATATTATTCAGAGATATATTATTCAGAGTACTAATCAGCCCTGAGAAAGAAGAACGACGTTCCCTTTGTAACAACATGGATGGACCTCGAGGGCATTATGCTAAGTGATATCAGTCAGACAGAGAAAGATGAATACTGTATGATATCACTTATATGTGGAATCTAAAAAGGCAGAACTCAGAGACACAGAGGAAAGTGGTGTTACCAGGGACTGGTGGATGTAAGAAATGGGAGATGTTGATCAAAGGGTACTTGAAAGTTGCTGAAAGAGTAGATCTTAAATGCTTGCATCACAAAAAAAGAATTGTAACTATGTGATGTAATGAGGGTATTACCTAATACTATGGTGGTAATCATTTTCCAATATATGTGTATCAAATCAATACTTTGTACATCTTAAACTTACACTATGTTATAAGTCAATTATATCTCTGTAACACTGGGAGGAAAAGAAAAGAAGAATTAAAAGAATGATTAGGAGGGGAAAAAATGGAGCCTACATTACTTTTATGTTTTCTTTCTTAAGCTGATTGGTACTAACAACAGTGTTCATGCATTTTCCTCAAAGTCTTTTGGTATACCTAAAATATTTCATAATAAAGTATTACAGTAGGTTTTTTGTGATATCAGATGATGTTAAAAATGTAAACAAAAAAAATCGAGTGTTTTATTCCTTCACTCAACTGCTATTATTTGCCCACAGCACCTCTCTTCTGGCAGCTATTGTTAATTGAGAGAGGGAGCATTCAGTGGAGGATGGTATGGGCACACTCCTTCCCCGTTGGCTCTGTAAATAGCAGTCCCCTTTAGCATACATCCTCCGAAGACTTGATAAGAAAATTGAAGAAGTGAAGAAAGGATTAATCTTTAAATTATCGTCAGCATACAGTTAGCTAGAATTTATTCTTCTTCAATTTTAACAATCCTTAAAGGTACAGAATGCTGAGGTTCTTAAATGGCATCCTTGGGACAGTGAGGGTGGGGAGAGGATGGTAGGAGAAAAGAAACTGCATGGAAAATAAAATAGATTTCTATATTTCTTTTAAAAAAAGTTGGTCCACACAGTGTTCATTGCAGCTCTATTTACAGTAGCCAGGACATGGAAGCAACCTAAGTGTCCATCGACAGATGAATGGATAAAGAAGATGTGGCACATATATACAATGGAGTATTACTCAGCCATAATAAGAAATGAAATTGAGTTATTAGTAGTGAGATAGATGGACCTAGAGTCTGTCATACAGAGTGAAGTAAGTCAGAAAGAGAAAAACAAATACCGTATGCTAATACATATATATGGAATCTAAAAAAAACAAAAAACAAAAACGGTTCTGAAGAGCCTAGGGGCAGGGCAGGAATAAAGACGCAGACATAGAGAATGGACTTGAGGGCATGGGGAGAGGGAAGGGTAAGCTGGGACAAAGTGAGAGAGTGGCATGGACTTATATATACTACCAAATGTAAAATAGATTGTAGTGGGAAACAGCCGCATAGCACAGAGAGATCAGCTCGGTGCTTTGTGACCACCTAGAGGGGTGGGATAGGGAGGGTGGGAGGGAGACACAAGAGGGAGGAGATATGGGGATATATGTATATGTATAGCTGATTTACTTTGTTGTAGAGCAGAAGCTAACACACCATTGTAAAGCAATTATACTCCAATGAAGATGTTAATAATAATAATAAAAATAAACTTCCAACATTCTATTCAAAGTAAAAAAAAAAAAAAAAAAGAAGTGCCGGTCCAATATTGAAAATTGAGAATTTTGAGAAAGAAATATTTGAATAATATAGATGTTTCACCTAAAAATTCTTTAAATTCTTCTTTCAATGGGTCCTGAGAGTCACTAAGAACCACTATCTGAGATTATGTCCACGTTTTCTTTTCAGTATGTAGTAGTTTCCTATCACTGCCATAACAAATTACCACAAATTTATCAGCTTAAAAACAGTACAAATGTATTATCTCACAGTTCTATAGGTCAGGAGTCTGGGTGGTTTCAGCTAATTCCTCTGCCCTGGGACTCGAAAGGCTCACATCAAAATGTTGGCCAGCCTGGACTCTTATTTGGAGGCTTGGAGGAAGAACCCACTTCCAAACTCATTCAGGTTACTGCCTGGATTCAGTTCCATGCTACTGTAGGACCAAGGTCTACACTTCCTTGTAGCTTTCAGCCAGGGAGACAGCCCGCATTCTTTAAGGTCCTCTTTCTACATCTTCAAAGGCAGCAACAGTGGGCTGAGTCTTTCCCATATTTTGAATCTTTCTGACCTCTTCTGCCCCATCTCTTCTGTGCTCATCTCTCTTACTCTTCTGCCTCCTTCTGCTTTTAAGGGCTTATGCGATTACATTGATCCCACTGGCATAATCCAAGATACTCTTCATTTTTTAAAGTCAATAGGTTAGTAACCTTAACTTCATTACATCTGCAAAATTCCTTTACAGCAGGACCTAGATTAGTGTTTGACTGTAACGAGAAATGGGAATCTTGAGGGACATCTTCAGAACTTTGCCTACCACAGAGTACACCCACCAGCTTCAAAGTAAACTAGAATTACAGGTAGTGGAAGACACTTGAATAGATATTTGCCTGGAATAATGCCTCTAATACCCCATTTATAAATGAAGAATACACACATAGAAACATACACACACAAAAAACATGGCACTTAATCTTGTATTCTTTTCAACAAACTGTCAGAATTATTTATATATATATATACACATGTGTATATATGTAAATAACTTTGTGTATATATATATGTTTTCAATCTGTAAAGCATAAAAGTTTAAAGCATTCTCAAACATTATTTGAGTACTTGAGTGGATAACTTCACGGCTAATGATAAATCTTTTTATTAGGAATTTCAGTTAAGATCTAATCAATATCAATTTTGTACAACTGCTGAAAACCATTACTGAAATCATCCTATTAATATTTGAATTGGAGTATATTACTTCTTTTAAAATTTATGTATTACCAAAGACCTACAGTGGAGGTTTTTGTCATAGTCTGGATCCTAATGATGGCATCACTCTCAGAATAATAACTAAGACTGACTGAGCCCAGATTAAGTGCTCAAGAGTTTTAAAACTTTATTTCAAATGCTTTTTTTGGATATTTGAATACTTTTCCCAAGGCCACAGAAGTGGTTAGTTGCAAAATCAGAACTGGAACCTAACTCCCATTCTTACTTCAACTTCTTTCCACCGCAGTTTGTATTCTAATTGGATGTAATGGGCATTTACTATTGCTGAGGATAGATTCTAAACTAGTGATTTAATCCATGGCTAATGAGGCATTAAATGTCCACAGCTGATAACAAATCACATGCAAAATATTTGAAAACTGAATTTATCATCATTTACCATCACTTTAATAAGAAGACTGTGTACTACCTTTGTTTATGTATTTCATCATGCTTATTTCTTTGTTAAAGATTCTTGCTCATTCAATCATCGTACAGACAAATTACATACATTAATGAAATTATAATCTTGACACTAGGGGTCAAAGTCACTAAAAATTATTGGAAAAAGAATAAAAGATTCATTAAATGTTGCTAAATTATGTCAGTCTATGTATTCTCCCCTCAAATCAGAAGAAACAATCACATTAGAACATTATAAAAGTCATGACCACAAAATAAAATGACAACACCTTAATAAAGCAGGCTTGACTGAGTATTGAATTTTTTTAGTTTGGGATACAAAAATTCTAGACATGTGTTTATTAAGAATCTCTTCATTGATGGAAAGTGATATATGTAAGCTTCCAATATCTCAATAATTAAATTCCTACAATTAGATGTAGCAAATGCAGCTACATCATCAAAGGATATACTGCAGAATCTTGAAGGCAGTGCAGACTACATATGGACCTCATTATATTCATCATTTCAAAGTAAACATCAAAAGACATCTGAATAAAATAAACAAGGGCATTTTTCTACTTATTTCAAGCACTTCCCAAGTACATTGTCTGGCTTAGAGTGTCAGATTAGAAGCTCAATGTCAATTTGATTTCTTGCCTTTGTAAATATTCTTACATTCTATTAGGAAGTTTATAGGGTTTTTTCTTTATTATTGAAATTCAGAAATCTCACAATAATGTTTAGGTGTGAGTCTTCTTTCATTATTACTGACTCAGCTTTTTGTCAATTTTTTTGGTCTGTTGGCTCAAGTCTTTAGCTCAGGGGAATATATTTTCCTGTGATGATTGCTTCTCCTCAATCAACTCATTTTATCTTTCTAAGATTTTATGTGTTGGATCTTTGTGTCTAAATTCCATGTTTCTAATACTTACTGAGATTTTCCAACTCCTTGTTCTTGAATCTAAGGTATGGGATAATCCCTTGAGTTTGCTTCTGGTTTTCATGGGTAGCTGTTCTGTTTTTACTTTTCCTATTAATTTGCTTGTTTGTTTTGTTGTTTTATTTTTCCTTTAAAACAATAGCTACCTTTCAGAGTAATAATTAAAAGGTATTGGCCTGGACTTGGGTTCTTCTGAGCCTTGGCCTGGCAATTTAATAGCTATTTAACCTTGGGCAAGGTATGTTAACTATGCCTCCGTTTCCTCATCTCATGGAGCTAATAATAACATATCTTTCATAGGGTCATTGTGAGGATTGAATGAGTTACTATGTAAAGATCAGAGAACAGTCCATGCTGTATAGTAATCTTTCAGTAAAATTACCCTATTGTTCCTTTGACATAGCACTGTACTATTTTACAGAGAAAAGATGACAAAAGATGACAAAAAAAAAAAAAGCCAATGTCTCAAATATCAATGAGGACATTAATTAGAATTTTAAATAGTTCTCTTCTGATTACCTATCTGCAATATCTATGTTTCCTTTGTTTCACTGGGAACATTTGCTCTGAGTTCCAGCTTTCCTCTTTTTCTCCCCAATGACTGGTTATTTCATTATCTTTTCATATTTCTGGGTTCAGGTTTAGATGGCTCATACTGGTGGTGGCTGTTAATGGCTCCTTATGCTTGGGCCAACATTTGATGTCATAAATTGCAATGTTCAGGAACAGAGAGAAGCAGAAAGTGAGATTTCCTTCCAGGTACAGGTACTGGGAATGAACCTGACAATTGTGTTCCAAAAAGAAAAAGCAAGAGTGAGGTGGGTAAGAAAAGCTCCAACTGCATTTAGGATGCTGATGACAGCACTTGGAGGAAGCACTAGAGCAAATATTTTGTTTAACATCTTTCTGCAGAGCTCTGATAAATTCTAGAAGCCCTACTGTGTTATTCTCACTGATACACCCATCCTTCCAAATAGGGGTTAAATAATGCTATAATTTCCCAAGCCTGGGTTTCCATCAGTTTTCTATTGGAGAGATTTGCTGACTTGCCTCTCAAGCTTTCCCTACTTTGCTGATATTGGGCTTTAAAAAAGCCCTTGTCAGCTCCTTGGTAAACCCAACACATCTTCATTTTCAAAAACTAAATTCCTGAAAGTGTCTGCTTATTGATGTCACCCTTCCCTGTTTTCCAGCATTGTTACAGATTTTCTTTTGCTCATTTGGTACTTCTTTAGTCAGTTCCATGGCATTAGAGTATGAAGGGAAAGAAAGAAATATGATTGGTTTAATTTCCGATCCTGAAACTGGAAATCCGTTTTAGGTATTGAAAATAACTAAGATGTTCATTTTTACTCTGGCAGTCAAGTTAGTTGAGGAATAGAATCTACAGAGTAATAGTTTGCTTATTTAGCTAAAATGATGCAAAGTAAATAGCTGTCAACATGATTAAAATTACTGGCAATCTGAATTTAATTAATTTGAGAGCTGTGCTATTTTCTTACTTCCTCCAGCCTCTTGACCACTTAATAAGATTTACTTTTAGTTCATCTCTAAAATTTCTATGCTTATGATCAAGAGTAGTGACGTGGACCACTCAAAAGAGAAAATCAGCCTGAATCATTTTTATTGGCATATGCTCCCATTATGAGACTGTTTAGATTACAGTTTACCTTTCTAATTACGTTATCTTCAAGCTATATGAAAATAAAATTTAAATCTTTTTAAGATTTAAATTTTGACCCAAATATTGACCCTATTGACCCAAAATATCCGGGAGGGAATATCTAGAGAAAGAAAAGGCCAAGCTAGCCAGGTACTTGAATCTGGAAGCGGAGAGGTCACAAACTGACTGTATGTAAAACAAAAGAGACCAAAGACAGGTGCACGATTTCAGAGTTACTGTTTACATAATACCAGTCATGCCTATATCATTGGTAGAAAGCATTTGGTACAATGGGAAGATTTACTTACTGTTAACATAAATAATGGTGATTTATACAAGTTGAATTCAGTACCTTTAAAACACATACACACACAACTGCAATTTAATTTATCTTATTTCTTCCAGCTTGTGAAATGGACTGGAAAAGAATAGCGACAGAGAAAGAGGTGAGACTGACTTGTTCAGGTGTGGGCAGGTTGTCAAAATCGTAGTGGGGATGGGGAAAGGGAGAGCATTCAGCTTTATGCAATGAAGGAAGCTCCACAGACTTGCCCTGAGTGTCCGTGAGGTCAAATGCTGTGCACCCCAATCTACTTCGTGAAATTAATAGCCAGGTGTTATACTAGTTATGTACCTTAATCATTAATTATGACTGTGGCAGCAGGAGAAAAAAATACTAGGACACATGAGCTGAGGTAACTAAAGGAAAGCATCAATCATACACGACAAGAAAGCCAAGGATATCCATCCTTTCTGCCTGGATGCTTTCATTTGTGACTCTGCAGACTCTCTCTCACATCAGACTTCAAACTTCAGAGACACCATTTCTCACTGTCTTTTTTTTTTTTTTTTTTGGTAGCAACCAGCTTTGGCAATGAGACTCAGATGAAAACAAAATAAAATGCATATGTTGGCAATGTCCATATTTTCCAGGTAGCATCACCAGGCTCTAGATTAAATTAAAGGCATTTTCCACAAACAAAATTGTGGAAGAGTTATTATTCTTTCAATAAAGGTTAAAGTAAGCTACATCAAGAATAGATTTTGGAATCAACAGTTAATAGTAACACTAGCAGCATAGGTTGCCCTTTAATTTTGCTACAATGTCATAATAAGTGTATTGTATATGTTATCTTAAGCAGGTGGGCAGAGCAGGCCAATCTCCCCAAAGCCCCATGCCACAGTATAGTGCATCACAAAGTTTGAGAAGAAAAAACACAATCCCCATTCTGGTGGTATCAAGTGGTATAAATGGGGCATTTAGAAACAGGAAGAACAAGACATTATTTTGGTGAAGTAAACTAAGTGTTGATTCCAGTTTGCTATCAAATCTTGGATAGATTATTTCACTTCTCTAGTGTTCAGTGCTCTTGCCTATAAATGACTGGTTTTAGCCATATCAAGAGTCCTTCCAGGGGTCTACACATGAGCTTCATGAGGATCTGCAGAGAGACTCTACACAGAAAATTTTGTAAACCAGATTCTTTAAGGTTTACTGAAAAGACATGCATTAAAGGAGTGTTCCTCTGTGTACTAAAGAACTAGCTATTTTAACTTTCCAATCTGTTATGAACCAATGCTTTAAAAAATATATACAAAGTATGAATTAATAAAAAATAAATTTATACAACATAGAATCCTAAATTTTTCTATTAGATTAAACAGATATAAAAGTCCTCTGTTAAGTCACTATAACAATTTCTAAGTGCTTCCCATCAACTGGGGTCACTGTTATGGACTGACCAGCACTAGTTCACAGACCACACTTACGGTGGGAACTGGGTTAAGGTTCCTTCTAGCACTAACCTTAAAAGTTTCTGTATGAAATCTAGATTCCTTACATCCATTCTGCACCACCTCCTCCTACCCAAATCATACAATGCAACATGTTATCACACTCAGAACAAAATTAAGATCTGTCTTCCTTAGAAAGCAATGTGAGATTGTAAATAATACTGACAACAACAACAAAATATGTTTCCCCCAGTTACTGGTGATTACTAATGTTCCCTGAACAGTAAGGGTAAAGAGGAGGGGGAAAGCCTGTAGAACTAATTATCACAGAGCCCAACCATCTACTACCTGACCTAATAGTTCCCTCATCTATGCTTCTCCAATCATGTGATTACCCAGAACTGGCAAGTCTTTACCAACCTCTACACTGTTTTATACTTGCAGCCTCATTCAAGATTCTTCACTGCATTTATTAGACACTCAAAGCTTATCATATCCAGGAAGGGGACAAAAGGAAAAACTATGGTCTTCTGCCCTCAAGTTGTTTAGAGCATAACAGTTCTTATAAGTATATTGTGTTAAGAACCACAACTAGGGTATGCAGAAGGAGTAATGCTGAAGAGACAACAAAGTTAGCCTGGAGGGTCACATAAGGCTTCTCAGAAGAAGTTATGTTTTTTTATATTGTGCCTTGAGCTATGACTACTTGGTGATCTATCTATAATATTAGAGAAGTTTAGTCTGCTCATTGGACTATTGTTTGTGGTTCACTACTTTATTGCTACATGCTTGATTAAAAAGGATGTCCTTCCCAGAGATCTTTCTTTGATTAAGAGTGCTCTAACTGACAAAAAAAAGAAGTGTGTATATGTGTTTTGTGTGTTTCATGGGAGATAGCAAAGAACCAGGAAGAGCAGTGCATATAAAGTGAATGGTGAAAGGTATCATAAAATATGACTTTATCAAAGAACGTGGTAGGGAGGGTGAGGCAAGTGGTGAGAGATGAGGCTGGAGAAAGTAAGGGCCAAGGTCATGAAGCTTCTTGGTTATCTTCCTAAGGGTTCTGGATTCATCCAAAGATCTTTTTAACTCATTTAAAGGTTTTAAGTAAGGGGGTGATAGGATCAATATTTTGTTTTAAAAAGATCATTCTGGCAGCTTTGTGAAGGATATCTAGGAGATGAGCAGGATGGAGTACCAAGGGATTCATCTAATAATTCAGGTGAGAAATCAGGAGGTCCTGGACGGAGTCAGTAGTAGTTAGGCATGCAAAGAATGGGACATATTTGCAAGACACCAACAAGGCAGAATTACTAGCAATGAGAGATGAATGATTTTCAGGATACTGGTTTGGGAAATTTGGAGGTTGGTGTTTCATTACCTGAAAGAGAAAATACTGATGTAAGTGCAAGATGAGAGTGGGGGGGAAAAAAAAAAGAGTTCAGAATTGAATATGTTCAATAATTCAAGGTATCTGCAGAAAGTTAAAATGGAGGTGTCTGCAGGGAGTTTGAAATAGGAGTCTAGTTTGGAGATGACTCTGCGCTGGAGAGAGAAAGGTTGGTCAGCAGTAACTGTAGGCATGAAATGGGTGTCATCACTTTGACAAGACTTGCCTGAGGAACTTTATTCCACTCCAAGAGAATTTACTTTATTCCATAAATAGGTGTTTTTTTATCTCTTTCGTCTTCCCAAACAGTATTGAGGGGTCATACAAAAATATGCATTTTTACTTAAAACTTAAGTGGGAAAGTAAGCTAAAGAGTAAACGATATAAAACAATAAAGTTAAAGCTGGACTTTAAATTTACACACAATGTACAATCCACTAGATACTGTTTACTTCCCAGGGACAGGTCACATTTTTGGCTCAGGATTTTCAATCAGCAATGAAAAGGGGACGTTACAAATTATATATTTAAAACCCATAAAAATAAACCAACTTCTCAAAAACGTAATTACTTATGGTACTGGGAAGTGAGAAAAACACTGTACTATAGTGAGAAGTGTTCTTAATAACTCCCCTAAAGTGAATAAAAGATGAAACATATAACTATTATTATGTCCATCAGTGTAGGGTGATGACATAACAGCTAGAGTAAAGGCAATTCAAGGAGGAAGGAAGGAAATTGTGTACTTCACCTGTGCAGCCTAGGTATGTTGGTATGTATGAATGGACAGCTACGTTTCCTTCAAGCACTCATCTATAATACCCTAAATATATTTTATCTCCCAAACTAGACTGTTGTGCCCTCACCCACCTTCTCACTATTTAAGGTCCACAACCTTCTTCAAGACACATTCATTTGTCCCTTCAATATTCAATGATTTTCTGAACTAAAATTAAAATTTGTGAGAGAAGTGACATTATTTTGATAACTCCCCTAAATCCAGTGGCTTAAATAATACCTGGAAAATAACTAGTTGTTTAACAAATATTTTGAATAAATGAACAATTTACTGAATAAATAATCCAGATGATATTATAGAGGCTAGTGATGTAAAAATTAATGAGATACTGTTTTTGCCCTCCAAGTACTAACAATCTAAATAAAAAACACTAAAGTTGATTATTCTTCCAATAAATACTAATTGAGTGCTTACTTTGGGACATATTGGCAATAGAGAAAGTTACAAAACAGATAGAATGTACTCATGGAGCCTAGGTTTCACAGGGGGAGATTCAAAAATTATATATGTATAATAAAATTATATATATATAATATATAATATACAATATTACAATAATATACAATATATTATATATATTAATATATTATTATTGATATATACTTATATATAATATATAATAAAATTGTATATATATTATATATGTGTGTGTGTATGTGTGTGTGTGTGTGTATATATATATATATCTTGAAGGAAATGAGGGAGCAAGCCATGTAGATATTTGGGACAAGACTGGTCCAGACCAAAAAAAAATAACAAAGCACGTACAAAAGTCCTGAGGCAGTGCAGCAAAAACGAACTAATTCTAGTGGAAAGTTGTAAGAGATGGTGGTGATGGGTTGATGGGTCGGTGTTTGTTAGGGATTTATAGGCCTTTGTAAGGACTTTGGCTTTTCCTTTGAGTGCCATGGGGTATCACTGAAAAGTTCTGAGCTAAGGAATGACACAATTTGCTCTAGTGGTAAGTGCAGTGATTGTGACACATATGTCCGATATATTTCATGAACAGAAATGACGACTCAGGGAAGACTAAGTCATACAGGATGCTTAGGAATTACCCAGACAAGGTAGGAGACAGGATGGGAACAGAAACACTTTCAGACAGATGGATACATGGCCTGAAGAAAGAAACTAAGGTGAGAAAAAGTTTGGTATGCAAGGAAGTACAAGCAATTTATCACAGCCACAAAGCAAATGATAAGGTGCAGGGAATGGTGAGAGGCAGCTAAAGCGACAAGCAGGAGAATACTGAAGGATTTGTATTTATATCCCTAATCTTTGCAAATAAACTTCATATTCTCAGGGGCAGGGATCATATGTAACATAAGCCGTGTCTATGACACAGAAGTAATCTTCAGTGTCTACATAAACCTTGTGCAACTTCACTGATGAAATGATTTTCACCATGGCTGGAAAAAAACACTTGGATACACACTGATTGATTGATATGCCAGATGTTATGTTTGAGTGTTTTTTAGAAGAAATTACCTACTTGTCTATTATATAAAAGAAAAGTAGTTTCCCCCAAATGAGGCCTTGGGGAGCAATTGCATGTTATCCTGACTCATTTCACTATCCATGTGCTAAGTCACCATTAGAGAACTGCTCTGCTTCAACTCACTTGGACCCGATGTTGGGAGCTCTAAATTCTAACACCTTCACAGTAAATGCCTGGGAATCCAAATTGTAAACTGACCATTAGATTCCAAATAGGAATAAATATTCTAGAAAATGAAACCTAACATACTTTCACTGACCTTTACAAAAGTCAGACTGGAATAGGTGGTCTGAAAATAAATTTATCTAAAAAATCATATTCAAAAGAAAAAATCAGTACTGGTGCCCTGGCTTAAATAAAGTTGTTGGTTACTGCATTCCTCCTTAATCACCTCAGGCTCTTGTAGTATGAGGACTTTTCGCATCTTCAGCTGCTAAAAGATTCAGTAAGGACACAATGTGCTGTACCTTTCATTTAACTAGGCAACCCAACATTCTAAATAAGATTGAATATTTGCCAATAGTTGGAAGAAGAACCTCAGGGATTTCTTAAAAGATTTTTACTTTTCTTACTTCTCTAAGACTGTCTTTAACCTAAAAATGATTTTTTCATTTTATATATAAAAGGTATCTTTTTTAATTTTTCTCTTTCTTTTTTTTTTTTTTTTTTTGGTTTTTCATTTCCCCCAAAGGAGGTTTTTCACAGCTCTTGGATTTTAATGGAAATTAACTGCTGGGTGTTTGATAGCCAAAAAGAGTGTGTTTCCATCCCAGGCAAATGGCAACTTTCCCCACAGCAGCATAGCGGCAGATTAGTGCAAGACCACTCAGCTACCAACCAGCAGGAATGCTGGGTCCTGAGTGTCAGTACCACTTGCATGAGCCTAGTTTCTAAGTGGGCTGAGAGGAGGCTTGATCCCAGTAAGCTTCAAAGAGTATGTCAGCTCTTCAGCTTTGATGCAAATTCTTTCAGAGTTGCCCATGTGTCCATTCATGGTAAGAGACCCCATGAAATGTGTGTAATCTAAGAGGCACTGGCAGACTTCCTGTGTAGGGACAGTTTTGGAATGACCCCTGGCTCTGTTGAGACTAGTATTTCTTTAGCTCTTCCCAAACCAATCAGTCTTTTTACATGGGGTTATACAATGTACATGTATATGAATTAAAAGAAAAAGAATAAATGTTATTATGTAAAAATTAATGCAAAATAAATATAGAGGCTATCTCCTCAAAAATGAGCCTCTGAATGGCCACAGATTAAGATATAGATGGAAGGGAGAGTAGGAACAAAGAAAGGAGTACGAGAATGAATCTAATGCTCTGTATTTTGTATGCAAACAACAAATCGAGTAGAGTAAATTATTTTCTCAGGAGATTCTTTCTCTAAATCATTGAATTTTACTATCTATGAATCCAGGTGAAATCCTCATTCTCCAGCATCTGCATGGCGAAGCCTCTTCAATAATAAAAGAAAGAGGTAAATAATTATGCGAGCAAGACAGAAAAATGCAAAATAAAAGAATACATTGAAATGTGAGGCCAAAGACCTAAATTGAGTACCATCATTCACTTGCTCTGTCGCTTCAGTCTCCTGGGCTTCAGTTTTCTCTGCTTCTTCTGAAAAATGGAGGCATAATGATACTTGTCCTGCTTGCTTCATAGGGTTGTGGAGCAAATGAGATAATCAGTATAGATCACTCATCTCCAATTCTTAAAGAGCTATGCAAATATTAGTGACTTAGGAAAGTTATTTAACTCTGATGAGCCCCCCCCCATGTATTCATCTATCAAAGAAAGCTCTGCTGCTGGCCTGCTTACTTCCAAAGTGATCTTGTAAAAATCAAGTAAGGTGGTTGCAGCACGTTCTTTGAAGTGTAAGGTGCTATCAGGCATAAGGCTTTCAAATCTATTCAAACAACTGTGTGGAGGAAAAAATTATGGTTGACTAGAAATGGCAAAACTTTAGATGCATTCTGTAATCTTAGGAAGTAAAGCTGGTATGTATGAAAAACCTGCTGATATTAAAATTTTCACCTCTAAGAGAGAAAAATAGATTAGCAGAAAATTCTACTATCAAAATTCTAGAACATTAGCTACCAATGCTATTATAAGTGGTTAGGAAACAGTAAATTAAACTTTGTAATGCTTTCCCAAAGGAAGTGGAAATACGCAGTCATTACTTAGAGTTTAAATTGCACTGGGAACAGTGGGCCAACATGCATTATGGAGAAGCAATGCTTCAGTGATAGCGAAGTGAACCAAATGACACTACAGATCTTTTCCATATTTAATGTTTGATAGGCAAAAATATTTGCATGAATGCAGTAATGTGCTAGGGAAGTCATCACCATGGGAATGCTCAATCAAAGCTTTAATAATTTTAATCAGCATCATACTATGAGAGCATATTTTTTCTTTCAGGTGCAACTCATTCAGGTTTGAGGGAACTGCTAAATTGTTGCACTTGGTAAAATCTAGAATGACAGCCTGATGTAACCAAAAGCAATCCTTTTATATTTTGGGTTGGTTTGAACAAAGATAGGGAATGTGGAGTAGGTATGAGAATTTAGGATACCCTAAAGGCAGGTAAAACCCTTGCTATATGGCAAAGGTAGGGTAGGCAGGAGAAGGCAATGTTTTTAAATAAAGGACCACAATAACTAAAACATACATAGTAATCTAACACACACATGCACACACACATACACAGAAGGAGCTTTGATCAATGATAGAGCTAATTTGGAGAACTGGAGGTGTGAGGCATGGCTCCTAAAAACAGCTGTGTTCATGACTAGTCATCTGACCTGCCATAAAATAAGTTGACCTCTCTATGATTTTTGTCCCAGTTTGTATACTTCTCAAGTGGGGTGTAAGGGGAGGGCAATTTTACCAGGGATATTTGGCTTATTTAGCTTGTCTGATAGGAGGAGGGTGGTGGTGCTATTGGCAGCTAGTAGGTAGAGGCCAAGGATGCTGCTAAATATCCTACAATGCATAGAACATTCCCCACAACAAAGAATTATCTGGCCCCAAAGTCAATAGTACCGAGATTGAGAAACTACGTTCTAAGCTGAAGCTACTCAAAAAGTACATTATGGGGTAAATAAGGACTTAGTCATTCTCAGCATGAAAGCAGTGTAAAAAATCAATATTTTATTAATATTATTGGCATTGCTTAAGCTTCTCTTCCACCTGAGTTTTGTTTTAATTATAAAGCACTTGGCAAAAAAATAAGAGTCATTTTTATAATAGACTTAGTGCTTTCTTTTTCAGTAGACTTTTTTCCAATTAATTAATATTTAGTGGCTTTCTTATAATGAATGCCAAAAAACGAACTATCTCCCTAAACTTTTCAGAAGAAGTTACAAAACTCAATGAGATTATTAAATTTTTCTGATAAAAATTTGTAGGACTTAAATTTAGAAGGTTTGTCTCCCTCAGGGATGTTATTTATAAACATTTCTTGGAAGTCTGAAATAAAGTTAAAAACACATATGCACAGTTCTGGAGGCTTGTTATGTTATTCATGCTGAAAATAGAATGTTAGTGCTGGAGAGTTCATTTCTGAATGTGTCAGTGAGACGAGGTAGCTAAAAGCCAAGGCCGTACCATGAATCAAATCTAAATCCCAGGTCTCCCGATGCCCAGTTTCTAATTTGATTCCTGTTCATCATAAACATAAAACAGCTTACATGACTAATAAATCATTCTAAAACAAGAACTGAATTTTTATTCTTTAAAACTTGGAATGATATTATATGAACAATATCAGAATAAGGGCACATGATTACAAAGCATTTCCTTGCTTATTGTAACTGCAGTTTATCTGATTTGCCACATAGAATTAAAAAAAAAAACTGAACTCTCATTTATTAGTAATTATATAGGATTAAACATGTGATAATTCTAAAAAGTTTATTTTATAATATTTGTTGGCATGTATAAAAAAAATAAGTGAAAAAAGCAATAACCTAGATGTAGTTCACAGATTTTCTATCGTGGCTAACAGTTCATGTTTTACAAACTGTTGGTTTGAATTATTGTCTTTGCTACATATAAAAATGAAAAGTTTCTAAAAGAAAATAAGTAAAATGAAATATTCAGATGGAAAGCAGGGAGAGCTTAAAATTAGACATTCTTACAAGAATTGTGTTTTTTGAATTTTGCTACTGCAAACAAGACCAAAGAGGAGGGGGAAAAAAAACCCTGACCAAGAACAATTTTTATATATCCACAGGTTTATCTTCTTACCAAAATTAAAGTGTGGAGTACTGGAAGCAGCACAGAACTAGAAGCCATGATACCTGGATTCTTCTGCTCACCTTGGCTGTTCCTGAGATGTTGAGTAAGTTACTCAACCTCACTGATTCTTCATTTGCCTAACTGCAAACTGTGGGGATTGGAAAGAGAGATGTACAAAATCCCTCCCAAGTCTAAATTTTTATGATTTTATGAAACTTTGACCTCAAAAATCTCCTGATCTGCATACAGGATACAGCAGTTTAAATTTTTCATATTTTTATCTCAGTGAGGGTAATTTGCGTTCTGACAGAAAAACTGACTCAAACTAGCTGAAGCCAATAAGGGGATTTAGACTACAAAGTCTCAATCACTTTTTCAATTCTGTTCCACAGACTCAAATGGCATCCTCAGTACCTGTTTTCTCTCTGTCTCTCAACTCTGTTTTAAGTTATTTGGTTTAATACCCCAAATATACACAGTGATTCCCTGATGCTCCAAGAACAATTCTTCTCAGTTTCAAATTCCAGTAAAAAGAGATGAACATGTCTTTCTCTTGCTACTATCCTAGCGAAAGTCAGCTTATTTCTAGTTTGATCTGATTAGATAAGAGGCCCCTTTATGAACCAATGACTACAGTCAGGGAAATGAGATACACAAATTTAGGTGGTGTGGAAGACACATCTTCTCCGGAAACCAGAGATTAAGTTACTGGGAAGGGGGGTGCTTGGAGCAACAGGAAATTATGGTGTATATTTGGAGGATTAAACTGATATAGTATAAATCAGGACTGAGAGATGGAAATAAGCCAAATAATGAGGATGCTGTCTGAGTCCCTGGAACAATAGCTGCATGAAGACTCAGACTTATAGAAGACAAACTCATAAATCCCCTTTATTTGCTTAAGCTAGTTTAAGTTGGCTTTTCTATCATAACATAATTAGTACCAACTGAATTAAACATAAACTCTTTTTTAAATTACAGAATATTATATCCTACATTCAGATTAGTGAAAGATTTTAAGCTCAAAGAACTCAATAATCTCTTTAATACATAGGATATACCTTGTAGTTAATAGGCACTCAGTAGATATGTATTGTTTAATACAGTGTAACACACAGAATTGAAAGAAGTCTGTGTGTGTTAAAAGAATAGTAAGAAGTGTATTCTGCAATCTATAAAATAATATGGGGAAAAAACATAAACACATAATGCAGAAAAGAGGCAAAAATGATATATTTCAAAGTTGAAACACTCAAGACATGGTGATAAAATGAAGAGACAAGAGGAAAGGGCCAGGAGAACATGAACTATCCTAAACTCTTTCTTCTATCTCTTTTCTCACCCTAAAAATTGTGATCTTTATCTCCTGTCTTTATTAATATATACACATAACATTTAATAAGCTAGATTCCAACACTCAGAACATATGAAAGTGATTATCTTCTAGAAACTTATGTTTTAATGAAAGAGGATAGGCTATATTTTATCATTTGGAGATTTTACATATTTCATAATTAGTGGAAGTTGGAAAAAATGAAATTGAGACCAATTATGCTATAGGATCTGTAGGATAACTTCTCTAAATGTGTGAAAGTTTTTCGGTTTGTTGAGCTTGGAAGGGGTATGGAAGAGAGATTTTTGTCAAATATGAAGTGAGAAGCTAATCTGGGGTTAAAAGATGCTAGGAAAAAAAAGTAGTAGAATGAAACAAAAAAAAACTATGGGATCTAAAAGAAGATTCCTACAACTGCTTTTTGACCCCATCTCTGGTAGAAAGATCTGGAAGGGAACAGGGCTTACATGGCAGAAGAGCAGAAGGGGTGTCTCTTAGAATCTACATGAAGATAAAACAGAGAGCATGTCCATGGGTATCATGAAATCACGTCACCCCTCTGATCAAAAAACAACCAAGAGTTTCCCATAGGTTTTAGAATAAAACCCAAATGTCTCCCCTGTCTATTTCTTCATCATCATCACTCATCTGCTCTCATTACATTACAGTCGTACTGGCCTTCTTTCTTACCTCAAACTCACCATGCTTGGTTTCATCTATAGGAGTTTTACAGGGGCTGTTCCCTCTCCCTGAAATGCACTGCCCTCCCCCAATAGTCCCACGACTAGCTCCTTCTCATCAGTAAGGTCTCAGAGCAAATGTCACCTCCTCAAGGAGGCCCTCCTTGACACCAGTTACTTTCTATCACCTAGCCTGCCTCTTTTCCCCCTTCTACCAGAAGCTTGTTTGTTTGTTTATCTTCTTACTTTACTGTCTCCATTTTCTAAGATGAAAGCCATGTAAGAGCAAGAGCTAAATGCCTATTTTGTGATATCCTCAATACCTAGAAGACTGCCTGGCCCATAGCAGTAAATCAATTATTACTGAAAAAATTCATTTTTAAAGGTTTTTGTTGGCCTATACAACTATCACATAAGGTTCTCTCCAAAACTGGGGACTCAAAGGAAAGAATTAATCCATGAGAAACTACCCTGTATAGGGTCCATTTCAAGTATTTCTACCACTTCATAATCACTTTTATCTGAAGGGGGTTTAATGGACTTTGGGAATAATGATCTTAATTATTTGCTAGAGTCACTTGCTATTAATATCATGAAGAAAATTTAAAGATGTGATATGAATTAGATCATATTAAAATACTGTGGTCATTTTTCCCGTGGCCCAAGTGCCCTTGGAGCAATTTAAAGAAATTTAGACTTCTCAAAGCTCTTTGACACACTAATGATATTGAATGTCACCTTACTTCCTCACAAGGAGTCCAAAAATTTTCAAAATCATAAATAACAAGTGGAGTCAACTAAATAATAAGACAGTAACTGCTGTTGTCAAAAGGTAGTGAGACAAACAATAAAGAAGAATGCAGCAAGACTGTATGAGAAAGAGAAAAAACTGAGAAGATAAGTACGTTGATGCAGCTGGGGTTTCACAGGATTCCCAATACTTATGACATAGTTACACAAACACAATACAGTGGTCCCTCAGTATCCACGGGGGACTGGTTCCAGGACCCCAGCAACTACCAAAATCTGAGGATGCTCAAGTCCCCTATATAAAAGGGTGTAGTATTTGTAGATAACCTACGCACATCCTCCCGTATATTTTAAATCATCTCTAGATTACTTATAATACCTAATACAATGAAACTGCTATGTAAATCGTTTCCAGCATGTGGCAAATTCAAAATTTTGCTTTTTTGAACTTTCTCGATTTTTAAAATATTTTCCATCTACAGTTGGTTGAATTCACGATGCAGAAGCCACATGTAAGGAGGGCCGACTGTAGAAAGGACACAAAGAAGGCAAAATTCTACAGATCTGCATTTCTTTACTACAGTTTTAAAACTCTGGGAAATTAAAAATAAAAAATAGAGGAATGAGGAAAGCAATGAAATTGCAGTAGATAAAAGGACAAGGCTGATGAGTAGTAGGCCAAGGGGAATTTTTTAAAAGGGAAAACAGACAAAAGAGTCTTAAAGCTCTACAAAACATTCATCCAAAGTAAGGAACATGAGGTGTGCACGTGAGCCTGCACGTGCACACACACATACAGGTGTAAATGTGGGGATATGTCCACAGTCATGTGTCGAATGCGACTGTGAGGGTTCATCAATGGCTCTAGAAATAGGTTGTAGGAGGGACTTGGGTGTAGTTTGCATTCTAATAAAACTTTATTTATGGATATTGAATTTTGAATTTCATATAATTTTCATGTGTCACAAAATATTACTCTTTAGGTGTTTAAAGATATTTAAAATATATCTTTAAATATATCTCTAAAATATACCATTTGAAATATATCAAAACCATTCTTAGGTTGCAAGATGTACAAAAACAGGTGGATTGGGCCACAGAGGCCATAATTTGCTTCCTCTATAAAATGATAGCATTCTGTAACCTACAAGTGTGAATTTCAAGGGATCACAAAGAGGCAAAGCACAATGGAAGTTGAGAGCAGTAAAGAAAGAATAAGTTCTTATTACTATTGCCAACAAATAGGAAATGCTAGTTTTAAATTTGGTATTTCCTTCTGAGCCTCTTTAGAAATTATTTTAAATTCCTTTCAGAATTCATTTATTATTAACGTACACAGATTGTTTCAGTATGACATTTCTTCACTGAAGTGATTTTATTTTGAACTGAGGCAGGAAAAATACATTTGGCCATTTACTAACCACAAAATATACAACCACTGTAAGGTCTATGGCACATAGAGAAACTGACTACTTTGTTATCCCCAAATGTTCTGATACCTCAATGTTATTGAAAAAATGCCAGAGATATTTCAAGGGATTTCTTTTCCTTTCCAAAGAAGTACATTAAATAGATTGCTATTTAATGCTGGACACATGATCTGTTCTTCCCCAAAAGGGAAATGCAGGTACATGCATGTTTGATTTCTGCCTCCCTGGCACTGTGGCTGGAAAATATCAGTAAAACAAGCAAGGCTGGGATTCTTTAGAATCAGGCAAACCTGGGTTCTGCTACTTAGGAAACATGTGTTTCCTTGGGGAAAATGGAGTCAGTTTTTTCCTCACTGAAAAATAGACCTTAGTTCCCTCACCTCTAAAATGGAGATAGAAATTTCTACTTCCCAGGGGAAATGAGAGGTTTAAATAAAGTTAAATGAAATGAGAAAGTATATGTAATGTTCACATCACTAACACAATGTGTAGAATCCATTATTATTCCCCAAATAGCCTCTGTGATATAAGTAAGAATAGGTACAGCTTGACCCAGCAGCCTAGAAGTTGGTTGAGAACGGCTCTATACTTACAACAAAACTCATTCCCAGAATTTGTTACAAGGAAGGAAGTGATCCCGTCACAAATGTACTGAGATAGAAAAACACAGAAGGCAAAAAAGACGTTTTTCCTTATAATTGCTATTGGCTCATCTGATCTTAAAAAGTAGATCCCTGCCTACAAATTCCTGCTTAAAAATTCATGACTAATTCGTAGTGTGAAACAGGTTCAAGAGAAACAATGCAATGCAAATCCTGAGGTCTTTTTGCATAGTTCAAAACTAATGGAAGTAGTTTGGCCCATTCCAAAATATGGTGAAAGAGAAGTGGGACGGGGGGTGGGGGGCAGGAGAATAAAAATATATTTTTCTAACTAGTTTTCAAGCATCCTTATTCCCAAATAGAGCTGTATCCTTGCCAGAATTCCAGGGGATTGAGAAGTTGAGATGGCACTACCACCTATATAAAATATGGCCACTTCTGAACTACATCCTAAAGAAAATTAATAGATACGTAACATTTTTGAAATGTCAGGTACAACAAGGCAAACAATTATATCAAAATAGAAATCACCCTTTTAGCAGAAAAGCCAATACAACTTTCAAGTGCAAAAAAGCCATATTTGGTGAGTTTTCTAACCTTTTTCAGGTGTCATCAGTATTTCAAGAACTGATTCTTGCATTTTATAATAAAGAAACGTTATCCACTACATCACTTTCCAGCCTTTCTGATAGGCATATACTAATGTCAGGAGGAGACAGAAAAATTGAATATATAATGTCTTATTATAGACTATCCACCATTTAAACCTCCAGGCTGGCAATATGTGTTTAAATAATATGTTATAAAAACCTCTTGGTACATAATGATGTAATAAATATGAGAACGTCTCTAAGGCTAACTAACTTATTTTCCCAATTGTTAGGTTACTCCCTGCTATGATCCCATTACCAAGTGAAATTTTAGGGATATTCCTTTGGGCAAAAGAAATAGTGATAGGGAAAAATGTTACTAATTCTAGCCGGAATGATAAAACAGCCTCTTGATCATCTAAAGTGTTTTTTGTGGGTCACATTTCTCTCTGCTTAGGTTGGTTCAACAATAAAATTCTCAGTGATTTTTTTAACATTCAACTTTGCAAGATACCTAGATGGAATTGTTAGAAAAACCTGAGATTTCATTCACTGATTCACTACATTTAAAAAAGATAATGTACATATACACACACACACACACACACACACACACACACACACACACACGCATCAGAATGCAAAACTTAACTTCATTAGTCAGATGGAAATTTGAGGAAACTGTATTGGGGTATGGAAAAATAAATGCTAGGAAAAGCAACTATATATGTGTGTATATATCTATATATATGTATATATAGATATATAAAATCTCCCAAGTAAACTAATCTTGAGAAAAAAATTATATACACAAATATCCATACACAGAATATGGTGAGTGTGTATATGTGGACAGATAGATATAGATATTCCATATATCTATATTATATATCTATTTTATATATATATATATAGAGAGAGAGAGAGAGAGAGAGAAAGAAAGAGAAAGAGAGAGAAAGAGAATATAGGTTTACCAAACCTTGGAAATCTATTTAAAAGGAGTAGTTTCAGAAAAAATTGGCAAGAAGTAGCATATTACATAGCTGATAGCTTGGAATTGCAATACTTCCAAATGATCACAAGCTTTAAAAATGTTCAATGAGCTCCTCTATGAATTTTAATATGAGTATAAATTAAAACATATTAATTTTTTTAAGTTGCATTCCCAGGGCATGAAAAGACATTGTCCTGAGACCACCTATTTGAAGTAACTTTCAAAATTTTATGAACAGATACTATAAGCAATAAATTAAACAGCACAAGAAAGCTGCTTGTATAAACTCTGCTAGCATATCGTTGATCTTTGGTTCCAATCACATCATAAGCATTGCTAGACTGGCTCAAGCCAATGGTTCATTTAAAATGATGTTTTTATCTCTATAAAATATTTATTCTTTTAGAATCATAACACACTGTGGAGTTTCAGGTGACTATTTTGACCACCATTACAAGGAAATGGGTCTTCTGAGTTTTGAAAATATCTGTAAACAACAACAAAAAAATTTCCAGAGATATACAGAAACCAGCTCTGTCTTTTACTTATGTCTGAATGGGATCTTAATGGTAGTTTTTTAAATAAAAAGAACTTGGTATTTACAAACATTCTCTAAGCATATTCACATATGTTCTTAATGTAAAAATCTTCTAGATTTTTAGATGCCCCATGCAAAAACGAGAAGTCTAATAAGAATTGAGCTTTCCATGTCTGGTGAGGTATTTTTCTCTGTAAGTGCCACAGGCAGTTTCACTGAGAAACAATGCATCTGCTCCTGTTCACACAGACATCCCACTTCTGATGGGACTTCGTACTCTTGACATATTTAGCCACGCACTTAATTCAGTCTCATAATGTGTGTGTTTTTAACCCTTCAATCTACCACGCACCTAAAATACCTGCAGGTGGCATCAGAAGTGAGATCTGAAATGCCTGGGGCCCGATTATAAAAAATGTTAAGTGGCATTTCATATGGTGGTAGAGTGTGCAGATTCTTGCTCTAGATTCATAATTCTCAACAGTATCACAAGTGTATCACACTCAGAAGATAAAACTGTACTGAAGTAATAGAAGAAAGTGTCCAGAAACAGCAAAAAAATAGTTCACCTAAGATGCAAAATCTTCTGACAAAATGAAACCCTGAACTAACAAATAGATATGTACTGATATCAGGCCTTAAAACTTATATTACTGAGAGATAAAATGTGGGAGACAGGAACTTAGAGATAGGGCCACTGCATTAAATTCATGATTATGTTAGCTAAAAAGAATAAAGCACAAGAGATAAAGAAAAGCATCCAGGAAATTCATCAAGATTTATGTTGCAAGCAGTGTACTGATGTCTGAGACTATCTAGATATGAGGACACTAATAAAAGCATTGTTATTCTGTTGGACCATTTTAAGAATCTCATTTGTTTTGAAATCCAATAAAATTGACTGGCTTGAGTAGCAGACTATAAACTTCAAATTTCACATATATTTATGTCTGTGTGTGTGTATTTATACACACACACACATACATGTATACATATATGTATGTATACATACACACATACAATCACATATGTAATATACTCTGGTCCATCTATATTTCATATGGGTAATTCAAAGATTTTTTTTTAATAAATAAAACTGAGACCTGTTCTTTCCCAACATTTATTCATGCTACTGTGAACCAGACCTCAGTCAAAGGGCTTTAAATATGTTCGTTTAATCCTTCCAACAACCTTTGATTTGTACATTTATTACACAATTTTACAGAAAGAAAACTGAGGCACAAAGAGTTTCAGTAACCTGTTGAGTGCTATAGTTTCGTAGCTGGCAGCGCAACTGTCTGAACACCAGCAGTCTGACACCAGAGCCTCTGTGCTTAACACCATACTACACAATCTCTCAACTGAAATGGAAGATGCAAGAAAGAGTAGGGATTAATTAAGCCAGGAAGAAGAGTATATTTAGAAGGATTTGAAGGCAGAAGAAATTCAACTGATTCCAAATATTCCTCTCAAGCTTAAAAATAAATCAGAGAAATAATTTAAAATATTATTGGAAAATATACTGTGATGCAGAACGTATATACAGATAATACCAGAAGGGTTAAAGCTTTGGTAGATGGCTATTTCTTTACTCAACAAATAAGAATTTCAGGTTTTAATCAAATAGGTGTTCCTCTGCTGTGGCGTAAAGCAGGGGTCCCCAACCCCCAGTCCGCGGACGAGTAGCAGTCCGTGGCCTATTAGGAACCGGGCCACATAGCAGGAGGTGAGCAGTGAGCAAGCAAAGCTTCATCTGCAGCTCTCCATCGCTCGCATTAGCACCTGAACCATATCCCTCCCACCCCTCACCACCAGTCCGTAGAAAAATTGTCTTCCAGGAAACCGGTCCCTGGTGCCAAAAAGGTTGGGGACTCCTGGCCTAAAGGGAAATCTAACAGGGTCATGATAAAAGCATAGCCCAAAATCCATTTGAAAACACCAGCCACTCTTCTAAACCACTTTGAACAACACAGTGGGCATCAAACCAAGATTACAGGCATGAATTTGGTGTCAGCATGGGAGACTATTCCAGGATACCTCTATTCCAAATCTTCGTTAAACTAAGACCTATATCTTAGTGGTCTACAATGGAAACTACTTCCTGCAGCATTGCTACAGAAGCAGCAGTGAGTAAGGATTGAGTCAACTAGGTTATGTGGCCAGACTAAAGGTAATCATGACAGAAGCAGGTTAGACAACATTTGAGAATAACACATGAGACTGGGCAAACTCAGGCCTGGAAACCATCAATAATGTCTCTCAGATAATGTTCAGAAGGCTGGGAATTTTAAATTAAACAATCTATGAAATGACATGCAAAACCCCATTGAAGAGTTATGATGAAAAGAAATACTACATACAAAAACTCCAAGAATATGTTACTTTACTTTTGAGATAAAAATTTGACCTCAGATTGAATGTTCAAATGGTAAGGAGGTTTTCACGAAGCATGAATCCACATGGTTTTGTTGTTGGGAGTGGCTTTGTTTTATTTTAAATGTGCAAGTGTTTCTAAGTTGATTATAACAGTGAAAAGATATGCCTTAGTTTAAATTGTACTTTTCAACCTTGCAAAATGAACGTTAGAATTTAGAACCATTATTTACCTAATTCTACACCTGTAATCTAGAATACATTATTTTGTGCTGGAGCAGAAGCCATATATACCTCAGGCTTTATATAACACATGATGTAGTGAATTAATTCAATTTTTCTATTTGTTATGCACTCTTCTTTTTGCTCCTTACTTATGCTTTCCTACTATCTATCTATCTATCTATCTATCTACCTATCTATCTATCTATCTACGGCTGTGTTGGGTCTTTGTTGCTGCATGCGGGCTTTCTCTAGTTGCAGCAAGCAGGAGCTACCCTTCCTTGTGGTGCACGGGCTTCTCGTTGCCCTGGCTTCTCTTGTTGCGGAGCATGGGCTCTGGGCGCGCGAGCTTTAGTAGTTGTGACACACTGGCTCAGTAGTTGTGGCACACAGGCTTAGTTGCCCCACCGCATGTGGGATCTTCCTGGATCAGGGATCGAACCCGTGTCCCCTGCATTGGCAGGCAGATTCTCAACAACTGCGCCACCAGGGAATTCCTCTTAATATTTTTATTGAAGTATAATTGGCATAAAATAAAGTGCTTATATTTAAACTGTACAATTTTATACATAAAGTTCATTTTTTATATAGAGACAACCAATTGTTCCAGCACTATTTGTTGACATGATTTTCCTTTATCCACTGAATTGCATTTGCAGTCTTGTTGTCCACATACATATAGATCTATTTCTGTACTCTATTCTCTTCTGTTGATCTATTTTTCTAACTTTCCTTTAACACTGCACTGTCTTGATTACTGAAGCTTTATAATAAATCGTGAAATCATGTATTCTTAATCCTCCAGTTTTGTCCGTCCTTTTCAAAGTTGTTTTCATGAGTATCAATACTTTGCATTTCAATATGAATCTTAGCAGCAGTTTTTCAATTGCTACAAAAATACTTGCTGGGATTTTGGTTGGAATTGAATTAACTCTACAGATTGATCTTTCAGCATTAAAGATGTTTGCTGAAGGCTTTACATAGATGCCTTTTATCAATTTGAAGAAGTTTCTTTCAATTCCTAGTTTTCTGGTAGTTTTTTCTCAAGGACGGATGTTGAATTTGATCATATTTTTTGTCTACTGAGATGATCAAATGTTTTTTCTGTTTTTTAGTTTGTTATATGGTGAACTTACATTGATGTTTTTAATGTTAATCCCCTTTGTATTCTTGGAATTAATTGCATGTTGTCATGATCCAACAATGTTGGATTTGATTTCCCTACATTTTGAAAAATAAATGTTCACATTTATTTTCATAAGAGATACTGGTCCCTCCCTCCCTCCCTTCCTTCCTTCCTTCCTTCCTTCCTATCTTCCTTGTAATGTCTTTGGTTTTAGTATGAGGGTAATACTAGCCTTAGCCAATGAGTTGGGAAGTATTCTTCTTCTTTAATTTTCTAGAAGAGTTTGTATAATGCTGGTAGTATTTCTTTCTTTTTTCTTTGATAGAATTCACCAGCAAAGGCATCTGGACTTGGAATTTTCATTACGGGAAGGTTTTACACTACAAAATCAATTTCTTTAATAGATATAACACTATTCAATTATCTATTTCTTCTTGAATGACCTTTAATAGTTTGTGTCTTTCATGAACTTTGTCCACTTATTCTCCTTAAAAAACTAAAAACAGAACTACCATACAACCCAGCAATCCCACTACTGGGCATATACCCTGAGAAAACCATAATTCAAAGAGTCATGTACCAAAATGTTCATTGCAGCACTATTTACAATAGCTAGGACATGGAAGCAACCTAAGTGTCCATCGACAGATGAATGGATAAAGAAGATGTGGCACATACACACAATGGAATATTACTCACCATAAAAAGGAATGAAACTGAGTTATGTGTGGTGAGGTAGATGGAGCTAGAGTCTGTCATACAGAGTGAAATAAGTCAGAGAAAACCAAATATCATATGCTAACACATATATATGGAATCTAAACAAACTGGTACTGATGAACCTAGTGACAGGGCAGGAGTAAGGACACAGACATAGAGAATGGACTTGAGGACACAGCGGGGAGAGGAAGCCAGGATGAAATGAGAGAGTAGCATTGACATGTATACGCTACCAAATGTAAAATGGATGGCTAGTGGGAAGCTGCTGCATAGCACAGGGAGATCAGCTCGAAGCTTTGTGACCACCTAGAGGGGTGAGATAGGGAGGGTGGGAGGGATGCTCAAGAGGGAGGGGATATGGGGATATATGTATACATATAGCTGATTCACTTTGTTGTACAGCAGAAACTAACACAACATTGTAAAACAATTATACTCCAATAAAGATGTAAAAAAAAAATAAAAATAAATGTTGTTCATAATATTACCTTATTATACTCTTGCTACCTGTAGAATCTGTAGTACAGTCCCTCATTTCTGATATTGGTAATTTACATTCTCTCTCTTTCTCTCCCTCTTCCTCCTCCTCTCCCTTTCCCTTTCTCTGTCCTGTCAAGTCTATCATCTCTCCTGTTCTCTTCTCTTCTCTGTGTTCCTCTTTGCTCTGTTCAATTCTCTTTGCTTTGCTTCCCTCCACTCCCCTCCCCTGCTCCCCCTCACCCCTCACTCTCTTTGTCCTGATAAGTCTGGCTAAATGTTAATCAATTTTATTGATTTTCTCAAAGAAACAGTCCTTGGTTTCACTGATTTTCTTTACTGTTTTCCTGTTTTCTATTTCATAGATTTCCACTCTGATATATATTATTTTCTTTCTACTGTTTACTTTGGGTTTAATTTTCTCTTTCTTTTCTCATTTCTTAAGGTTAAAGATGAGGTCGGGGCTTCCCTGGTGGCGCAGCGGTTGGGAGTCTGCCTGCCAATGCAGGGGACACGGGTTCGAGCCCTGGTCTGGGAGGATCCCACATGCCGCGGAGCAACTAGGCCCGTGAGCCACAACTACTGAGCCTGCGCGTCTGGAGCCTGTGCTCCGCAACAAGAGAGGCCGCGATAATGAGAGGCCCGCGCACCGTGATGAAGAGTGGCCCCCGCATGCCGCAACTAGAGAAAGCCCTCGCACAGAAATGAAGACCCAACACAGCCAAAAATAAATAAAAAATAAAAATAAAGGAATTCCAAAAAAAAAAAAGATGAGGTCGTTTATTTGAGAACTTTCTACTGTTCTAATATAGGGCTACAAATGTCCCTCTAAGTTTTCCTTGGAACTTGATATGTTTTCATTTTCATCCACTACCAAATACGCTATAATTCTTCTTTTTGCTTTGTTCTTCAACTCATAGGTTATTTAAAAGTGTGTTATTTAGTTTTCAAATATTTAGTGACTGTTTAGAGAATTTTCTGTTATTTATTTTTACTTTGATTCTAAAGATCAGAAAGAGAAAATAAGGAAAAAATCCAATTTACCATCACCCCAAAAAGAATAAAACATCTAGAAATAAACATACCTAAGGATGCAAAAGACTTGTACTCTGAAAACTATAATATGCTGATGAAAGAAATAAAAGAGGGCACAAACAGATGGAAAGATACACCATGTTCTTGGATTGGAAGAATCAATATTGTCAACATGACCGTACTACCCAGGCAATCTACAGATGTAATGCAATCCCTATTAAATTACCAATGGTATTTTTCACAGAACTAGAACAAAAAATTTTTAAATTTGTATGGAAACACAAAAGACCTCAAATAGCCAAAGCAATCCTGAGAAAGAAAAATGGAACTGGAGGAATCAGGCTCTCCAACTTCAGACTATACTACAAAGTTACAGTAATCAAAAAAGTATGGCACAAAAACAGAAATATAGATCAATGGAACAGGATAGAAAGCCCATAAATAAACCCATGCACTTATGGTCAATTAATCTACAATAAAGGAGGCAAGAATATACAATGGAGAAAAGAGAGTCTCTTCAATAAGTGATGCTGGGAAAACTGGACAGATACATGTAAAAGAAAGAAACTAGAAAGTTCTCAAACACTATTCACAAAAATAAACTCAAAATGGACTAAAGACATAAATATAAGACCGGATACCATAAAACTCTTAGAGGAAAACATAGGCAGAACACTCTGACATAAATCGCAGCAATATATTTTTGGATCCACATCCTAGAGTAATGAAAATAAAAACAAAAATAAACAAATGGGACCTAATTAAACTTAAAAGATTTCGCACAGCAAAGGAAACCATAAACAAAACTAAAAGCAACACAGAGAGTGGGAGAAAAGATTTGCAAACAAAGAGACCGACAAGGAATTAATCTCCAAAATATACAAAGAGCTCATGCAGCCTAATACAAAACAAACAACCAACCAAAAAATGGGCAGAAGACCTAAATAGACATTTCTCCAAAGAAGACATACAGATGGCCAAAAAGCACATGTAAAATGCTCAACATCACTAAGTATTAGAGAAATGCAAATCAAAACTACAATGAGGTATCACCTCACACCAGTCAGAATGGCCATCAACAAAAAGTCTACAAACAATAAATGGTGGAGAGGGTGTGGAGAAAAGGGAATCCTCTTACACTGTTGGTGGGGATGTAAATTGGTACAGCCACTATGGAGAACAGTATGGAGGTTCCTTAAAAAACAAAAATAGAACTACCATATGATCCAGCAATCCCACTCCTGGGCATATATCCAGAGAAAAACATAATTCAAAAATATACATGCACCCCAATGTTCATTGCAGCACTATTTACAACAGTCAAGATATGGAAGCAACCTAAATGTCCACTGACAAGAAGATGTGGTATATATATACAATGGAATATTACTCAACCATAAAAAATGAATGAAATAATGCCATTTGCAGCAACATGGATGGACCGAGAGATTATCATACTAAGTGAAGTAAATCACACGAAGACAAATGTCACATGATATCACTTATGTGTGAAAACTAAAAAAAATGGTACAAATGAACTTATTTACAAAACAGAAACAGACTCTCAGACTTCAAAAACAAACTTATGGTGACCAAAGGGGAAAGGCTGGGGGACGGATAAATTAGGAGTTTGGGATTAACATATACACACTACTGCATATAAAAAAGATAATCAGCAAGGACAGAGAACTGTACTCAGTGTTCTGTAATAGCCTATATGGAAAAAGAATCTTAAAAAGAATGGATATATGTATATGTATAACTGAGTCACTTTGCTATACACCTGAAACTAACACAACATTGTAAATCAACTATACTCCAATACAAAATAAAAATCAAATTAACAAGAAAAGAAAATATACTCTATATGACACAAATCCTTTCAAATTTATTGAGACTTGTTTTATGGCCTCAAGTATGGCCTATCTTAGTAAATATTCTGTGTACCCTTGAAAATAATTTATATTCTACTGGTTTGAATGGACAGTTCTATAAAAGTTATATGGATTAAGTAGGATGATAGTGTCAATCAAGTCATCTAAATGTTTACGGATTTTTTTGGTCCATATGTTCCATAATTTATTGAGAGTGAGGTGTTGAAATCTCCAAGTATAATTTTAGATTTCTTTATTACTTCATCATATTTGGAAGCAAATATGCTTCTCTTGCTCTATTTTTTCATAATGTTCTTCTTTGCTCTTTTTTTAACCATACTGGTATGACTAAATAGCACACATGGTTACAATGGTTTTTATCCTAACCATCATTTCTTTATTTCTAGGCCAACTAGGTCTTTCTACCTCCTGTTTGAAACAAAATACCTCATTCTCCTCTATTGAGACGGCATCCCTCTCAATCATAAGCAACACAATCCTCCTGGACACAAATATTATCAAGCCACGAGCCATCTTTGACACCCTTTTATATAAAATACATCTCCTCAGTTCAACCTTTATTTAGTGTATTGTGCTCTCTCTGTTATCAGTATATGACAGTGGCTCATGTTGTGACATCTTAAACTATTATGGTAAACCACTTAATTGCCTAGAATAGTAATATGCATATCATCAGTGCTCATTCCAAGGTTCCCCACTGCCAAAAAGCAGAAACTAAACTATTCAGTCTTTATTCAGGTTCTAAACTAGTTGTCTTTTCTTTTTTTTTTTTTAACATCTTTATTGGAGTATAATTGCTTTACAATCGTGTGTTAGTTTCTGCTTTATAACAAAGTGAATCAGTTATACATATACATATGTTCCCATATCTCTTCCCTCTTGCATCTCCCTCCCTCCCACCCTCGCTATCCCACCCCTCTAGGTGGTCACAAAGCACTGAGCTGATCTCCCTGTGCTATGCGGCTGCTTCCCACTAGCTATCTATTTTACATTTGGTAGTGTATATGTGTCCATGCCACTCTCTCACTTTGTCCCAGCTTACCCTTCCCCCTCCCCACATCCTCAAGTCCATTCTCTAGTAGGTCTGCATCTTTATTCCCGTCTTGCCCCTAGGTTCTTCATGACCATATATATGTGTTAGCATACGGTATTTGTTTTCTCTTTCTGACTTACTTCACTCTGAATGACAGTCTCTAGGCCCATCCACCTCACTACAAATAACTCAGTTTCATTCCTTTTTATGGCTGAGTAATATTCCATTGTATATATGTGCCATATCTTCTTTATCCATTCATCGGTAGATGGACACTTAGGTTGCTTCCATGTCCTGGCTATTGTAAATAGAGCTGCTAGTTGTCTTTTCTTGTTTTCTCTCTTTTACTCTCTCTCTCCCCACCCCATCCTTCTTCCATTCCTTCTTATTTTCTCCCTTTAACAAATACTGACACTGTCTCTAAAACGCTCGCTTTCATGCAGTTAATCCTCTCAATGTCCTCAGAAGATAGCTTATATTTTCTATTTGGACCACGTGATCCCACCTCTCTCTCTATGAAAGTCCTGCAAGACCAATTTTTAGCCCAGTTTCTGGATGAAGATTTTCTGTCTTCAGAGACATAGATTTCTCTCTTTTCTGACCATATTATTGTCTGTGCTCATAAACACACTGAGAAGCAGTGGGTTAAAAGGGAAAAACACAGGAACCACTGCTGCCTCTATTAATTATGAGAGAATGGTCAACAATCTGACTTTTAAAGTGATGAAAATACTAAGGGAAAAGGCAACTTGCTTCTCAGGAGTATTGTCTTCATGATAGCACTAGTAGAAAGGATAATCTTTTTCTCTAAAAGACAATAATAAATTATGATGAATACATAAATAAATAGAACTTCCCACTATGCAGAGTCCATATGAAAAGTGGGAGCTCACCAAAGCATAAATAGAAGAAAAGGTTCAGTTTGTCTGTAGATGCCTACACAAAAAGGAGAAAATGATTTGAAGCCACAGTAATGACAGAGTGGTGCAGTAGAATCAAGTATGAAATTTGCAGCAGGGAGAACCAAGGCTTGAGATTAAAAACAAAGCAAAACAAACAAACACTAGGAGGAAAGAGATACTGTAAAAGACTATAATGCATACAGTTGACAGAAGTAGTAGAGAAACAAGAGACACATAGCAATATGATAAAAGAAAATATCGAGGCTAAAAATACAGAAGAGAATGTTTAAAATAAATGAGAATAAATAATCATATATGTCAAATTTAAGCATTTAATATTGCTTGTTTAAATAAAGAATAAACTCTTCTTTAAAAATCCCTTATTCAAACTTCCAAGATAAGAACATTACAGAGGTATTGCTCATATCAGGAAAACAAACTTCAGGTAGAACAACTCACTATTTGAACACTTTATTAATGTACAATAAGGTTGGATTCATATTCGTTAAGTCTACATCCACCTTATACACAAAGTATGGAGAAAGAGGAGCTACAGAATGTGCGTCTAAACAAGGACAGGCACAGTGCGCTTTGGGTTATGTCCATATTCACAGTCTTATGTAATAATTGCATTTTAATGTCTTTATCTTCTCTTTCCAACCAGATCTTAAGCTCC
This sequence comes from Balaenoptera musculus, assembly GCF_009873245.2. NCBI lineage: Eukaryota > Metazoa > Chordata > Mammalia > Artiodactyla > Balaenopteridae > Balaenoptera > Balaenoptera musculus. The sequence goes on along the minus strand of NC_045800.1, from coordinate 67,167,665 downwards.
ATGAGGTCAGGGCCCTCTCTCACTTTCTGTGTATCACATATAGTATCTAGTAAGGTAGATATTAAATAAAGATTTGTGAATTTATTCTGTGGTTGTTAATCTTAGTTGTAGATAGTCATTCATGTCTTTCCCATTGATTCGAGCCCACTGTGAGTGCCAAGTATCCTTAAGATTACATCCTTGGATTAGAGACTATAATAGAAAAATTTCCTTTAGTAGAAAAGAAACTAATTCAAAAGATCAAACACTTTCGGGGAAAGTACACTGATGACAAAGAAGGGATAAGATGTACAACAGTGAGCTACCTATTTCAAAAATATATTCCATGTGTCAGTTGGTGTTAACTACTGTGGAGGTAGACAATCACTACAGACAATACTCTCCAAGTCTTCATATTGTACCTACTTAGAAAAAAGTCTGTGGCCAGCAGGACTGAAATGTAGTTACACCTTCTGTAAATGTTATCATTCTAGACCTAGGTAAGGCAAAGTGTTCTGGTTTATTCAGTTTTAATTGGTAGGGAATTTCAATTAATTTTCCATTTGTTATAATGTCGAAGTCATGCAACCTAGGGTCTTGGCAGGTTTCTGTTTTCTGAAGAACTGTAAAAGGTAGAAATAAGTTTTATAGAAATAGTAAAATCCCAAATATATATTGGAAATGATAATGCCACTAACTGGAAAACATACTCAGTACTATTGAACATTAACTCTAGAAAGACCCTATTCTGGAGGCCATGGTATATAAGGCCTAAAACTGAGAACTATACTGATGTGACCATTATACAGAAGTGTCTTACTTTACTAGGGCTGCATAATAAAATACCATAGACTGAGTGGCTTAAACAATAGAAATTTATGTTCTCAGTTCTGGGAGCTAGAAATCTAAGACCAAGATGTCAGTAGGTTTGGTTTCTTCTGATACTTCTCTCCTTGGCTACAGAGGGCTGCCTTCTCACTCTGTCCTCACATGACTTTTCTTCTGTGTGCGCACATTCCTGGTATTCTCCCTGTGTTCAAATTTCCTATTCTTACAAGAACACCAATCATATTGAATTAGAGCCCACTCTAACAGCTTCATTTTAACTTAATCACCTCTTTAAAGGCCTTATATGAAAATACCTCCTGATTTACTAGAGACTGAGGCTTCAACATATGAATTTAGAAGAGTACACAGTTTAGTTCATAACAAGAGGCCAGAGAGCTGTCAGGAGATTCCAGAAAAGATAAAATTCTCTTAAATAATATTTTTACTTAATGTCACTGAGTTTTGAGCCAGAAGGCATCTAAAAGTTTATCTTGTCTAACCACCCAAGCAAAACAGAAACCTCTCTTAAAGTTTCCCTAACTAGTGCCAGGCTTTGCTTCCTTAATAAGGGAATTCACCACTCCCATGAAAATGAACTCTATTCATATAGAGAGTTACTATTTGGTGGGATAATATTTGGAAATATTAACCAACGTGGTCTTGTTTTTTCTTTTCCTTTTTCCACCTCTGATATTTTCTCTTCCTCAACTCCACTTCATTTGATTCTATATTTCTCACCTCAGGGAAGGGATATAAAGTACAAAGTAATCACGTTTAAGTGTCAAGAAGTCTAGGCCCTCTAGAGATCAGGAAGGATCTGACATATGTGCTCTCACAGGTCCCATTTCCTCCAGGTCAAACCCTAAAGTATAAACCAGGGGTCCCCAAACGGTCTGCGGCCTTTTAGGAACCGACAGCACAGCAGGAGGTGAGTGGCCGCAAGCTGGAGAAGCTTCCCCTGCCGCTCCCCATCGCTCACATTTCTGCCATACACCCCACCCCCGGTCCATGGCGCCAAAAAGTTTGGGGACCGCTGGTTTAAACAACAGTAGCAGAGACCTTATATAGACTTGAGGAAGGATATAGGGGAGTAACAAGACCTCAGGGCAGCGTGGCTTAGGTTCTGTGTCTCCTCAGATGGACCTACAGCCATCCACAGAATTTCCTGTGCCTCACTGTGGCAGAGAAACATGATTCCCATCTGCCAAAAGGAGCCTTGACATAGCTGATGTCGTCTCTGAGGATGGGAGCAAGTGTTGACCCAGCAGCAATCTGCATGGGTTAAGAACTAGACAAGATAATGAGTTTCAGCAAATGCCAGATAAAATGGGAGATCAGAAGTCCTCATCCTTTAGCACTATGGAAACTCCCAGAAATTAAGTGGAACACTGGGGAAAAGCTAAGAGAATCCAAAAATGGCTGAGGTTTAATGTTTGCCATTCAGTTTCAAAATGAACACTATATAGAAGGAAAAAGTTAAGTTTTTGAATATCTGAGTTTATGACTACCCTTATGTGAACAAATATTAGTTTTTCCATTACTTCTCCACTCGCTTATATTGCTACAAAAGTGTGGATTTTACTGAAGTTGTTGGTTATTATAAGCAAGAATTGAATTTGATCAATTAGCATATGTATATGTTCTTACCCATGGGCATTGCACAGTCACTTCAATGCCTACACTTTAAGGTTTCCTAGGCTGGTAAAATATGGTTTCCTATAAATTAAGAGGTTTGAAAATGTATCAGCAACCATGGTTGATTAAAAGCCTCACCGATGTTTTCTTTAGTAACCAAATCAGAATACCTAACACTTAAAATTTCACTATTCTAGTGAGGAAGAAAAATACAATTATGATATTTGAAATGCCAACTATTAGAAATTAAGAAGAAACCTAATAACACAATATGCCACTCTCTTCTTCAATAAAGCAGTCATAAAAATAAAGTCCACGTGTCCATCCTCTGAGATTAGGATCAACCGTGGCAACAGAATGTTGGAATTAGGAAGGTTCTTAGAAACCATCTGGTCAAATACTCTCATTTAAAGATATGAGAATTGAGATCTGGAAACATTAAAAGATTTGTTTGGGTCAAGGGAAGTCACTGGCAGATCCAGTCTATAAGAGTATCTTCACATTCCACTTCTTTTTCTGCATACCTTTTCAAGGTCAGAACAGAATCACTTCTTCAAAGCCTTTCTTACTCTTCTACAAGGGCAATTACATGATTGACACTGATTTAAACTATTTAAAACTACTTGCAATGGTGAACGAGAAAACAAGTCAAGACCCTGGTTTATCCCAAAAACTGGTTCAGCTTTCCTCTTTTGAAGAAATATTTTTCTAACTGATAAAGACTTTGGTTTCTTAACTTTTATCCATCACTAATGGCATGCTCTGCTGACAGAATGGTGGAATGGCATAGATTGTTTAGGATATATTGGGTTGCCAAAACAGTTCGTTCGGGTTTTTCTATAAGATGTTACAGAAAAATCCGAATGAACTGTTTGGCCAACCCAATAAAAAACTCTCTGTAAGAAAAAAAAAAAAAAAGAAAAGAAAACCTTCAACAATAAGGTAAATTGAGTTTTTTAAACATTTACATGTAGCTCCCAAAGTATTCATAGAGAAATGCAAATTCTTTAATAAGTGTTTTTTTCCTGAAGTTATCTCTGTGGTAATTCCATAAATATTTTGAATACATATTCAAAATATATGTTTTGAACACATATTCAAAATATATGTTTTGAACATACAATTTAAAAGTGTATATTTGAAATATATGTTCAAAATATAATGAAATATAATTTGAGATAAGAACAAAATAACTATTTGAGTTACTTGCAGTTCAAGGTTGAAACAAATTTTAAAACTTTGTTATGCATTTGCACCAATTATTAGTTTTGGAATTCTCTTGGCATCAGGTATGTTGCAAATGATGCTACTTCTTCAAACATTTACCATTTCCTATCTGCAGAATATCTTTTAATATACTGTCAATCTTATTGTGCTTTGTCAAAGAACCTTTTAAAAAAAGTATTAACAGTTCATGTTGAAATGTATTTTTTTTTCTAGTTGTAGATAAACGGATTCAGGGTTAGCTACCTGAAGTAGATAATGTGGAAACCCACTCTCAAAGACATTTGTAGTGGAGGAAAATTGTACTGTGTTCTACCAACTGACACAAAACCTCAAAGTGATTTATTTGTTAGAACTATACATTCTCTGTATGGTCAAGTAATATGGGACTTGGAATACACAATTAGTCTCTTCAAGAAACTTTAGTAAGATAAAGAACACAAATACCTCCTAACCTTTAGCTTCAGAAACATCAGAAAGAATTGAAACAATATAAATAAGATAGATATATACCCTGAAATTCAAGAAGTGTGTAGATCTAAGCACTTGACCCTTCTAATAACACATTATCCTTAGTGTCTGTCATTCACATCTTTCGTCATTCAATCTGCTTTTGTCTTCCCTGTTCTTTACGTTGCTTTTCCTGTTCAACACAATTTAGAATTATGTGGTCGACCTTACTTTCTACAGTTCTTCCTTTGCTCATATTTTACTCTGTAGAATGTTTGTCTGATGGCTTTCCCTCTTTCTGTCTCCCACCAACCCCGCACTCAGCCATCTTTTCTGGGCTCACTCACCTTCGCTAGGTCAAAACCTCCCTTACACCAAAAATAAGTTTCCCTCATGCCTTCTTGTTAGGGTACAGTACTGGTGCAGCTGAAATAAAGCCAGCATAGTCATTTATATCCTCTAATTTGGTACTTATTAGCCACAAATCTTAGAAAGGGAAGGATGGTGGAGAATTCTCTGAAGATGCTCAAATGGGAAGCAGTAAACATGTAATATTTACAAAGTGAGATTCACAATTAATTCAGGGAATGTCCAAGAACATATGAACTTATAAATTATATCAGTGATTTCCCTTAGGAGGTTTAGAGCACAAGATTTTCTAATTCTCGACGAGAAATGATGAAGGAAGTAAATGAATCGGTAAACATTTGACCGTATATTAAGAATTTCTTGTCCCAAAGAGCTGCCTTTAGCTCAGATATGTCAATATTGTTCAAGAAGGTAGTCATTCTCAGTTTTAAAAGTGTCAACTTTATCTGAAAGTTGTTACTAGCGATTTTTTTTCCAGATATGAAAACGTAGAGTTAATACTTGTCAAAGCAAATAATCAAAATCTCTCTCTCCCTCTCCTTCCCTCCCTCCCTCTCTCTCTCTCTCTCTCTCTCTCTCTCTCTCTCTCTCTCTCTCTCTCTCTCTCTCTCTCTCACACACACACACACACACACACACACATACACACACACCCCATACCATGGCAAAACCCATTTGAATGCATTGTCAGCTCTCCTTTGCCTACAAATGCACTACAGTGTATTCTTTTTCTTCAGAGCTCTGAAGTAGCATAATGAAAACCTTGCTTAAAACTGAGCAACGCATTTTCAGGCTGAATGACTTTATTTTACATTTCCTCTGATACAAATAGAAAAGACATCTCACATTCAGCTTCCTATGCTAGACTGCACCACAGATAAGCAAATACTTTTAGAATGTGTCTATATGATAATAACAACTGTGGAAAGCGTAAGATTATCCATATACTTGTTTCTTCCTATTTCTTTACTTTCTTTTAAAATCCAGGCCATCTCCCGGGAGGCACTGGGAAAAGTTGGATGCTCAGATAGGAAACTGTAGGTAAACTTTTATTAGTATACTCATATCTTAACTAAGGAGTCCTCCATATACTTCTCCACCCTCCTTCCAAAACCCTCAAGACAACAGAACTCTAGCTCCACACAGCAGGCCTGAGAACCACAAAGCTAGCAGGGTGCTGTGATCCGTGCCCCTCTCTCCCCCTCGCCCACCCACATCTTATTTTCCCTCCTGATTAGACAGAAATAAGTTCCAATTTTTAAAAATTATTTATGTCTCTATCAACATTAACCAGCAAGAAACTCACTGTGGTTCCCACAATTGACTCACCTTCCATCTTTCTTCTTAATCACTACTGGCTTTTTTCCTCTTGGATTTTGGTTCCAAAAGTAACTCAAACCAGAGAATCTCTCTCATTTGGCAATATTAAGCACACTAGTACTCTATGTTTTCAAGTTTGGCTCCTGGCAGCCCTTCTGGTTGTTTGGTTTTCGTCGTCACTATGAGTATTAAAGATCTTAATTAAAGAAATTAGTGAAAACATCATCCTGAGTTGGAAGCTCAGTTTACAGAGTGGGTTGTCAGTCCGCTGCTAATGGATTGTGCCCTGGCAACACTGTCATTGTACACCATCACAGAACTGTGCTGCAATCTTCCAGGCCCACCACAGAGTCTCACTCTCACTGCGGTCTGGACTCCAGACTCACGGTAACCCAGAGTCTTCCTGGTTCCATCTTTATCCACCTGTATTCTACCTCCCGGTCTCTAAATCATCATTAAAAACCTGGTCACTCCTCTCAACCAAATCCATCAGTGGTATCCCATACCATTCAGGGTACTCAGCACTCTTACTGGGTCCTGTTTTCTCTGTCCCCCTGATATCTCTCTGTCCTCAACTCCTATTACTCTCTCTCCATTTACTCCTTTCTTGCGACACTGGATTCCATGCTATTTCTTAAATATACATCACGAATTCCTAATTACCATTTTTCCCCCACATCCCTCTCCATTTATCTTTCTCCTATTTACTTTCTCCTCTTTCCTCTCCATCTCCATCCACTCCCGTGGTCCTTTCCCTCCTTCCCCTCTCACAGTCCCCTTAGATACCCACTTAAGGTCTCCCCCTTACTACACTCTCTCCTTTCAGGCCAGTGTCTCTAACTTTCTCCCCTACTCCCAGCTCCACCTCCTTGGGGCCTTTATTTAACTGTGTGCTTGTACACAATACTTTAACTGTGTAAGGAATTTATCCTTTATTTAATTTCTTTAATTTGAATGCCTACTGAGAGCACCTGTTCCACCAAATAACAGATATTTCTAAGAGATCAAATGCTTTGGAGAGGAAGAGGGTCAAATGGAGGGTGCTGAGAAAAAGTAAGTTATAATTTATTATTTTTCTCTTTTTTAGTATCTAAAATACTAATATTAGTACTTGACACTTAGAGCCACTATAGTATGCTCTGCCTTTCACACCCTGCTATCAGGAACAGCACTCCTGTGTGCTTAATATTGGCTTCCCTCACTAACAACATTGAAGCCTCAGAGAAATGTTTTTCAACATGTGTTGCCCATTTCCTTAATGTCTTAAAGAAAAAGAGACAAAGGAATGTGCCTAAATGACACGAAGTGTTTGTCTAGATTGAGAAGGACACTGCTTCCCAGTGTGGAGAGAACGTGAGCAATGGAAGTGCTTAGGGAAGAGAAAAGATAAATTAATGACCTTGTCCAGTCATCATCTCAGAAGAATGCAATATATTCTTGTGTTCAGTACTGTTTCCCAGGTGTACAGAGTATCCATATTCTTTACACTCTTCTTGTTCTAATTCTTTGCCTCATAGGTTCCTACAGTAGTCACAACAGTTCCACGTGTTGACTCAGCAATATTCTGCAATATTAATTCCTATTACTCTGAAACATGTAAGTATGTAGATCTAGACATTTCATGAGGTTTATAAAGACATCAAATTTTTATGTAAGCAATTAAATGGATACTAAGCACTATAAAATAAAAAAATATTAAATGATTTAGATAAAATTTATTTTTATTTAGATTTTTTAAATTGTCCCTTTTTAAAAATTTATTTTTTTATACAACAGGTTCTTATTAGTCATCCATTTTATACACTCCAGTGTATACATGCAAATCCCAATCGCGCAGTTCATCACACCACCACCCCCACCCCCCCGCCACGTTTCCCCCTTGGCGTCCATACGTTTGTTCTCTACATCTGTGTCTCAATTTCTGCCCTGCAAACTGGTTCATCTGTACCATTTTTCTAGGTTCCACATATATGCATTAATAAGATATTTATTTTTCTTTTTCTGACTTACTACACTCTGTATGACAGTCTCTAGATCCACACACGTCTCTACAAATGACCAATTTTTGTTCCTTTTTATGGTTGAGTAATATTCCATTGTATATATGTGCCACATCTTCTTTATCCATTCGTCTGCTGATGGGCATTTAGGTTGCTTCCATGACCTGGCTATCGTAAATAGTGCTGCAATGAACACTGGGGTGCATGTGTCTTTTTGAATTATGGTTTTCTCTGGGTATATGCCCAGTAGTGGGATTGCTGGGTCATATGGTAATTCAATTTTTAGTTTTTAAGGAACCTCCATACTGTTTCTCCATAGTGGCTGTATCAATTTACATTCCCACCAACAGTGCAAGAGGGTTCCCTTTTCTCCACACCCTCTCCAGCATTTGTTGTTTGTAGATTTTCTGATGATGCCAATTCTAACTCGTGTGAGGTGATACCTCATTGTAGTTTTGATTTGCATTTCTCTAATAATTAGTGATGTTGAGCAGATTTTCATGTGCTTCGTGGCCATCTGTATGTCTTCTTTGGAGAAAAGTCCATTTAGGTCTTCTGCCCATTTTGGGATTCGGTTGTTTTTTAATATTGAGCTCATGAGCTGTTTACATATTTTGGAGATTAATCCTTTGTCCGTTGATTCGTTGGCAAATATTTTCTCCCATTCTGAGGGTTGTCTTTTCGTCTTGTTTATGGTTTCCTTTGCTGTACAAAAGCTTTGAAGTTTCATTAGGTCCCATTTGTTTATTTTTGTTTTTATTTCCATTACTCTAGGAGGTGGATCAAAAAAGATCTTGCTGTGATTTATGTCAAAGAGTGTTCTTCCTATGTTTTCCTCTAAGAGTTTTATAGTGTCTGGTCTTATATTTAGGTCTCTAATCCATTTTGAGTTTATTTTTTGTGTATGGTGTTAGGGAGTGTTCTAATTTTATTCTTTTACATGTAGCTGTCCAGTTTTCCCAGCACCACTTATTGAAGAGACTGTCTTTTTTCCATTGTAAATCACTGCCTCCTTTTTCATAGATTAGTTGACCATAGGTGCGAGGGTTTATCTCTGGGCTTTCTATCTTATTCCATTGAACTATATTTCTCTTTTTGTGCCAGTACCATATTCTCTTGATTACTGTAGCTCTGTAGTATAGTCTGAAGTCAGGGAGTCTGATTCCTCCAGCTCCATTTTTTTCCCTCAAGACTGCTTTGGCTATTCGGGGTCTTTTGTGTCTCCATACAAATTTTAAGATTTTTTGTTCCAGTTCTGTAAAAAATGCCATTGGTAAGTTGATAGGGATTTCACTGAATCTGTAGATTGCTTTAGGTAGTATAGTCATTTTCACAATATTGATTCTTCCAATCCAAGAACATGGTATATCTCTCCATCTGTTGGTATCATCTTTAATTTCTTTCATCAGTGTCTTATAGTTTTCTGCATAAAGGTCTTTTGTCTCCCAAGGTAGGTTTATTCCTAGGTATTTTATTCTTTATGTTGCAGTGGTAAATGGAAGTGTTTCCTTAATTTCTCTTTCAGATTTTTCATCATTAGTGTATAGGAATGCAAGAGATTTCTGTGCATTAATTTTGTATCCTGCAATTTTCCAAATTCAATGATTAGCTCTAGTAGTTTTCTGGTAGCATCTTTAGGATTCTCCATGTATGGTATCATGTCATCTGCAAACAGTGACAGTTTTCCTTCTTCTTTTCCAATTCATATTCATTTTATTTCTTTCTCTTCTCTGATTGCCGTGGCTAGGACTTCTAAAACTATGTTGAATAATAGTGGTGAGAGTGGACATCCTTGTCTTGTTCCTGATCTTAGAGGAAATGCTTTCAGTTTTTCACCATTGAGAATGATGTTTGCTGTGGGTTTGTCACATATGGCCTTTATTATGTTGACGTAGTTTCCCTCTATGCCCACTTTCTGGAGAGTTTTTATCATAAATGGGTGTTGAATTTTGGCAAAAGCTTTTTCTGCATCTATTGAGATGATCATATGGTTTTTATTCTTCAGTTTGTTTATATGGTGTATCACATTGATTGATTTGCGTATATTGAAGAATCCTTGCATCCCTGGGATAAATCCCACTTAATCATGGTGTATGATCCTTTTAATGTGTTGTTGGATTCTGTTTGCTAGTATTTTGGTGAGGGTTTTTGCATCTATATTCATCAGTGATATTGGTCTGTAATTTTATTTTTTTTGTAGTATCTTTGTCTGGTTTTGGTATCAGGGTGATGGTGGCCTCATAGAATGAGTTTGGGAGTGTTCCTTCCTCTGCAATGTTTTGGAAGAGTTTGAGAAGGATGGGTGTTAGCTCTTCTCTAAATGTTTGATAGAATTCACCTGTGAAGCCATCTGGTCCTGGACTTTTGTTTGTTGGAAGATTTTTAATCACAGTTTCAATTTCATTCCTTGTGGTTGGTCTGTTCATATTTTCTATTTCTTCCTGGTTCAGTCTTGGAAGGTTATACCACTCTAAGAATTTGTCCATTTCTTCCAGGTTGTCCATTTTATTGGCATAGAGTTGCTTGTAGTAGTCTCTTAGGATGCTTTGTATTTCTGCGGTGTCTGTTGTAACTTCTGTTTCATTTCTTATTTTATTGATTTGAGTCTTCTCTCTCTTTTTCTTGATGAGTCTGGCTAATGGTTTATCAATTTTGTTTATCTTCTCAAAGAACAAGCTTTTAGTTTTATTGATCTTTGCTACTGTTTTCTTTGTTTCTATTTCATTTATTTCTGCTCTGATCTTTGTGATTTCACTCCTCCTGCTAACTTTGGGTTTTGTTTGTTCTTCCATCTCTAGTTCCTTTAGGTGTAAGGTTAGATTGTTTGGGATTTTTCTTGTTTCTTGAGGTAGTCTTGTATAGCTATAAACTTCCTTCTTAGAACTGCTTTTGCTGCATCCCATAGGTTTTGGATTGTCGTGTTTTCACTGTCATTTGTCTCTAGGTTTTTTTGATTTCCTCTTTGATTTCTTCAGTGATCTTTGGTTATTAAGTACTGTATTGTTTAGCCTCCATGTGTTTGTGTTTATTACGTTTTTTTCCCTGTAATTGATTTCTAATCTCATAGCGTTGTGGTCAGAAAAGATGCTTGATATGATTTCAATTTTCTTAAATTTACTGAGGCTTGATTTGTGACCCAAGATGTGATCTATCCTGGAGAATGTTCCATGCGCACTTGAGAAGAAAGTGTAATCTGCTGTTTTTGGATAGAATGTCCTATATATCAATTAAATCTATCTGGTCCATTGTGTCATTTAAAGCTTGTGTTTCCTTATTAATTTTCTGTTTGGATGATCTGTCCATTGGTGTAAGTGAGGTGTTAAAGTCCCCCACTATTATTGTGTTACTGTCAATTTCCTCTTTTATAGCTGTTAGCAGTTGCCTTATGCATTGAGGTGCTCCTATGATGGGTGCATATATATATTTATAATTGTTATATCTTCTTCTTGGATTGATCCCTTGATCATTATGTAGTGTCCTTCCTTGTCTCTTGTAACATTCTTTATTTTAAAGTCTATTTATCTTATATGAGTATTGCTACTCCAGCTTTCTTTTGATTTCCATTTGCGTGGAATATCCTTTTCCAGCCCCTCACTTTCAGTCTGTATGTGTCCCTAGGTCTGAAGTGGGTCTCTTGTAGACAGCATATAGATGGGTCTTGTTTTTGTATCCATTCAGCAAGCCTGTGTCTTTTGGTGGGAGCATTTAATCCATTCACGTTTAAGGTAAATACTGATATGTATGTTCCTATTATCATTTTCTTAATTGTTTTGGGTTTGGTTTTGTATTTTTATTTAGATAATTTTGATTTTAAGTGTTGATATGCATTAATTATAATCTGTACTTTTTAAAAGTTATATTGAATGAAATAACTTTTAGAAAACAAATGAAAAATAATTCTAATTTTTTAATGTTACATTTTCTTGAGTATACATTTTGATATAACTATGTTAAATTTTGCCCACTTCTGGACAATTATGTTTTATATTTCAATCCTTTAAATCATTACCATCAATAGAACAAAAATTATGCAAAAGCTTGTTATTATAATCCATTAATTTCACTAAAATGACATACAAATAATGTGGAATTAATGTATAACATGTATGAATCGATTCATGTCTGTCCACATTTTGTGATTCATGCAGTCACCAGAAGCCCATCAGTCAAAATCCCAGAGAGATGAACAATGATAAGCAAACTCATCCATCTTTGATGTACTGGCAAATTTAAATCATAGAAAAGGCACAGGTGCAGTATAAGCCCTAACTGCCAAGGTATCCACTGAAAAGAGGCATGCCCTTCAAAGACAGCTATCTCAAGTACACACACTGTCAGCCACACAACTAGACAAAAAGCCAGGTTGCCTCCCCTTTGTTTTAGAGATCTTGGTTGATTTCAACCAAGATCTTGTTTTTCCTCTTCACGTGCTTGAAATTCCAGCTCTTATGTTTTAAATTCACCAATAAAGAGTGAGCCTGTGAAACCCTAGGCCCCCACCCTCCTCCCAAATGCAAGCAGAGCCCCATGTGTACTTTCTTTCTACTCATGGCCTCACTGTGTGGCCCCAGGTGTGCCGTGTAATTTCCATATCTTGTAAGTAATAAACCTTTATTTTTTTCAAAGTCTCCTTATGGTTATTGTGAAAGGGCATCTTGCAATCATAATAAGAACCTCAAGGGCCAGTCCAACCACAACATTGGTTATTTATAGGCTGAGACTGGCACAAAACAATAACCTTACACATAGTTTTAAAATTTGTTATTAGGTGACTCTAAGTCTGTGAGTATGTGTGAAGGCAGAGAACTAGAACATATATAAGAGCTTGTTTTCTTGGTTTACAACATATGCATATTTACATGTTTAGACAAATGGAAACCGAAGCCTTCATTTGTACTTTTGCCCTGATCCATTCAAATGTTAAGGGTGAGCCTATCTCCCTCCTATGGAAGAGAATAATATTAAATGTGACTAAACCTAAAGTAATATTTAAAAAGTATAAAGACACACTATAGAGAGAGAAAAACCACATAATAGCAGCATCATGAAACAAAAGTGTCCATTCTGACAGCTCTATCTTGTAAGAAAGGAATTAAGTCACAGACTTAAGGCAATCTCCCAAGAGATCAATGCTTAACCGCAGTCAAAATGATACAATTGTGAAGGTATGTTGACTATAAAAGATGAATAAAATATTAACATATTAACACTATTTACGTCAAGCATTTGCTAATGGAGTAGTGTATTCTGTAGATGAATGACATTTCCCTCTCTTTTGGTTTAGCATACTCAAAGCTAGGTGATCCAGGGTTGTATTAAATTGCACCTTTACTCCTATGACCTGGAATTAAAATAAAAATCCATTCTCTTTCTGGCTCTCTCCATAGATTACAAACCTGGGCTCTTTCACACATCCAAAGCCAAATCAACCAGATACAGAGTGATTCTCAACACCTGTTTTTCTTACCTACAGCGTCCAAATTCAGTCAGTCACCAAGTAAAGTTACTACTTCCTAAAATTCTTTTATTGAGACTCTTCATCACTGCCTCTATAATAAAATTCTCATTATTGTTGCCTGATCTATTATAACAATCCCTTATCTCATCTACTCTCTGTAGTTTCATCTCTCTGAACGATTCACCATCTATCCTCCTGTTGTTGAACAGTGCTTCTTATAGAGTGTGGTTCCCATATCAGCAGCATAGCATAGGAATTTGTTAGAGATGCAAATTCTTGGGTTCTACCCCAGTCCTAATGAGTCAGAAACTCTGGGGGTGGAGCCCAGCCATCTGTGTCCCAACAAGCCCTCCAAGTGATTACCATGCATGCTAAAATTTGAAAACCAAAGTTTTAAAGTGATATTTTAAAAAGGCAAAACCAATCATGTCACTTGCCTGCTTGAAACTCTTTTAACGATTCCATACCATATAAAGGATAAAGTCCAAGTTCTTAGGAAGATGTATAATGCCCTTTTCTGTTCTAGTTTTTCAGTCCTCTTTCCACTTCCTCCCTCCCACCCAGTGTTTTAGTCATCTGAACATTTTGAAATATTCTAAATGCACCCTGCTTTTTATGCCTTTTCCTAGTGCACCTCTTCCCACACACAATTTATCCACCTGGAAGAGTTCTATTCATCTTTCCAGATCCACATCAAATGTCCCCTTTTGTAGAATGATTTCTGAGGGCTAATTTCAATAACTTACTTACAGCCTATTTCCATTCTTTCAGGCCCACCTACATAATTTTCCTGAATTAACATTTTTGGATATCCAGCTCCTAGGAAAGAAATGCAGTCTGTTTACTGGGTACAAAGAGACAAAGGTAGAGATAATGATGGTATTGCTTATTTCATCTCCTCTGCTCCCACCCTCGTTCAAGGGTTAAAGATGGTCATCCATCTCTTGGAATAGTTGTGGCTCCTTGAGGATACTGGTGGCTTCTCCCAGACATTGGCTCAACTGTTTAGTAGTGATCCCACCCCTACATTTGCAGGACCCAAGGCAGGAGTACAAGTGGAGGCCCACATACCACATGATTAAATATAAAAGTTATAAATAAAACTATGAAGCTCAATAAAATATGTTCTATCATTGTGTCACCTTAAAAAATAATTTCTTAATGACAAATCAAAAGTATATGTAAAGCAAGGATTTTTAGATGCCTAAAGTTGGCAAAATATCAATGAAACTAAATTTAATATTCACTGTACATACCTGGGTTTTCTGTTGATGAGATGGCAATGTTTATATGAGTAATAAAACAAACAGTTCATAAACTCTTGTGTGTGTAGTCCATAAAATTTATATTTCTTGCCTTCATCAAAATATTACATTGTTTTAATCAAGATTTTCAATTAATTTGTGTATTATTGACAGTGATGATCCAAAGGATTTAAAATAAAATGTAATTTTAATGAAATGGCAGAAAATGCAAATATATTTTATCAAAAAGTAATATAAGTACTCAAAAATAAAATTACTTTTGTTTTAAAATTACTTTCTCTTAAAAATTCAAAATTGCCTATTAAAGTAAAAAAGTAAGATGTATATAATAAATATCAAATTTTAATTTCAGAATATTTCATTAAAGCTGATATTTTTATGTTTAAAATCTTTAAGTCTCATAGCTTGCCATCTGCTTGCCAGTATAAAGAATTGATAGCATGTTTCATTCATGTCTTCTCTAGTCTTACACATGTGCAAATTTAAGAGTAATATGAATGGTTTATAATGCAATACATATCTTAGTCACCATGTGAAAATACTATGATAATTTGTATGTCCTTTCAAATCCACCAATGAAACATGAAAAGAAGCAAGAAAATTGATGTTCACCTCTACTTGGGGAAACAATTCTTGGTTATACAAGGATTTTGTGCATTTATTCCAAGGGAAAGAATCTGAAAGTTTGTTTATCACTTCTCTTACACTGTTTAAATCCACTCCCCACTCCCCCATAATCCAAGGCAAGATGTTTGTCTCCAATTAACATCCACAGAAGTTCAACCTGAACGCTTTCTTGGCATTTGAACTCTACTGTCTTTTGCTTTGATGATGTAGGAAGTGATGCAGAGAACTTTTTCCTGGGGCCTGAGTCCTATTAATCATGAAGTGGCTGTTTAGGGTTATAGATTGCATTGACCCAGTTCTAAATGCCAGATACCAGGTGAGAAGCATTTATGTTGTGTGTCTGTGATACGTGTAGCCCTCTAACACACAGGGCCCAAGACAGAGACCCCTTTTCCTTGGTTCTAAGTGAGGTACTACTTAGATGTTTGGTGTCCTCATCCTAGCCAGAACCAGAGAAGTAAGGCTGAGTTTTAAGGTGCTATCTTAAGGGAATAACTCTGATACATGTAGGAGTTAGAACTTTTATACATTTGCAGTGTCTCATCCAGCTTTGATCCATCAGAGCAAAAACAACAACAACAACAACAACAAAAAAGCTTTTATCATCTAGTCACCCCCATCCCAAAAGATTGTTATATCAAAAGAGGGAGTCTCATTTTTGGCTTAGCTGTCTTCTAAGTGGAGGTAGAGAAGACAGAACTCATTATATTCTGAGATTTATATTTAAAGTTTTATGTTTAATATGTTTAATAAAATATGTTCATGTTTAATAAAACAGCATAGTTTTGTGATTGAGTTCTTTGGTACAGTTATCATTTGATTCATCATGTTTGAGCCAAAACGTATCCACTACGCATCATCACTATATGACTTTCGTGTCTCTGTGGCCATAGATATGAAAGGAATGTGAAAGGGATATAGAAATTTGTAGGGGATTATTTTCATATATAGGTAGTGTGATAGTTAATTTCATGTATCAACTTGGCTAGGCTATGGTGCCCATTGTTGGTCAAACAATTGCCTAGATGTTGCTATAGAGGTATTTCTCATAGATGTGATTAACACTTACAATCAGTTGACTTTAAGTAAAGGAGATTACCCTTGATAATGTGGGTGGGCCTCATACCATTAGTTGGAAGCCTTATGAACAAAAGTAGGTTTCCTAGAGAAGAAGGAATTCTGCCTCAAGACTGTAAGATAGGAATCCTGCCTAAGTTTCCAGTCTGACAGCCTGCCCTACAGATCTCAGACTCAAGACTGCAACATCAACTCTTTGCCTCAGTTTCTAACCAGTCTGTCCTACACCTTTAGGACTTCCTAGCCCCAACACCCACATAAGCCAACTCCTTCTGGAGAACCTGACTAATACAAATGGATATTTCCATCATCTTGTTTTATCTCAATCCCCAAAGTTACATAATCACCAAGACAAAATAAACATACATGTGTACTATGTACCTTTTCTCTTTACCTTCCATAGTATATTGTACAAACACTGTCTTTAGAATTTATGGCATTAATATTACAATAATATATTTAAAAGTCTGTCTCCTACTCTAGACTGTGAGTTCCTTATGTGCAGAGGCTGTGTTATTCATTGCATTTCCTAAGGCTAGAAATTGCCAGTCACTTAATAAATGCTTGATAAATGTCTGCCAAGTGTTAGATAAGCAAAATTAATGTTACCTAGATCAGATGGCATGTGGCAGAGGACAGGAGTAAGGGATGGTGGAAGAACAAAGGGAAAGAAAGGAGAGAAAGGGAAAGAGGGAGAGAGAAGGGGAGAAAAAGAGAGATAGAGACAGGGAAAGAAGGAAGGAAGGAAGGAAGGAAGGAAGGAAGGAAGGAAGGAAGGAAGGAAGGAAGGAAGGAAGGAATGGAAGTTCTGAAGAAAGAAAGAAAGAAAGAAAGAAAGGAAGGAGGCCGGAGAGAAAGAAGGCTATATCAAGCTCGAGTCTCTCTTCTTTTTTTGCCTTAGCTCGCTCGCTTTCTTTGTAGGGACTTGTGAGGACGGACTGTCAGTCCCCCGGAAAGGAATTCAGGGAGGGAGGCCTGCTCTTCTTCCTTTCCCCCTTCGGAAAGGAAGAAAAGAATCGCCCAGAAAGAGTCCTTCCCCGAGCTAAGACACCCCATGAGATGGTATTCAGCCCGGTTTCCCAAGCTCCCAGCAGTCTTCAATCACCTCTCTCACATCGACTTTGATACCCCTGGCTAAGGAACTTGGTACCTGCAAACAATTAACTTTAAAAGCCAACGGGTGATTTCCTTAAATGAATGCTGACCAATTTGATTGCTGACAGCAGCTCCAGATTCTCTGATAACTCAGCCATGCTCTAACTTTGTCCTTAGAACACAGGCTGCGATTGTGAGTACTGAATGAGAAGGTAGCCAGCCGTGTGATTCTTTAACAGTGAAACTTGTAATCAGCTTTATGGCATGATCGTATATTACAAATAGGACCAAAAAGTCTTTCCAAGTTATGAATAAAAGCATGAGCAAGCCAATAACTGGTAACAGCTCACACTGGCATAGCACTTTATAATTTCCATAAATGTTTGTTGAATGAAGGGATGTAAAAATGCTTTCACCTGTATTAACCTGTCCTTTTTTGCTCTCTGCACCTATCATCCCATTACCGAAGGCAGAATCCTGGGAATGATTCTGAAGTTCTCTTTCCCCTATATCAATACTTCTTAAATGTTTCCTTATTGTCCTATTTTGTTTACTTATTTCTTTTCAGTGAAATGGCAGCCTGATGGGTCTCCCTGGTGTTAGTCTTAGGCATCACCTATTCTATAACATCAACATCACTGCTTGTGTCCTCTTTCCAAAATACAAACATTATTTCATTTTTGTGTTCAAAATTTTCAATAGTTCCCAATTGCTAATTGAATATAGTGGAAACAAATCTTAGAGTTAAGTTTTAAGAAAAAAGGCAAAAAACACATTTTACTCAAAATTAACACTAAATATGCCTTAAATTGCCCAACAAATATAGTATGTTCCCCAATATATATGAAACCCTGTATAGTAATACATGTGTTTGTGTATATAGTAATTTAAAGTCTATTATAAAGAAAATGTAAACTTCATGAGGGCAGAGATGTTCATTTGTTTTGTTCACTGATATAGCCCAAGGGCCTAAAATAGGCTTATCGTATAGCAGGCAACGAATAAATATTTGTTAAATGAATAGGGGAATTCACTTTAAAGAATACTATTTAGGACTTCCCTGGTGGTACAGTGGTTAAGAATCCGCCTGCCAATGCAGGGGACACAGGTTCGATCCCTGGTCCAGGAAGATTCCATATGCCGCGGAGCAACTAAGCCCGTGTGCCACGACTACTGAGCCTGCACTCTAGAGCCCACGAGCCACAACTACTGAGCCCACATGCCACAACTACTGAAGCCCACGTGCCTAGAGCCTGTGCTCCGCAAGAAGAGAAGCCACCGCAATGAGAAGCCCGCGCAACGCAATGAAGAGTAGCCCCCGCTCGCCGCAACTAGAGAAAGCCTGCGTGCAGCAACAGACCCAACGCAGCCAAAAATAAATAAATTATTTATTTATTTTTTTAAAAAAGAATACTATTTAAATTTCTTTCTTTCACTCGCTCGCGCGCTCTCTCTCTAATAACACATATACCACCAAAATAACACAAATTAAGTCTGTGTGTGATGCCACATCAGTAAATTTACATTTCTTTCTACATACTACATACAGTCTTCCATGATCTATGCTATCAGTCATGCTTTTGTACTTAAAGCTTCAGTGTACCAAATCACTCAATGTTCTCCATAAATGCTGTGCTCTCACCTACAACTATATCTTTGCACTTTGAACCTTCAAGCCAATTTAGGTGTCCTATGCTCTTGAAGAACTTTACTTTTCCTCTAATTTAAGTATTTATTAAATATTTTAAGTGAATTGCATTTTATTGTTTTCTTGTGGATCTTCCTTCTTGATCAGATTCTAAAATCCTTGAGTGTAAAATGTATGTCTCTTTAATAGTTGTTGCCACAGCACAGTGCCTGGCATATTGATAGACGTATATGGAGTGTCTGACTTGTATTAAGTGCATATCTGGGTGTTGATCTCTGTATCTGTTGTGCTGAGCATGATCCCTTACTCGTGCTGGGTGTTCCTTCTAGTTCCATCATGGCCAGGTATGTTACCTCAGACAAGTCATATAAACAATCTGACCCTATGTTATTATTATCTGATAATACCTGTTCTGCTCTTAAGGAGCAAAAGATATACTCAAATTTTCGGAATGAATAAAGAGCAAATAATTTTAGTATCAAAGTTAGACTGCGGTGAGCATCCTTTGGTTCAGTACTCAGGCCACTGTTAGCAGCTTCAACACATGGGACATACATGGTACCACTTCAGAAAAACTTCTATGCCCAGAAATATTGCAAAGAGACCAGGGTAACCGGCAGCTGGATGATCCTGGAGAATATCTGCAGCAGCAGTGCCTGGTGATGCTCGTACGTAGTTTGTAGGAAACAGACTGCTGTGAGGAGGTCAGAAGGACACACTGTGAGACTTTTTCCTGTGTAAATGTGTGCCTCCCAGGTGGCTCCTTGAGATGATAGAGCGGGCTTGGCTGTGAGAAAGGGGAGAGATGTTCTTTGGCCTCAATGGTAGCAGCTGAGCACAAGTATAATTAGATATTAATCTTTAGATTCATACATTTCAACTCACATCCCAGGTAGGAATGTGAGTTCAGGCATTTAGAAAGCTTTTTCACAATGAGGGCCAAAGGAACAGATGAAAGCAGAAGGGTGGAGGGGAAACAAAGTTTCCTGGTGGTTAACTCATTGCTAACATACAAACATACGTGTATGCATATGTACAAATAAAAATAAAAGCTCTGTGAAGAACACCTCTGTTCAAGCATTAATTAAATGTTTCCTCTGATTTAGGAGGTATCATCACGCTAGCAAAAATTCTGGAAAGACTTTCTCTCTCCTCATCCTACCCTCAATAAAAAAGAGGGAGCAAAAAAGAAACAGAAATGAGCTCCTTACTATTAGGACTTTCTGGAAATAGAGATAAGTCGAGGGACTATTCTGAAAGTGAGAAGGTAAAGATGGTCATTTCTGATGCCCGCCCCCTCCCGTCCTGCCAATCATCCACTGTATTTGTTTGGATCCCATAACCTGCTTAACAAACAGAGAACAAAGCAAAACTTCAGCTTTGGGACAACAAGGAGATACCAACCTTTCACCTGCAGCAAGATGGTAGGGCTGCTGCTGTGCAGGCTGGGCTGGCCTCTGGGGCAAAACTGTGCATCAGGCTGCCTTCACCAGAATGAGAATTCACAACATGGCCCTCCTCTCAAGTGACTGAGGAAAACTGAAGGAAGGCTGGCAAAGCAGATCTTTTCCAGGAAGCTCTCAGGTCCTAGCTTCCCATCATGAGAGTTGACTAGGACCTGTGGTAAATGACTTGCTTACCCCAAGCTAAGGCCTAATAGGCTAAATTGAAGAAATGAAGAGTCCCTTGTCAGCCTGGGGTCAGACTCATGGAGATTTTTACTTAATTGGCCTGAGATAGGGTCCCTAGACTTTTTAAACTGCTCTCCAGGTTAGTCAAATGTACAGACAAGATAAAGAAATACTGGGTTATAGGGCCAGCATGAGAGCCAGAGTGAGATTTCAGGCACCTGGTCTGCAAAACAGAGCCAGACTATTGGCTTTCCTGGTGGAAAGAAATCCAAGTGGGTGAAATGCATTTTCAGAAAGGTGATGTAGGTACCTGGTTTATGAATGAGGCAGCTTGATCTACAAAAAAAAAGTGATAAATTTCTAGAGCAATGTTTTTCTAAGGTGTGCACTCCAGAGGTTGTGCAAGATGACCCATAAGGATATAGAAGAAAATAATTGAATTTATTTATATTTTCTTCCCATTAATTTTTTTCCTTCTGTATACGTTTTAATATATACGCAACTTATTAATATAATAGTGTATATTATTTACAAATTTAAAAAATATGTATTAAGCTATATCCTCAATAATATTTTATTGTTAGGCATGAATGATTTTAAAAGTTTGGAAACCACCGTTCTAAAGAAAGACCATCATTCCTCACTGTAATCTGCTGAAAAATCTGTGAAACTTGTCAAATTCAGAGAGGAACTAGCCAATTCCTCCACCCAAGTGCCTGGTAAGAATGATAAATATCCTGCTATTAAAAAGAAACAAAACAAAACAAATCATAAGCCCAAAGAGTGCAAAAGAGGCTGTTCTGCTGGGGGATGGTGGTGAGGCCATGGAAACAGAAGGTGGAAGCAGCAGGAGGGCCCCTTCATCACTACTATAAACAACAGTAGCAACAGAAGAAATAATTTTTGTTACTACTTACTGAATCCCTAGTAAGGTTGGGCATTGTGTTCACCACTTTTCCAGCATTACCATTAATCCTCATGATGACATGCCCATTTTACAGATGAAGAGAAAAAGCTCCAAGGCAATAAGTGGTACAGGGATACTCTACTCCAAAGCCAATGTTCTTGACA
Source organism: Balaenoptera musculus (assembly GCF_009873245.2). Lineage (NCBI taxonomy): Eukaryota > Metazoa > Chordata > Mammalia > Artiodactyla > Balaenopteridae > Balaenoptera > Balaenoptera musculus. The sequence continues at coordinate 67,145,988 of NC_045800.1, read as the reverse complement.
CTATGTCATTCTCTCAACAGTATGGGTCATGAGTGACATTAGGAAACAGTGAGAGCAGATACATATTATAGTACTTCAGGACATTATGATCTGACCAGGTTATATTTATCAGCTTTTTTTTTTCTTTTAATTAAAATCCTAAACTAGACATACAGATGACTAGCAGGCATACAAAAAGATGCTCAACATCGCTAATTATTAGAGAAATGCAAATGAAAACCACAATGAGATATCACCTCACACCGGTCAGAAGGGCGAACATCAAAAAGTCTACAAATAACAAATGTTGGCGAGGATGTGGAAAAGGAACCCCTTCTGCACTATTGGTAGGAATGTAAACTGGTGTAGCCATTGTGGAAAACAGTATGGAGGTTCCTCAAAAAACTAAAAATAGAATTACCATATGATCCAGCAATTCTACTCCTAGGTAGATATCTGAAAAGAATGAAAACACTAACTCTAAAAGATACATACACCCCAATATTCATAGCAGCACTATTTACAAGAGCCAAGATATGGAAGCAACCCAAGCATCCATCAACAAATGAATGGATTAAGAAGATGTGGTGTATATATATATATGCAATGGAATATTACTCAGCTATAAAAATGAATGAGATTCTGCCACATGCAACAATGTAGATGAACTTAGAGAATATCATGCTTAGTGAAATAAGTCAAACAGAGAAAGACAAATACTCCAATACTGTATATTATCACTTACATGTGGAATCTAAAAAATAAAACAAACACATGTATATAACAAAACAGAAGCAGACTCACAGATATAGAAAAGAAACTAGTGGATACTAGTAGGGAAAGGGAATGTGGGAAGGGCAAAACAGGGGTATAGGATTAAGAGATTAAAACTACTATGTATAAAATAGATAAGCAACAAGGATCTATTGTACAGCACAGGGAAATAAAGCCATTGTTTTGTAATAACTTTAAATGGAGTATAATCTATGAAAATATTGAATCGCTATACTGCACACCTGAAACTAATACAATATTATAAATCAACTATACTTCAACAAAAAAAAAAATTCCTAAACCTTGGCCAGTGTCTTTGTAAATAGGGAATTGGTGCTGGCTTCCTAAACTATCAAGTAGAGAGTCGGGGTTTCCTTCAATTGTAAGTTTGACATCCAAGTTAAGTGTGACATCCACTGTGAGACTCAGGCCCTCAAGCCAAAGGTAATTCTTTCCATTACAAGGGAAAGCCAAGTTTATCAACTCCCTCTCCCAAACATGCACACATCTTTAAGTACCCTCTGTCCCTGTATTCACCCTTTTCAGAGACCTTCTATCCAAACTTGTGGTTCTAAAAGCACTGATAACAACAGTGAACTCCTGAGGGCACTTCTCTAGAGCTATCTTCATTTTAAGCCTTTACTCATAGGCACAACAGTGAACTTGAAGGGAATTTGAAATATCAGCAGAGCAGTAAGGGTCATAGGTGTCCTGAAGGAAAAGTGTAGCTGTTGAATAGATCCAGACTTGGCATCAGTGTCCTTCTTCAGGTTTGAGGGCTGTGTAACCCCAGCAAGGTCAACATTCCTTCTGTTTAATCACTGTGTGAGACCAGGTGATTTCTGGTCTTTTCTGCTCTAACATTCTAGGTTCTTGGCCACTCCCTTTGATTTTTATGACTTTCTCTTTGTTCTGTTCCTGTCTAGCAAGAAAGAAAAATAAAGCAAAAGGAAGGCATAGAAAGGAGAGAACCAAACAGACCATTACTTTTAACTATTTGGATATAAAATCAGCTGTTTCTTTCTTTATGAGGGTATAAGCTACATGACACTTGTTTTTAGAAGCACACATTTTCTCGTTTGATTTTTTTGGACTTTTTTGAAGTATTCAATAATTTTATGACCATCAGGAAGATGCTGATGCCATTGTTACTTTTTGTTGCATCACATAGCCTGAAAACACCGAGATCTTGTTCTTGGAGTAACAAAATGTGTCTCTTCAAAAAAAGAAAAGCACACAATCTGTCAAAATAAGTCTCCTGTCTGAAGTCATTTGCCACCCTCAGAGCTTTTGGCTTAGCTCCTTTGCTCAAACCTACAGGGAAAAGTCTTAGCAGTTCTTTCTACTGTCAAATGGAATATGAGTATGTATATCCAAAGCTACAAATCTCCAAGTCCCATGTGAACACTTCAATTTATCTCTGCAATATCAATAGCCTCATGACACAAAGAGAGATTAGATGAGAAGTCGACTTCACGTGGGTAAGCTGGTTTGCTAACACACAGTGGGCATCTGGTGTTTCCTCTCTCAGTTAAAAAATTAAAATTAAAAATAAAAATATTTTGTGAGCAGATTGTTTTTTAAACCAACAAAATCTTGCCTGGGCTTACCAGATCCTCCTCCTCACCTTAGGTCCAGCCCTGCCTTCATTCCCCTTTTCAGCTCCCAGCTCATCCCAGCTCAATTCTTCCCTGCTGGTCTCCCTCCTCCACACATCTACTAAGGTGGCTTGACTGTTGAAATTCCCCTGAATGCCCAGGATCATTTCAGGCTCCTAGTTAATCCTTGCTGGTTCAGCAAGTATCCTGGCAGGTTTGTCTATAGGACGTATTAGGAGGACTTGGAATTAAGTTGTGTTTCAACTAAATCTGGGATTTACAGTGCCAGAGCCCTGAGTTTCCATGGAGCCCTTGAGTTGCACTGTGCTAGAATTCAGCCACATGTTGGTCCAGGTTTCAGGCCACAGTATCTGCCTTGATCCCTGATCCAGAACTTGCCTGATGACTCTCCTTCTAGCCCAGTTTCTTTCTAGAATTGGAGGCTACATATAACTAAGTCCTTCTGTCTTGTTTCTTATATTTTGTCCAGTTTTTGCCTGGACAAGGGAAGATTCCAGGGATGGAGTGGGGGAATCTGTTCCCTGTATTCCGGATCATTGTCTGGAGGCCCTGACAGGTGTCATAATGCTGTTTCATCTCTCCCCAGTCTACTGCCTGGCATCTTTCCACATGCTGCCATACCCACCAGACTGTACCATCTAGGATAAAGACTTTGAACACAGTGTCTCAGCTTCTTGTCACAGCCAAGCTCTACAGCTGCATTACATTCCCTCATCTTTAGCAACAACCTGTTACCAACATGCTTTGAGGCTGACCCCACTCTCTTTAACAAAATCTTTGTGTTATTCCCTCCATTCTGCTGACAAGAGGTTCTAGGTGTATTTGAATCAGTAATAAATTCCTGTTCAAATCGTACTTAATTTTTACATTAAGTATAATAATATTGGTCTTCTAGGTCAGGAACGGCACACTGGAAGCCTGATCTAGTCTATCAAAGTACTTCTTTAGGAAATCAATTTGTATTCTTTAAATATCCAAAGAGCCATAGGCTCCACCACTCTCCATCACCTTGTACCTTACTTTTTCATGGAGGGAGGGGTATCCTTACCAGCTTAGCCTTTAAAGGCATTTAAATTTTTTAACCATTCTGCAGGACTTCTAACAGCTTCTCCTCACCTATCTCACTACTTTCATTGTTTCTTTCACTTCTACCTTCATGTTCCAAGGTACCTAAGTGAATTTTCACCAGGCCCTTGGTCAGTGAGGGCACCCACGCTGTTCATCTGTACATCATAAGAGCTACATCTGAAGAGGAAACCCACTGAAATCTACCTGCTCACAGTAGATGGCCTGAATCCCCACCCCATGGCCTGAATCCTCATCACACACACTGTCTGAGGAACCATCAGGATTTATCCCATAAAACCCTTTGTCCCTGCTTATTTTAGTCACCATGAGAAGCCCAGGACTCATCAGGCTATGCAAATTATCTAATCTGATCCAGTTTCAAACCCCTACTTAACTACTCACAAGCCTTCCACCATACCCTCTGGAAATCACTAGCAAAATCTTCTGAACATTCCTTTCAACAACTTGTTCTAACATCTGATTTCCCCTTAAAGATATCTCCTATACACCTCTCAAAGGGTGGCCTATTTTCTCTTCTAAACTTCTCTGCTATTGGCCTATAGATGGGTGGGTTATGTCCCCTTCTTGTCACTTCCCAAATATTTCTTTCCTCTTCTCCAAACCCCCAAAGCTGCTTTGAATCTTGATCCATCAAACTTTATAGGAACTACTTCTACCTCTCACTGTCATTTACTGTCCTTATGCTCCCTCTACACAGTGATCACCATGGAAGAAGGGACTGGATCTGATTTACTCACTGCTGATTTTACAGACCTTAGATCATTGCCTAACACACAATAGATCATCAGTAAATATTTCTAAAGGGAGTAATTGAATAAAATTCATCCAATGGACCTTCCTCCCTTACCTTGATCTCCTAAGTCAATACCCTCTTGTGTCAAAGTTCCTACTCCAGGGCTTACCTGGTGGCGCAGTGGTTGATAATCTGCCTGCTAATGCAGGGGACACGGGTTCGAGCCCTGGTCTGGGAGGATCCCACATGCCCCGGAGCAACTAGGCCCATGAGCCACAACTACTGAGCCTGCGCGTCCGCAGCCTGTGCTCCGCAACAAGAGAGGCCACGATAGTGAGAGGCCCACACACCCCGATGAAGAGTGGACCCTGCTTGCCGCAACTAGAGAAAGCCCTCGCACAAAAACGAAGACCCAACACAGCCAAAAATAAATTAATTAATTAATTAATTAATTTTTTAAAAAATCATTAAAAAAAAAAAAAAAGTTCGTACTCCAGTCACCAAACCTGGTGACTACCTCCTTAAGCTAAGAATCCTCAAATAGCTGCCCAGGACCATGCCAATCCTTGACCTCACAGCCACACATTTGTTATAACTGGTCACCTCTTGTCTTGAAACTAGCTCCTTCAGTGTCTGAATCCCTGGTTCTTCCATCTCTAACTGTTCCTTTTCTTCCCCATTTTGATGCCCTTACTGCCAGCTAAATGTTCTCAGTGTTTTGTCCTTAGGTGTTTCCTTTTCCATCTTTTCACTCTCTCTTTTGGTGACAGCATCTAATCCCATGAATGAAACATAAATCTGTGTTTTTAGCCCCACTTTTTATTGTATGTTCCAATCAATCACTCCATGGGAGATAACTATAAATGTATCCCACTAATATTTCAGATTGAACATGTTTAAATCAAACTTACTATTTTCCTTCCTAACTTGTTCCTTTTTCTGTTTTCCTGTGTCTTATAATGAAACCCTGATACTCATAATCACCCATATTTGAAATTCCACAGTCATCTTGAATTGCTCCTTCTTCCTTTCCCTAATACCCAATTAGCTGTGTAATCTTGTCACTACTACCCGGAAGTCTCTGATGTTAACTTCATCTTTCCACTCTGCAATCACTCCTAACTGGGACTTTATCTCTTGGATAGACTACCCTAATACCCTATCCTTCTTGAGAGAAATTGGTTTTCCCAGAGTACATCTTTGATTTTGTCACTTCCCTTCCTCAGAAACCTTCATAATTGTGCCATTACCTATAAAATACATCCCAAACTCTTCAGAAAGGGCCTCCAGAATTTGGTTACAATTACTTTTCTAGAGCTCTTTCTCGTTTCTTTTTTTCCTTTACTTTATTCTTTCGGTTTAGGCAACAAATTTTTCTCTACTATTCCCAGTTTAGGCACAAAATTTTTCTCTCTTTCCACTGCTGCTCTTGTAGTTTTGTTTACTTTTTTTTTTTACACTTATCTTTCCCTACCACCACCCTACCCAATGTCTCATCTTTCTAAATCCTACAATCCTCTATAAATGGAAGCTATGGCATTAACACTAACACTTCAGATTATACCCTTGTGCACACACACAGGCCTAAAGCACTTTGTCTTATAGACACAGGGCATGACTGTGAAGAGCCAAGGCCATCAGAAACATCCTAAACGCCAGTTCGCTACACAGGACCTTCTATAGCTATCTTACTAATTCTTGATAAAAACAAATCCCATCAGGGACTAGAATGGTGGCCCTGCTTGTGAATAATGGCATGCATGCAGCGCCCTGCGACGGCTACCAGAAAACAACAGCATAAGTTAATAGCCTGTGTTGTCTCTTAACCGCCCATTGCCAGCAATAGGTTTTGCTCTATATAGTCCGGATTCCCAGTTTCAAGGGTCTTCACTCCTATCAGGCAGAATTCTGTAATGAGAACAAGCTGAGAAGGGAATGATACAGGCAACAAGCCAAAAACCAAGTTGTGTTAGAACAGCCTAGTCAAAGAAGCAGGAAACAAATAATTGAAATTAGAAAAAACCCAGATTTTCAGAGGTGGGAGCAGTCTCATAAATCACACTTGAAAATTTAATTTGAGGGCTTTTCTCCTCCTTGCATCATATTTTTTTCCCTCCTGGAGTTGTGCTGCAGGCCTGAACAGAGGAAGTGGAATGTAATTAATCAATGTGAATCTGCTTCATTAATGGATTGCTACTCCCTGTGTTTCCTAGTCAAGAATGTTTCTGAATCTGTTATTTGGCAACAATGCTACACACAGTCTGGATAATGGTCCATGGCAGAAGAACAAACACTGAGATACTTGCATGAAGAGAACACATGTCTGCTGCTGACTGATAGAGAAATTAAGTTACTTAGCTCATTAAATGGTCTGCCCACAAATAGTACTCATGCTTTTTAATCAATTGACATTTGTCCAATCAAACCTGATTTCTCACATCGATTAAGTACTGGGATTTTGCCACAAGACAGTGAGATATGAAGTTCCCTTTGCAGTTCACAAATGATCCTAAAACCCCTAGAAAACACACATGTATGTGCATCTCTATACCAACAGCAAATATACCATGAATCTGTACTAATAAAGGGGAACAGCAGGCTAATCGTAATTCATTTATATTTGGCTCTGGAATGTGTTATGCGGTTTTGGGCAGAGATTTCCCTTACTAATTATGTCTTACTTAAATTAATAATACAGTTAATTTGCATTCCCTTAGCACATACCAGTTGACAGTGAGAAGTAATATGCTAAGTGATGAGGGGAAATCATCTTGAAATTTAAAAGCATCTCTGAATAATCTGTGTGTATGTGTGTTGACACTGTACATACATTTAGAATAAAAATCCTCAACATATGAGGAAATAAGAGTTAAAATTATGTGTGAAAATTCCTGTCACTTATTATGTGACAAATTCACATTGTCATTGTTTCTCGGCAGAGAACAATGATGAGAAGGAAAAGAGAAACACTTCGTCTGAGACTAATATATTAGGAAGTTAAACCTTTAATCAACAAACATGTGTACGGTGCCTACTTTATGCTGAGCACAATTCTCAGCATTGTGAAAAGTTTGGAAGAAATATAGTCTATTTTCTGCTTTAAGATGGAAAAATCTGGAGGGAGAAATATGAAGAGACCCATTCCTGATACACTCTAGTTGTAAACTGCCTTGTTTCTACAGATAGTCACTCTGTTATAACATCTCCTACAGACCTGGATTGCTGATGTGGGAGAGACAATAGTAATTAATGGGTTTACCTTTGAATAGAGTCAAGGAAGGTGAGATGGGGTATCTGATTTCCCAGTAAATGAAGTTTATAAGCACAATAGAGCCATGTATCCTTGATGAAGCTCTATGAAGTGGAGCTTTAACTGTCTTCCCCCATTCTAGAACCAAGAGTTAGTAATAGTATCCTCCAGCAATTCTATACTGGCATAAACACATTCCTTAGTTGCTCCAATTATGATACCTTCCCAGACAAACCCAGACAGTTGGTCATCCTGGCAGAATGAAGACTCAAATGTCCTTTAGCTGAATAAAGTACCTGATAATATAATGTTGATCTACCTGCTTTTGGAAATAATCGCTCAAAATTGGATATGGAAACCAAATCTCACTTGTTTTGCTATTCACAGGCATGTTAATTTAAGAGATTGTAATATAATGGTTTTAACCTCTCTCACTTTAGTATAAGGCATTGCATAAGACCTTTGCAAGTTCAGCTAAGAACACCAGTGAGTCCCGTCTATTATTTTTCATGATTAGTTAGTCCTTTGGGCCAATATATATTGATTGTTACCATTATGACATAGTAGGAAAAAAAAAAACAGAGTTAGACTTAAATTTCTTCTAAACTTCTTTCTTTATGAACTTGGACAAATTACTCAGTTTTGATAAGTGAAATATATAGACTGATATCCACATTATACCATAGTCATAAGAGTTACAAACAACATATGTTAAATACTTTAGCAAGTGCTTTATGGACCTCCCTGGTGGTGCAGTGGTTAAGAATCCACCTGCCAATGCAGGGGACACGGGTTCGAGCCCTGGTCCGGGAAGATCCCACATGCCGTGGAGCAACTAAGCCCATGTGTTACAACTACTGAGCCCACGTGCCACAACTACTGAAGCCTGCGCACCTAGAGCCTGTGCGCCACAAGAGAAGCAGCCACGATGAAAAGACCACACAACAGAAATGAAGACCCAATGCAGCCAAAAATAAACAATAAATTTAAAAAAGAAAAGAAAAGAAAGGCATGGATTAAGAAGATAAAAACTCTTACAAAAAAAAAAGTGCTTTATTATTCTAGGAATATCCCCTTTCTTTGAGTAGAGCCACACTTTGATTCTTTTTAGTTGCAGTGACAGAAATTTTAGGACACAAAAATCAGAGACTTGTCAAAGGAGGCTCTTTTCATAGGATAAAACAGGAGATGAGCAAAAAATAAAAAAATAAATAAATGATATAATTAAATAGCTAAAGCCTGTAATTCAATAGCTTATTAATACATAAAAAGTATATACTGATATTAAGTTCAATAGAAATGAACACTATGGCATGGCTTTGAAAAGCTAAATCATTAGGGCTAAATTAATAAAGTGCCTGTGTAAGTGAGATGATAGTCTCATATTCCAGTATGCTACTTGCGCCAATGCAGGAATACTACATTCCAATCTGAGTATCATATGGAGGGGAATTACCAAAAAGTAAACTGCAGAGTATTCAAGAAGAGTGTTTCTGACAATGAAAGAGCCAAAAGTAACCACTGAAGGGACCTCAAATTTTACCTTGGAGAGGAGGGAGTGTATAGCTGACTTCAATATATCTCAAGGGTCATCACGGGGAAGAACCCTAAACAATGGAGTAACACTTATTAGGTAGACAGTTTTTTTTTTAATGTAAGTGTAGAAGAGTCATCTTTTTAGAAAAAAAGCATGGATATGGATATGGGACCCAACAAATTCACCTGCCAATGTTTCACCTCCCATTAAGCAGCAATGTGACACTGGACATTAAAATTCTCTGAACTTTTTTTTTTCTAAACTGTAAATCATGTTAACAATAAGGCTGGTATAAGGATTAAGTGAGGGAAGATGTATAAAAGCACTAGAGTAGTGCTTTGTACTCGAATAGATGCTTGATGAGAATCTCTGTTTCCAGCAGTCCGATGTGAAAGATGTTGAAAGATGGAATTGACTGTTACGGAGACAGTGATTTTCCCATCCTAGGAACTGCTTTCGTAAAGGCTAAATAATCACTTGGAAGAATGTGAGAGAGGAAACTAAAGCTTCAAAGCTGGAATTAGCTTATTTTCAGCATTCCTTCCAACTTTAAATGTTAAGATCTTGTGATTCTAAACAAAAAAACAAATCTTAGAGAAAAGATCAATGAGTAGTAACATCTATTTGCAAGAGTAAGCACAAATTGACAAATATTTGGAAAATAATTCTGTCTTCCAGTTGAGTCAAGGCATACAGTGGTCCACTTTACACTGGTCAAGGGAAAAATGAAACTGGTAAAACCCAACGCAGACCATGCTGCATTAAACAAGCATATCTATCTTTGCTAGATGTACAGACCAGTTCTACATTTTCGGAGGACATTCTGACAATGATCAAAAATAATAACCTAGTTGTCCCATTCCTTGATATTTATATTAAAGAAATATTTATTTTTAAGAAATGATTATTTTTAAGCCAACTAGTAGAATAAATTCAAGAAAGGAATGATGTATAGCAAAAAATAGAAAGGAGTTTTAGTAAATTAATAAATGGAATGTTGAATTCAGCAGTGGCTATGCCATGGCCAATGCCATGGACTCATCCACCACATTCTATGGAGAAAAAAGAGAAAATGGTTTGTTAACCAGTAGCCCAGACTGCTAGGAACATACATACATCAAGTGATAGGTAATATTTTTTATAAAATTTCAAAGGTAAATTGTGGTGTGAGGGTTATATAACAAATGTAAAACATTTACTTCAAATGTGATACATGAGATGTTATAGATTCATTCAGGCTATGAAAGAGTCATTTACTTTTTTAGTTAAAACTTTACTGTATTTATGTGAGGACATTTTTATATCAGGGTAGGAGGGCACTTACATCATATCCTGCACTAAATGAAGGGTCTACTGTTTATAATATAATGTTACATGAGAAAGTAGAAGGTAATACTGCGTATACATTGTAGCAGAGCCAGCAGCTGTCCAGAAAACCTAGTCTTTCCTTCCTCACTAGTAATAGATTTGTAGTTTGGCACATGGCTGCCAGCACCACCACATCCCCCAGTCTCCCTTGTAGTTAGAAGAGGTCATGTGACTAATTTCAATAGAAGGTAAGCAGAAGTGATGAATGACACTGATAGACTTAAGACTAGCCTACTCTTCTCCACACTCTCTCCACCCCTTCGTATAGGCTAACCAGACTGAACTCAGAGACCACATGGTGAAGAAGGCAAGGCCACCATCAGCCTGAGTCCCTGACTGACTGTGTAGAGCAGAGGCACCACTAACCTGAAATATTCATTCGTGACCATTACGTGAGAGAAATATATTTCTATCTGTCTAGTTTAAGCCACTGAATTTTGGGATTTTTGTTTGTTTTTGTTGTTACACTAGCTTAGCATTTGACCCTAACAAAACACTCCGATTAAAACTATGCAAAAACATATGTTTATATAATGATACAATGACAAGAGGCCCTAGGGAAGTGCAAATTGTTTTAGGTAATGTTTTATCAAGTTGTTTAAATATTTTCAACAAAATTTCTTTTGGGAAATCAACTATTATGATCAGTCAAGTGTCAGTCAAACACACAATAATATTTCAGTAGATTCTGTCTTCCTCTGAAATCCAAAGAAAAGCCATATATTAAAAACAGAAGCAAATTGCTAGGGCAACTCACATTTGACACGTAATTGTACATTTACTGGAAGATAATCTGGCATTTGAATTCAGCATTTAAATCCACTATTCAGCAGCAATCTGAATCCCTCAGTTCAATTAAAAAGGTCATTACCCTCTGGAACTGAAGGTGCTCTTTTAATTACAATATTGCTAATGAATTGAGAGAGAAGATATTTTGGCTTAGTTCAATTACACATTTAAGTCAAAGCAAAGTCCAGTGAATACTGGGTGACTTTCCCAGAGGATTACTGTTTTTTCCTTTTTGTTTCCTTTCCCTTTCTTTTTTCCTTCCTTCCCTCCTTCCTTCCTCCTCCCCCTCTCCCCCCTCCCCCCCCTCCCCCCTTCCTCCCTCCCTTCCTCCCTCCCTTCCTCCTCTCTTCTTCCTTCCTTCCTCCTTCCCTCCCTCCCTTCCTTCCTTCCCCCCTCCCTCCCTCCTCCTCCCTTCCTTTTTTTTCAAATAGGGGTTTGAACATAACCCTGGCACTTAAGTCTCCAGTCTCTATTTTACCTGTAAATTGCTGGTAGAGCTATTCATAGCTAAGTGCCTACAATATTTTGTTTTACAAAACTCCTCAAACATATGAAAACTGACAAAACAGTTTTATGAGAAATTTTCAACCTAGCTTTCAGAGATAGAGTAAAACCTAAGCTATGTTTTCCCTAGCTTTAATAATTATCCAATTGCTTTATCATGGTCTATTAGACACACTGTGCTATGGAAAAGGAAAAAAAAAGGTGGGGGGGGACATATTTGGCACATGACTACCAACAATTGTTTATCAAAGTTAATCTACATTAGGAAAGAGGCATTTCATGATGACATTCCAAACTAAATATGTTTCTGTAGAGAGCTCTGAGCTTTCCTATTGGCTACGATTCAGATGAGCTTAACTCTTTAAGTTTTCAAGTAAATAAGAGATAGTCTTCTCCTCAAAGTGACTTGTAAAGCTCAGAAAATTAACTCTTATGCTCAAGCTGATAATAATAAAAATTCTGCTACCAGATTAAATTTTAATAAAGTTCATAACAGCTGCTTGTAATATCTGGAATAAAGTTTTAGGGGAGATAGTTGAATCTAATTTACCTAGGTTATTCTCTTCCTTCCCTGTTCCAACAGGGGGCCTGGAGAAGCTGTCCATGCAAAAATGTCCTGCAGATTTGAGTCAGCTAGACTGGGTGTTTATTCATTCACTCAACAAAAGCACTGACCAGCCCACTGTGAGCTTGAAGCTGGGCAACTACATAGAGAAAATGCTAGACCTCCCTGGTTCTGTAAATTGTCATTAAGACCTTGTCTTAGCAAAGGAGGAATGATTTGCCTCTAATTTACCGCTGCACTCACAGACATGCATTCAGAGCATCTTCCTTTGACAAGCCATCTATTTGGCTTTGTACCCTGAGCAAAACCTTAAAATCTCTCTTTTTTTTTTTTTTTTAACATCTTTATTGGAGTATAATTGCTTTACATTGTTGTGGTAGTTTCTGCTGTATAATAAAGTGAATCAGCTATATGTATACTTATATCCCCATACCCCTCCCTCTTGCTCCTCCCTCCCACCCTTCCTATCCTACCCTTCTAGGTGGTCACAAAGCACCCAGCTGATCTTCCTCGTGCTATGCAGCTGCTTCCCCACTAGCTATCTATTTTACATTGGGTAGTGTATATAAGTCCATGCCACTCTCTCACTTCATCCCAGCCCCCTTACCCTTCCCCTCCTCCCGTGTCCTCAAGTCCATTCTCTACGTCTGCGTCTTTATTCTCGTCCTGCCCCTAGGTTCTTCAGAACCAGTTTTGTTTTGTTTTTTTCTAGATTCCATATGTATGTGTTAGCATACAGTATTTGTCTTTCTCTTTCTGACTTACTTCATTCAGTATGACAGACTCTAGGTCCATCCACCTCACTACAAATAACTCAATTTCGTTTCTTTTTATGGCTGAGTAATATTCCATTGTATATGTGCCACATCTTCTTTATCCATTCATCTGTCGATGGACACTTAGGTTGATTCCATGTCCTGGCTATTGTAAACAGTGCTGCAATGAACATTGTGGTACATGACTCTTTTTGAATGATGGTTTTCTCAGAGTATATTCTTTCTTATTATATTCAACTAAGACATGTTCTTTAAAAGAAAATTTGGAAATAAAGAAAGAAAAACAAATATCTTCTCTCTTCCCTAAAACACATATTGTTAACATGTTTCTCTTTTTTCCTTTCAGACACTGTTTATCTCTTTTCTTTCTCTCTCGTGTGTAGTTTTTTTATATATATATTATATATCAAGTCGCAATGACACTGTTTTTCTTCATTTGTCCTTGTTGTTATTACAAACTTTTCATAAAAAATTAAATGTAAGCATATTTCATAATATACCATGATTTTTTAATTGTTTTCTTCCGCATTGGGGGTATAATTGAGATAATCATCTTTGTAAATGACATTTTCCTAGGAATAGAAGTATTGAGTCAAAAAATAAATATATTTTTAAGTTGCTTCATTCACATTGCCAAAGTGCATTCCCAAAGGATTGAAACCAACTGCCCTCTAACAACAAGAGAATGCCCACTTAATTCCACTCAGGTATATACATAATATATACCCTACTTGGATGTATGTATAATTTGCTAATGATTAAGAAAATTATTGCTTGTCATAGGTATTTTTAAAATTTCCTACATTTATAATTAAAATATGGTGCAATATAGGGGTGAGGGAGTGGGAGGCACAAAATATGGGGTCTAAGATAGACTCAAGGATGTGCTGTACAACATGGGGAATATAGCCAATATTTTATAATACTGTAACCATCTTTCTTATTTCTAGTGTTCTCCCAGAAGCCCAAACTTCCGTAACTATATAAAAGAAGAAAAGAAGAAGAGGAGGAGGGCAAGGGGGAGGAGAAGGTAAGCAGCAGCTGCAGATACTGTTAGTTATTACTACGTATTGTTTAGCATGTTAAGGAAATACCGTTTTGCTTTTATATTTCTCAAAAGTATTTTGTTGCTGGTGCTGGTGAATAATTTTTTACATTTAAAGCCAGAAATAGATGTTCTATTTTATCAACATTTTTTGACATCTACCAAAATGGTCAAAATTTGTTTTTACTTTCTCTTATTGATGTAATACATGAGTATTTTCTTGATTACATAATACTAAACCATTATTCTTCTGCCTAAGAAATGATAAAAGTTTTCTGAATGTTTTTTGATTCACTTTTCTAGTATTTTATGTTGGATCTTGACATCTTTAATCATAAGAAATATCTTCTATAATTATCACTTTTGTACTATCTTTGTCACTTTTGCACTATCTATATCCATCAGAATTATGTCTGGATACTTAAATGAATTGGTAGCTTTTTCTTTTTTCATGTTCTGTGACAAATTCTATAGCATGGGAATAATCTATTTTTAGAAGTCTTAAAACTTTGGGGTCATTTATCTTATTTGGATTTAATTATTTGATAACATTTTTAATATTATTCATGACTAGTGGCACATGTAGAATGTTTTCACTTCTATTTCAATTTTGGCAATGTGTATTTTCTCAGAAAATTGCTTCTGAGACCTTCAAATGTACTAAGCTTTAGTTGTACATAGTATTTTCTAAAAAAAAAAAAAAAACTTTGTTAAGACATTCCCATTTTGTCACATTTATAACTTTATATGTTTAGCTCTTATTATTTGATTTGCTGTGAGTCAGTCTTTGCTTTGTTTTAAATAACCAGATTTAACGTATATATAAATTCTTCTGATGGTTTCTAATAAGTAAATCCCTGCTTTTATCTCCATCATATTCTTTTCTCATATTTTTTTATTAGAGACGAGATTAAAAAATAAATTCTCATTACTTCAAAATTCATCCTTTCCTCCTGTTCTTGCCATGGTTAACTTGCTGGCAAAGACAACTCCCTACTCCACTGACCTAGGTTTGACCATGAGACTTGCTTTTAGCAATAGAAAGCGTGCCAGGTCCAAGCAGTGGTTTTAAGAAGCATTCTGTGTGTTCCTCTTCATTTGTTTTGTAGTCTGCCCTTTGCCTTCGGAAAAAATATTCCACGTAAGTGGTGATCCTTCAGTCACCAGCACAGAAATAAAAGAGTGTGCATGGAGCAGATGTGAACTCATCCCGCAGACTGGAGCTGACCTGCAGCCTCTCTCATTCAACCTGCTGGAAAATACATCTTTAGGGTAGCCATTGAGCTTGCATGTCACCATGCAGGGTGACCTAGTGAAAAGTGACTAATGCAATTTTATATTAACTTTTCTATCACAGTAAGTTGAACCCATACTTCATTTATGTTCCATTTTTCTTGTTTAATAAAAGCCAAAATTGTGCCAGTGAGAATAACTTTGTTAATATGTCAGAAATTTGATATTTTCATTTTTAAAACTTTCTAAAGTGTATGAAATTGTAGTTATTATTTTCTATTTGATCTAACAGATATTTAAAATATATATTTTTTAATTTCTACATGTGTGTGTTTTTATTTTTTAATGTGTATTCACTTACAGCATTATTATCATATTTTTAGAGATATATGGCCTTATGAATTTCATCTTTCTGAATAGATTTAAGTTGTCTTTATGGTCTACAATATATATATATATTTTTTTTAATTATTTATTTATTTTTGCTGTGTTGGGTCTTCGTTTCTGTGCGAGGGCTTTCTCTAGTTGCGGCAAGCGGGGGCCACTCCTCATCGCGGTGCGCGGGCCTCTCACTATCGCGGCCTCTCTTGTTGCGGAGCACAGGCTCCAGACGCACAGGCTCAGTAGTTGTGGCTCACGGGCCCAGCTGCTCCGCGGCACGTGGGATCTTCCCAGATCAGGGCCTGAACCCGTGTCCCCTGCACTGGCAGGCAGACTGTCAACCACTGCGCCACCAAGGAAGCCCTACAATATATTTTAAAACTGTTTTGGTAAACAGTTGGAAATAATATTTATTTGACCTTTAGGAACACTTTATATTTAGACTTTTTTAACTTAATCTGAAAATTTAGATTTAATTGGGGAGATAAATCAATTGCCTTTAATATTATGACTGACAAGTTTGGATATATTTCTGCATTGTTTGTTTTCATTTTCTTTAGGGATACAAAAATAAAACTTTAACATTCTCCTAAGTTTTCAAACACATCCTTGAACTGATTAGCAAATTTAAGTAAAATGCAAAAATATTAGCCTGCCAGCAATGCCCCTGCCCTAATTCAGTGAAAAATGAAGAACACAAATGATTTTTCATTTCTAGATAACCTTAATTCCCAATATTCAACAATATATTTTGGTACCAGATGTTGATTATGACTATTTTATGATGAAAATAATCATATAGTTACACTCTTAGATTTTTTTAAACCTTTGCAATATATTCAGTGGCTAGCTTTACAAAGAATTCTTGTGAATTAGTTATGTTGAACTAGAATCATGCCCACACTAGTATTCACATGTTATTGAATTCTCCATTTTTTAGTTGTCAAGCACTGTTTTTCATTTGGTTGGAGAATATTTTCAAGCAGGATTATTCAGAAGTGATTCATCAGTGATACATATTTTTTAATCCTTGCATTTTAAAGACTATCTTCACATACAAATGACAACATGAAAAATTATTGAAATGCAATTTTTTGTTTCCTGTAAGACCCCATATAAGTGCCTCCATTTTCTTCTGACATTTATTATAGTGCAAACAAAATGTGATACTGACTTAATGGCTGTGCCTTTTAAGTAACATTACTCCCCCACACAGAAGGATATGTCTTTATTACTGGAATTTTAAAATCTAGCAGTATATTTCTAGACATGGGTTCTTTTAAAGTTAATTTTCCATATGTTTCATACATAGTAATCCCTTTAAACTTACAAACTCAAAATTCATTAGCTCAGAAAATAGTTTTTTGTGTTTTTTTTTTATTATGACTTTATTATTCTTTTTGATCAGTTTGCTTTGGTTTGATTTTCAAGGATCGTCAGCTATCTCTAAATTGCATCTTTGTTTCTTCTCCTGCATATCTATTATATCTTTGATTAGTCTGCATCTCTAACTTGCTTTTCTAAGTCGTTCTCTAAGTCACTGATTGGATTTCTCACATTTTGACGATTCTGCTTTTACAACCTCCAATGAATACATATTCATATATTTTTATTTTTCTAATTTTCCCTTTTAGCCCAGATTTTTTATGTTCACAACTTGTATCTCTGCAAATGGCCATTTTATACCATCTTTCTTCTCTTCAGTGATTTTGTGTTTTCTGGCTCTTTATTGAGAAAGTAAGCATATACATTCTAGAAAAATCTGTTGCTAAAATAATCACTTATCTTTGCAATCTTAAGGCACCAAATCCTTCTTATGTTATTCTTTCCATGGACCTTAACTCGGTTTTTATCAATTTGTATGAAGGGATCTCTACTCCAGTCCAACATGTTTCATACAAATGGGTATATATGCTCCCTTTAATTTCCATCACTATTTACCTAGGTACAGCCAGACATTCCCTTTCTGATCTTGTCAGTGAAACTCAGCTTAACACAGGTTGTATCTTCTGCTTCTCTAATCCTTTAAGTAAAACTGGTGAATTTACTTCTGGATAATTTTAAGCAGCCTAATTTTTTTTTCAATAGCAGAGGTGTTTTACTGTTATACTTACAATTTACTTCATCTAATGTGTTGTATGTTTTCCCCAATTCTTTTCTTTTCAAAATTATTTTATTTTTTAATAAAAATTATGTGCATTTAAAGTAGACAACATAATTTGATATACATCTATAGTGAAATGATAACTGTAGTCAAGAAGATTAAGAAATCTATCTCCTCACATAGTTACCTTTTTGGGGGTGTGTGTTGAGAGTACCTGAATTTACTCTTAGCACATTTTTACTATTCAATACACTGTTATTAATTATAGTCATCATGCTATACATTATACCTCTAGACATACTCATCCTTAGTGACTCCAACTTTGTACCCTTTGACCAATATATCTCTGCTCCCCCCACCTCCCTACCTGGCCCTAGGAACCACCTTTCTGCTCTCTGCTTCTATGTTTTCAACTTTTTTAGATTCCACATAAAAGTGAGATCATGCAGGGTTTTTTCTTTCTGTGTGTGGCCTGTTTCACTTGGCATAATGTCCTCCAGGTTCATCCATGTTGTTGCAAATGGCAGGGCCTCCTTTTTTGAGAAGATACATATTTCACAATTTCTTTATCCATTCATCTGTCAATTGATACTTCGGTTGTTTGCATATCTTGGCTACTGTGAATAATGGGAACACAGATATCTCTTGGAGGTACTAATTTCATTTCCTTCCAGTATATACCCAGAGTGGGATTGCTGGATCATATGGTAGTCTATCTTAGTTTCTTGTGGAACCTCCAATTGTTTTCCATAATGGCTGTGCCAATTGATATTCCCACTAACCAACGTACAAAAGCTTCCTTTTCTTCACATCCTCACCAACACTTGTTACCTTTCATTTTTTTGATAGTAGCCATCCTAAGAGGTATGAGGTAATACCTCACTGTGGTTTTGATTTGCATTTCCTGATAATTAGTGATGCTGAGTACTTTTTCACATATCTGTTGGCCACTTGTATGTCTTCTTTGGAAAAATGTCTATTCAGGTCCTTTGCCCATTATTTAATCAGGTTGTTTATTTTTTGCTACTGAGTTGTATGCTTACATATTTTGGATTTTAGCCCACTACTGAATACACAATTTGCAAATATTTTCTCTCAGTCTCTAGGCTGCCTTTTCATTTTGCTGTGCAAAAGCTTTTTAGGTTGATGTAGTCACAATTATTTATTTTTGTTTTTGTTGCCTGAGATTTTGCCCACTCTTGCCATGTTTATCCAACATAATACTGGAAGTCCTAGCCAGAGCAGTCAGGCCATTTGTGAAAACACCACAGATAACATCACAATCAGTAGAGAAAATTGAAAGCTTTTCTTCTAAGATCTGTTACAAGGCAAGGATGCCCATTCTGGCTACTTCTATTCAATGCAGTACTGAAAGTACTAGCAAATGCAATCAGACAAATAAACAAATAAATAAATAAAAACAAAAGAAATCCACATTAGAAAGGAGAAACTAAAGCTATCTCTGTTTGAAGATACAGAGGCATGATTGAAGGCATGATTCTATATGTAAAAAAACCTTAAAGATTCCACATCAAAAACAAAATCTGTTAGAACTAATAATTAATTCAGTAAATTTGCAGGATATAAAATCAACATACAAAAATCTGTTGTGTTTTTTTACACCAACAATGAATTATCAGAAAAGGAAATCAAGAATATAATACCAATTAGGGTAGTACCAAAAACATAAAATACTTAGGATTAAATTTAACTAAGGAGATGAAGCTTGATACACTGAAAACTCTAAGACATTAATGAAAGAATGTGAAAAAGACACAAATAAATGAAAAAATATTCCATGTTCATGGATTAGGAAGAATTAATATTTTTTATATAAACTTATTTATTTATTTATTTTTGGCTGTGTTGGGTCTTCACTGTTGCACGCGGGCTTTCTCTAGCTGTGGCAAGCGGGGGCTACTCTTCATTGCAGTGCATGGGCTTCTCATTGCGGTGGCTTCTCTTGTTGCAGAGCATGGGTTCTCGGTGCATGAGCTTCAGTAGTTGTGGCACACGGGCTCAGCAGTTGTGGCTCACAGGCTCTAGAGCACAGACTCAGTAGTTGTGGCACATGGGCTTAGTTCCTCAATGGCATGTGGGATCTTCCTGGACCAGGGATCGAATCCATGTCCCCTGCATTGGCAGGTCGATTCTTAACCACTGCGCCAGCAGGGAAGGCCCAGAATTAATATTGTTAAAGTGTCCATACTACCCAAGGAATTTATAGATTCAACATAATCCCTACCAAAATCCAAATGGTTAGATGGAGAGATATGCCATGTTCTTGGATTGGAAGAATCAACATTGTGAAAATGACTCTACTACCCAAAGCAATCTACAGATTCAATGTAATCCCTATCAAACTACCACTGGCATTTTTCACAGAACTAGAACAAAAAATTTCACAATTTGTATGGAAACACAAAAGACCCCAAATAGCCAAAGCAATCTTGAGAAAGAAAAATGGAGCTGGAGGAATCAGGCTTCCAGACTTCAGACTATACTACAAAGCTACAGTAATCAAGACAGTATGGTACTGGCACAAAAACAGAAATATAGATCAATGGAACAGGAGAGAAAGACTAGAGATAAACCCACACACATATGGTCACCTTATCTTTGATAAAGGAGGGAAGAATATACAGTGGAGAAAAGACAGCCTCCTCAATAAGTGGTGCTGGGAAAACTGGACAGGTACATGTAAAAGTATGAAATTAGAACACTCCCTAACACCATACACAAAAATAAACTCAAAATGGATTAAAGACCTAAATGTAAGGCCAGACACTATCAAACTCTTAGAGGAAAACACAGGCAGAACACTCTGACATAAAACAAAGCAAGATCCTTTTTGACCCAGCTCCTAGAGAAATGGAAATAAAAACAAAAATAAACAAATGGGACCTAATGAAACTTAAAAGCTTTTGCACAGCAAAGGAAACCATAAACAAGACCAAAAGACAACCATCAGAATGGGAGAAAATATTTGCAAATGAAGCCACTGACAAAGGATTAATCTCCAAAATTTACAAGCAGCTCATGCAGCTCAATATCAAAAGAACAAACAACCCATTCGAAAAATGGGCAGAAGACCTAAATAGACATTTCTCCAAAGAAGACATACAGATGGCCAACAAACACATGAAAGACTACTCAACATCATTAATCATTAGAGAAATGCACATCAAAACTACAATGAGATATCATCTCACACCGCTCAGAATGGCCATCATTAAAAAATCTACAAACAATAAATGCTGGAGAGGGTGTGGAGAAAAGGGAACCCTCTAGCACTGTTGGTGAGAATGTAAATTGATACAGCCACTATGGAGAACAGTATAGAGGTTCCTTAAAAAACTACAAATAGAATTACCATATGACCCAGCAATCCCAGTACTGGGCATATACCCTGAGAAAACCATAATTCAAAAAGAGACATGTACCAAACTGTTCATTGCAGCTCTATTTACAATAGCCAGGACATGGAAGCAACCTAAGTGTCCATCAACAGATGAATGGATAAAGAAGATGTGGCACATATATACAATGGAATATTACTCAGCCATAAAAAGAAATGAAATGGAGTTATTTGTAGTGAGGTGGATGGACCTAGAGTCTGTCATACAGAGTGAAGTAAGTCAGAAAGAGAAAAACAAATACCATATGCTAACACATATATATGGAATCTAAGAAAAAAAAAATGGTCATGAAGAACCTGGGGGAAAGATGGGAATAAAGACACAGACCTACTAGAGAATGGGCTTGAGGATATGGGGAGGGGGAAGGGTAAGCTGTGACAAAGTGAGAGAGTGGCATGGACATATATACACTACCAAATGTAAAATAGATAGCTAGCGGGAAGCAGCCGCATAGCACAGGGAGATCAGCTGGGTGCTTTGTGACCACCTAGAGGGGTGGGATAGGGAGGGTGGGAGGGAGGGAGATGCAAGAGGGAAGAGATATGGGAACATATGTATATGTATAACTGATTCACTTTGTTATAAAGCAGAAGCTAACACACCATTGTAAAGCAATTATACTCCAATAAAGATGCTTAAAAAAAAAAAAAAGACTAATTCCCTATCCTTAGTCTAGTAAAAAATATATATATATATATTTTTTTTTTCACTTATATATTTCACTTATAGATAAAATATATTTTTAAGGAAAAAGAAAACAAAGGGCTGGATAGTGTGTCTTCTGTGTAAATTATCTTAAAAGAACATTGGTAAATAAATAGAACTGTATTGGTAAATAAATAGAACATTTTTCTGGAAGTACATGTAATAAATCTGTAACAGTTGTTACCATTATGAAGAGGAAATAAAGTAGGAGACTGGGGGAAAAAAAATCCAAATGGTATTTTTCACAGAAAATAGAAAAGCAATTCCAAAATTCATATAGAACCTGAACAGTCAAAGCAATCTTGATGAGGAACATAGCCAGAGACATCACACTTCCTGATTTCAAATTATATTACAAAGCTGTAGTACTTAAAACAGTTTGGTACTTGCATAAAAGTAGACACAGGGGCTAATGGAACAGAATAGAGAGACCAGAAACAAATCCAGACATATACAGTCAATAATATTCAACAAAGGTGCCAAGAATATACAATGGAGAAAGGATAATATTTTCAAATGAATGGTGTTGGGAAAACTAAATACCCACATACAGAAGAATAAAATTGGACCCTATCTTACACCATACACAGAAATCAACTAAAAATGGATTAAAGACTTAAGCTTAAGTCTCTGTTCATTTCACTTCTGATAATGTTGTATCCTTGAAGTTGCAGTTTCCAGAATGTATATAAAGAAGAGATGCTGATGAGACTTCCCTGGCAGCGCAGTGGTTAAAAATCCGCCTGCCAATGCAGGAGACACAGGTTCGATCCCTGGTCGGGGAAGATCCCACATGCTGCAGAGCAACTAACCCTGTGCGCCACAACTACTGAGCTTGTGCTCTAGAGCCCACAAGCCACAACTGCTGAGCCCACATGCCACAACTACTGAAACCTGCACACTGCAACTACTGAAGCCCATGTGCCTACTGCCCGTGTTCCTCAACGAGAAGCCACTGCAATGAGAAGCTCGCTCACCGCAATGCAGAGTAGCCCCCGCTTGCCGAAACTAGAGAAAGTCCACGTGCAGCAACGAAGACCCAACATAGCCAATAAATAGATAAATAAATAAATAAAATAAAGAAGAGATGCTGATTGTGACTGAAGAATAGAAAACTACTTCAGTTATCTCAGTTACACTTAGACCTGGATGACCAGATTCTCTGAATACACGTACAGATTATAAATTTCTAAACAAAGGATCCAGAGTGGGATGGGTGGAAGACAGCTCCTAACCAATTCCTACTGGACCATACTCTTCAGATGTCTAAACAGTTGTCCACTACCTAATCGCTTCTCAATCTATTCCAACTCTACTATACTTAGAGCAGTGGTTCTAAAACTTTAGTGTGCGTCAGAAACACCTGGAGGGCTTGAAAACCATAAAACGAAACAAAACAGACTGCTGTCACATCCCAGAGCACCTGATTTAATAGAACTGAAGTAGGGCCTGATAATTTGCTTTTCTAATAAGTCCTAGATGATGCTGATGCTGCTACTCTGAGGACCACACTTGAGAATCGCTAGTTTAGAGCAATTCTCCCAAGGGAGTGGTCAATCAGAGATTTTAAAATGTTTTCAACCTTGCATCAGCGTATGTATTTTCATAGGTATTTCCATGGTCAGCTAAGGATAGGTGAATTAAGCATCCACAGTTAGTGATTTAGTTAAAGTACATTATTATATTTCTTATTTTATTTAAAATTTGTATTAAGTTTATTTTTAAATTATCTTATAAATATATATATATATATATATATATATATATATATATATATATATATATATATATAGTTATAGTTATGAAGTGGCCAGTAGGAAACAAAATGCTATGTTTTATTCTCCACTAGACCTATCAAAAGTACCTTGTTAAGACTGTTTAATTTGAAAAACTACTTCTGGGCCAGAATTCTCTGGAGGAAACTCATTTTTAATGGCGGACAAAAATTTAAAATTCTTTATATGAAGATAGAATTCAGCCCAGAAAGAAAAAAAAAAAAAAAAATGTATATATGGGAGAAAGTTTTTAGAGGAAGACACAAGGAAGAACTCTAATATCTGGCTGTATTTAACCATGAAGAACATCGCCTTTCTGAGACTACAAAAAGCATGCCCAAGATGACTTGAGAATTGGGTAGAAAGGGCTGCTTATTCCTGGCTGGCCACATTCTGATCTTTTGGAAATTCATGTTTTGAGGGTTGAGTTGTGGGACATGGTGTCTCTATGTCTATTTGTTGCTTTGGGTTACTGAAGAAAAAAAAAAAAACTGGGCACTTTATTAAAAAAGAAAATGATGTTACTGTTTCAGTCCTGTCCATGTCTTGAAAGTTCTATTTCTCTGAGAGTGGCCAGGCATGGTGAGACTTTACTCAATCAATAAGAAGAGCACCATGTCCTTTAATAACCTAAAGAAATTAGACTTGAGGCTTTTGTGCCAATAGTTTCTTAGTGCCAATGCAAAACCTAACATACACAGAGATGCCACACCAACACAGCATCTGTGAGGTTCAGGGGTATATGCTTCCTAGGTTTGGAAGATTCTATGTTTCAATTCCAAAAAGGGAAAATTCCAGATTACCTTTATGTGATTACACTGTAATATTCAATTTTGTCAAATTATTTTTCTTTTCTACATTGAACTATTCCTTTTTTTCCATTTCTCTTAGGAATTAACAAATTTGGATTTTCCAGCACATGTTAGTTCCTTTAAATGGAATAAAAATGGGCTTTAAAAATTTCTCTTTTGCCTTCTATAGTTTGTTTTTCTCCATGTGAAAAGGACATTTCTTTGTCAGATATGTTGTTTCCATAAACACACTGAGAAGCTCCTTTTGCAACTGAACTCTTTTTTTTTAATCTTTAAAGAATTGCCACTATGAAAGTTTCATGAGCTAGAAAATAAGCATGATTAAACACTACTTGACCTTGTTTGGCCCTTTATTCACAGAACATTTCCTAGAACAAGGAACTCTGGGAATATAGAGATGAAAAACAATCTTTCCCTGAACTTTGAGAAGCAAAACTCCCTTTAGATTGTACTGTTGTTCTCCAAGTGTGGTCTGTTAGCATCACCATCATCATCTGTGGGCTTGTTAGAAATGTCAGTTCCTAGACCCAACCTTACTTAAGTGAACCAGAAGTTTTGTTTAAATAAGCCCTCCCAAAAAACTGTTTTAAAAAGCCATCAAGGTGATTCTTATATACATTAAAGTTTGCAAACCACTGCTATAACACAAGGTAAATTATAATTAAAAATTTTTAAAGGATGTCTTAGCAGATTTAGGAAGTGGAAGCAATGCCTTCTGATGTAGATAAAGGGAAGGTTTCTGGCATCTGAACTGAAAAGTAAGGGGGAGGTCCTTACGGGGAATAATCATGTGGAAGGGAAGGAACTGCATAAGCAGCTTTCCAAGGCCTGGGAAACACAAATATATCACTGTATAGAGAGCAGATAAGTCAAAATATAAAGTCTAAAGACATTATCAAAGTACTTTGTGAGTACCATGGAAGAAAATGTCTGATACCAGGAAGAGTGAGGGGAGGCCTCTTGGAGTGGCTTATGTAGTGCTGGATCAAGAAGAATAATTCCCATTTACAATGGTCAATGTAAACTGAGGACTCAGAAAACACAAATTCAGATTCTTAGAGCTGAAAGAGGCCTTCAGGATAATCTAATACAACGCACTACACAATTCATAAGTTCCTCCTCTACAAAATGTTAGATAAGTCCAATTGTTCATGTGGCCTGTTAGGTTATATTGCATGCATACCAAGATTCCCTTATACATAAAGATATCTAATTAGCAAGGCGAAGGGTCCTCTTCTAGTGTTCTCAGTTTTTTTTTTTTCTTTTCTGTCATTTTCACCTGCTGATGAATCAGTATTTCTGGATATATATATTTTTTAAGTGTGTATTTTATTTTATTATTTATTTTTTTGGCCACACTGCGTGGCTTGTGGGATCTTAGTTCCCTGACCAGTGATCAAACCCAGGCCCCCAGCAGTGGAAGCATGGAGTCCTAACCACTGGACCACCAGGGAATTCCCAATAATTTTTTTTTTGATTTTTTTTTTAAATCAATGAAAGCTTTTACTTTTTAAAAAATTTTTTTTTTAATTTTTATTTATTTATGGCTGTGTTGGGTCTTTGTTTCTGTGCGAGGGCTTTCTCCAGTTGTGGCAAGCGGGGGCCACTCTTCATCGCGGTGCGCGGTCCTCTCACTATCGCGGCCTCTCTTGTTGCGGAGCACAGGCTCCAGGTGCGCAGGCTCAGTAATTGTGGCTCATGGGCCCAGTTGCTCCGCGGCATGTGGGATCTTCCCAGACCAGGGCTTGAACCCGTGTCCCCTGCATTGGCAGGCAGATTCTCAACCACTGCGCCACCAGGGAAGCCCCCCAATAATATTTTCAATATATGTTGTGCTAGCCTGTTTTATTATATTGCTTAATTAGTAGGCTTGTATTTTATACCATTTCCCCTGTTCCAGTTTTCTATCATTTATGAATGAATTTAGATAACATGAAAGACCAAAACAACTTATTCCATTGACATGGAATGAAGAGGTATAAAATTAAATCATGTGGCATAAGATTCAGGATAGTCTAACACGTAGGCCAAGGTTGTATTTACCTTTATCATATGATTGGAGGAGCACCAAAAGGCCTGACTGACCCAAAACACCTGCCCAAAGGGTGGTTATATTGGTTAAATAAGATATATGTAGTATACAGGACCATGAGATTGCTTCAGATTTCTACAGTGTGAATAGGTATCATTGTATGTGTTTAAATACAGAGTAATTGTTAATCTATAAAGAGGACAGATCCATAGAATTAGGGAATAAGACTTCTAGAGAAGATAGACCTCTGCAAATAAAACTAATAAAATCATTAGGATTTGACTTTTTTATTTGTATGTAGAAGTTTGCTTATATGTAAATTAACCCTCATTAAGAGATTTTATAAATATTGATACTTCTGAAAAAAATGAGACATCTTGTAGTTAATATGAGCTAGATACTCGAAATCCATTTTGGAGATACACCAGGTTGTGTTCTCGCAAAGACACAACTTTTATATTTCTGCTGTAAGGAAAACTATAATACATCCAATTGAATTGTAAAATGCCTAGCATGAGGTGCTTCTAGTTATTGATAAAAGAGAAAATTGTATAGGAAGAGTGTATTCAGAGAGTGAAAATGAGAACTCTAGAGAGGAGGAGGAGGAGACAGAGGAGGAAAAGCAGGAGAAGCGAGGGGACAGCGAGTAAATTGTTGGTGGAAGGGTTACAGTCTCTAGAAAAGTGAATGCCATAATGGAGCAAAATCACTCTATAAGAACTTTATCTTCTTTTTCTTATAATTAATTTTTATTGCAGTATAGTTGCTTTACAATGTTGTGTTAGTTTATGCTGAACAGCAAAGTCAATCAGCTATATGCCTCTTTTTTGGCTTTGCTTCCCATTTAGGTCACCACAGAACATTGGCTTCACTGTGCTATACAGTAGGTTCCCATTAGTTATCTATTTTATACATGGTAGTGTATATATGTCAACCCCAATCTCCCAATTCATCCTACCCCCTCTCCCCCCTTGGTATCCATACATTTGTTTTCTACATCTGTGTCTCTATTTCCCTTAGCAAATAAGTTCATTTGTATCATTTTTCTATATTCCACATATAAGCGATATTATACAATATTTGTTTTTCTCTTTCTGACTTACTTCACTCTGTATGACAGTCTCTAGGTCCATCCACGTCTCTGCAAATGGCACAATTTTCCTCCTTTTTATGGCTGAGTAATATTCCATTGTGTGTGTGTGTGTATATATATATATATATATATATATATATATATATATATATATACACCACATCTTCTTTATCCATTCCTTGGTTGACAGACATTTAGGTCGCTTCCATGTCCTGGCTATTGTAAATAGTGCTGCAATGAACATTGGGGTGCATGTCTCTTTTTGAATTATGTTTTTCTCTGGGTATATGCCCAGCAGTGGGATTGCTGGGTCATATGGTAGTTCTATTTTTAGTTTTTTAAGGAACCTCCATACTGTTCTCCATAGTGGCTGTATCAATTTACATTCCCACCAACAGTGTAGGAGGGTTCCTTTTTCTCCACACCCTCTCCAGCATTTACTGCTTGTAGATTTTTTGATGATGGCCATTCTGACTGGTGTGAGGTGATACCTCATTGAAGTTTTGATTTGCATTTCTCTAATAAAGTGACGTTGAGCATCTTTTCATGTGTTTGTTGGCCATCTGTATCTTCTATAAGGATCTGATTCCATGCTGGAAATAGAAGCTTTGGACCATTTGTTAAGTTCTACAGCTAATATGTATGCACTAAAGACTGATTAGGTATGTTTGTTACAAGACGTTTGTGCAACTCTTCTTAGTTTAGGTTTCCATTTCTTTGAATTGGTCAAAAATACCATCCCTTTAGATAATTACAAAGCTATTTATTATGGAGGACATAGAGTCACGTAATCTGAATATGACATTGTTCTTTGAATTGTAGAATTAAGTGATAGAACTTTAGTGCTAGTATCACTTTATAAATAATCTATTGCCACATCTTTATATAATGGAATGGTTAACACTTTGTCAAGTTCACTCAGCTAGTTAGTGAGAGTGTTGGTGAGGACAGAATATTTGTCTTGTGACTCAGTGCTGCTCTCTTTCTGCTGCTGCAAATCACCTCTCTAGATATTATCTAAATGGTCATTGTATACTCAGAGATTAGCAGGAAAAAGTTGTTTGCTTTGCTTTCAGATTTTAAAATTTGACTTTGTGTTATTATATAATTGGTAAGTTTAGTTAGTTCAAAATCTCAAATACTGTTTCATAAAAAATAGGATCACTACCTTACACATGACCCCAAAACAAAATGCTTACCAAATAACATAGAGAAAAATAATTAGCATAATTAAGCTTCTTTTGTATTTCAATAAATGAAACTGCTCATTTGAGTTTATTCTTGAATCTCAGGTGTAATCACTATGTCTTTAGGAGTTCTAAGGGTTGCTTTACATGAGAAATGAATTGCAATAAGTATTTCAGAATTCATGTCCTCCAAGTGATGTTTAATGACTTCTGAAATTTCTTATTTCAATTCTAAGTGTAAAATTCTTTTAGCCACACTAACACAGAAGCTCTTTAAAAGACAAGAGTCACAATTTAGGACCCGGGGCTTCATCATTTATATAGATCGGCACAAACTCAGTCAGCTGTTCACAGTAGCTCTGCCCTCAGCACCCTGTGGCTCTCATTCGCCATGCTGTCATCTCCGTATACCCAGTTATCAGTCACAACAAGGTCTGTGGCTCTCCTTTCAGTGTACCATGTTATTTGTTATCCTCAAGTTCAGGCCTTTCAAGTTTGCATCTGCAGAAATATCAACACAGCTTCTAAATATTTTAAAAACTTTATTAAAAAAGAAAAAAAAAAAAAAAAACAGATGTACCTTATATTTGGTTATTCTGTAGTTGCTCAAGGCCATCCAGTAAACTTGGTAAAAATCACAACCAAAGAACAAGCTCAGTGTGCTGGCATTAACTCTACCATTTAGAAACACACTGTCAGGATGTACAGAGTATCTAAAAGACTAGAGTATCTGTACACCATCCTTTAAAAGCCAGGCCTTCTTCTAAAGAGTATAAAGTGTTCACATTTATTTTCATTCTATTAAACTACAGAATGGTGACTATATGCCCCATACATGGAGGATCTGGTAAATGCACAGAGCCAGAATTCTAGATATTGATGACTTAGTGAGAGACAGAAGACATATAATATTACTCTATGATAAGACATGAGATTATGAGTCATATTAATGACATTTATAATAGGGGGCTCTGGTAATCACCCTTGTACTAACTAACTGTATGCCTTAGGCATTTTCCTTAATTTTCCCATTTGCAAAATAAAGATTACAGACTAGAAGTGCCCGTAGCTTCTTCTATTTGGTTGTCTCCTGCCCAATCAGATGTATTAAAGTTGATTTTTGTCATTTGGAGTAAATGCTAACATAGTACTTGACAATTTTAGAAAAACAGATTTCAAATCAAAACCCATTTGTCAAGACAAAGAAAGATAAATTTTATAAAAGGTACATTAGCATTTAAAAATATGGCCTTTGAATCCACTCAAACCTGTGCACACACTGCAGCTCTGCCATCTTCTAACTGTGCACGGTTGATAAGCTGATTCACCATTCCTAACCTTCCTTTTCCATAAAATGAGGCAAATAATATCTAAATGTGATAATTCATGTAACATTGTCTGACACACAAAGCACTTACACAGGATAACTATTACTATAAGCATTATCCACACAGTATTTTTTTTCCTTTTCTAAGCCCTTGCACGTTAACCATGTAATTTTATCTTCACAGTACTCTGTAAGGTAGTATTATTCCCATTCTGTATTTGAAGAAACTGAATCACAAAGAAGTTCAGTCACTGCCATAGGGCATGTTAGGAAACAACTTCTTTGTCTCTCCACATAAAAACAGAGGGAGAGTCTAAAGTGAGAGCTCCCTGACTCCCCAAGAGGGTCAAATTTTGCAAAACTATTTTCATCCCAAATAGAGTCAATCTTTAAAAGTTTGTTCCCACAACTTTAAATGCCTTCCCCTTACACACTGCTAAAAGTAGATGCATTGTGGTGTGTGTGCATGTGTGTATATGTGCTGAAAAATTTATCATGAATTGTGATTGGTAGAAGGGGTTATTAATTGCATACTTGGTACATTTCTGGTTAATAATCTCAAAGAATTATCCAAATGAAAAAAATATTCCTACCTCAATAAAGATCTATTAAAAAAATAAAAAATAAAATGTAACTAAAAAATTTTGAATTACATTAAAAAAAAAAAAAGATGATGAAGGTAGAAGGCACAACAGAAACAAAATGCTGGTACACTATGACCTTCCCAGTATCATAGTGTCCACAGTCCAGTGGCAGAGCCAGGAACAGAAGCAAATTAAAATGTTTTTTTAATTTTCTATCACTTCAATGTTGCTTACAAGCTTAGAAAATGTCTATTATCTAGGGCCTTAATGTTTTATTTTTTCCTCTGTGGTCCATAGCTTGGAGAGGGAAGGTATTCAATCTATCAACAATGTAAAAAAAAAAAAAAAAAAAAAAAATCCTTCCTATTCTTAAGAAAATAATACATGAGCTGAAAAGTTTTAAGGATTAAATGGTTAATCATGGCCACATTTGTGAATAGGAAGTTGCTAAATCCATATTTATGTAGTGATCACACCATGGAAGCCTTGAGACCTCTCTATTTGGCTCTTGTAAAACTGCCTGCACTGCACGTCACACTCTCAGTGCAGCACTACAGTCCTTTTTTAATTTAGCAGGTAGCTTTGTGGCTGTGAATCTTCTGAACACAGATTGATTTATGGAAAACTGA
Organism: Balaenoptera musculus; assembly: GCF_009873245.2. NCBI lineage: Eukaryota > Metazoa > Chordata > Mammalia > Artiodactyla > Balaenopteridae > Balaenoptera > Balaenoptera musculus. The sequence continues at coordinate 67,114,679 of NC_045800.1, read as the reverse complement.
TCTCCACACCATCACTTAGGTATCTGCCAGTCACAATTCAGGTCTAATCTTTATTAGCTCCCTGCAGTAATGTCTGAGACTGACCACAAATTCCAGAAGTGACATGATGGTTTGTCATGGAAATGTGGTTTTCATATTCTGGAAGATTTAGAAAACAGGACTACAAAAAAAGAGACTCCCTTGATGAATAACTACTACAGTGTGGGTTGTTCTGTGACAATTCTTAAGGAGGAAGGTATCCTAGAAACAATCATAAAAATAGATGGATCTTGGGTGATCCCTATGCTTTTTCTCATTTATTTTGCTCTTGCTTTTTAAAAAAGGCTTATAGCAACCAAGAAAATAATAAAGTTCGGCATACATTGAGGGTATTCTTTTCCCCGCTGGCATGAGCTCATAGGTCAAATGGGACACTTATACTGACAACAGTCCAGATGTCTAAACAAAAGAATTGATGGTGACAGTCCATTTCTTAAAGAATGCTGCTGACTGTGCTTCCTGCTGTCAGTTCTTGCCACAGAGCTCGTCGAGGTATCTCTGGTGTCAAAAGAATCAGCACCACCTCATGCCAAACCTAAGCAAGAAAATCTAATGCTAAGGGGCTTTGAAAATTGGAAAAGTATGATAACATAAAATATATGCATCTGGGGATTAAAAGCCTTCAAAGTTCTCAGAACAAGAATGCCAGATCCATTTGTGTTTTCCCAAACTTACAAATGGCAAGTCCATAGCCATTTATTGCTGAAAATTGTTGATTTTTTAACAATGAAGATCAGAAAGAAAAATTAAGGAAATAATCCCATTTACCATCACATTAAAAAGAATAAAATACCTAGGAATAAACCTATCTAAGGAGGCAAAAGACCTATACTCTGGAAACTATAAGACACTGATAAAAGAAATTGAAGGTAACAAAAACAGATGGAAAGATATATCATGTTCTTGGATTGGAAGAATTAATATTGTCAAAATGACTATACTACCGAAGGCAATCTACAGATTCAATGCAATCTCTATCAAATTACCAATGGCATTTTTCACAGAACTAGAACAAAACATTTTAAAATTTTTATGGAAACACAAAAGACCCCGAATAGTCAAAGCAATGTGGAGAAAGAAAAACGGAGCTGGAGGAATCAGGATCCCTAACTTCAGACTATACTACAAAGCTACAGTAATCAAAATAGTATGGTACTGGCACAAAACAGAAATATAAATCAATGGAACAGGATAGAAAACCCATAAATAAACCCATGCTCCTATTGTCAATTAATCTATGATAAAGGAGGCAAGAATATACAATGGAGAAAAGAGAGTCTCTTCAGCAAGTGGTGCTGGGAAAGCTGGACAGCCACATATAAATCAATGAAATTAGAACACTCCCTCATACCATACACAAAAATAAACCCAAAGTGGATCAAAGACCTAAATCTGAGACTGGATATAAAACTCTAAAGGAAAAATAGTCACCACACTCTTTGACATAAATCGCAGCAATATCTTTTGGGATCCACGTCCTAGAGTAATGAATACAAAAACAAAAATAAACAAATGGGACCTAATTAAACTTAAAAGCTTTGCACAGCAAAGGAAACCATCAACAAAATGAAAAGACAACCCACAGAATGGGAGAAAATATTTGCAAACAAAGAGACCGACAAGGGATTAATCTCCAAAATATATAAACAGCTCATGCAGCTCAATATCAGAAAAACAAACAACCCAATCAAAAAATGGGCAGAAGATCTAAACAGACATTTCTCCAAAGAAGACATACTGATGGCCAACAGGCACATGAAAAGATGCTCAACATTGCTAAGTATTAGAGAAATGAAAATCAAAAGTACAATGAGGTATCACCTCACACCAGTCAAAATAGCCATCATCAAAAAGTCTACAAACAATAAATGCTGGAGAGGGTTTGGGGAAAAGGGAATCCTCCTACACTATTGGTGGGGGATGCAAATACAGCTATTATGATGAACAGTATAGGGGTTTGTTAAAAAACTAAAAACAGAATTACCATATGATCCAGCAATCCCACTCCGGGGCATATATTTGAAGAAAACCATAATTTGAAAAGATACATGCATCCCAGTATTCATTGCAGCTATTTACAATAGCCAGGACATGGAAACAACACAAATGTCCATCAAAAGAGGAATGGACAAAGAAGATACGGTACATATAAACAATGAAATATTATTCAGCCATAAAAAAGAATGAAATAATGGCATTTGCAGCAACATGGATGAACCTAGACATAACCATATTAAGCGAAGTAAATCAGACAAGAGAAAGACAAATATCATATGATATCACTTATATGTGGAATTTTAAAAAATGATACAAATGAACTTATTCACAAAACAGAAACAGACTCAGACTTCAGAAACAAACTTATGGTTATCAAAGGGGAACAGTGAAGGGAAGGATAAATTAGGAATTTGAGATTAACATACACACACACTACTATATAAAATAACAAGGACCTACTGTATAGCACAGGGAACTCTACTCAATATTCTGTAATAACCTATGTGGGAAAAGAATGTGAAAAATCATGGATATGTGTATACGTATAACTGAAACACTTTGCTGTACACCTGAAACTAACACAACATTGTAAATCAACTATATTCCAACATAAAATAAAAATTAAATTTAAAAATTTAAAAAACAAAACAAAAAAGTGTTGAATTTTTGAAAACAGATAAATCTGCCACTTCGAGTGTAAATGTCCCCTTGTGGATGCTTTCCTAGGTGTATTCTGTATCTTATGTGCTGCTACTTGATGTATTACAACTCCTATCTAATTAATATCCTGGAGATTCTGGCTATAGTGTTTATACAAAAACAATGAAATAATATTAATCGACTGTTAATCAGAGATAAATGAAAAAGTTCACTAATAAAAGACATTTTAAAGTGAGACATTATCTTAGAATTTCTTTTTTATACTACCATATTTTCATTTTTACCTAGGACTTTTAAAATTAATAAAAATCAATAAATAATAAAGTTTATTTTTTACAACAGTTTTAGGCTCACAGCAAAACTGAATGGAAAGTGCAGAGATTCCCCATGTAACCCCTATCCCCACACATGCATAGCCTCTCCCACTATCAACATCCCCCACCAGAGTGGTACATTTGTTACACCTGATGAACCTTCATTGACATATCATATCATATACAAATCATAATGTAAACCATAGCTTACATTATGGCTCACTCATGGTGTTTTACATTCTATGAATTTGGACAAATGTATAACAGCATGCATCAGTCATTATGGTGTCATACAGAGTATTTTCACTGCCCTAAAAGTCCTCTGTGCTCTGCCTATTCATTCTTTCCCCCAACCCCTGGCAACCACTGATCTTTTCATTGTGTCTGTAGTTTTGCCTTCTTTAGAATACCATACAGTTTAAATCATACAGTATGTAGCTTTTCAGATTGGCTTATTTCACTTAGCAATATGAATTTAAGTTTCCTCCATGTCTTTCATGGCTTGGTAGCTCATTCCTCTTTAGTGCTGAATAATATTCCAATGTTTGTCTGGATGCACCACAGTTAATTTATCCATTCACATACGGCAGAGCATCTTGGCTGTTTCCAAGTTTTGGCAATTATGAATAAGGCTGCTAGAAAAATTCATGTGCAGGTTTTTGTGTGGACATAAGTTTTTAACTCCTTTGGGTAAATACCAAGGAACAGGACTGCTGGATTGTATGGTAAAGGAGTATGTTTACTCTTGTGAGAAACTGCCTACTGTCTTCCAAAATTTCTGTACTATTTTGTATTCACACAAGCAATGTATGTGAGTTCCTATTGCTCCACATCCTAGGCAGCGTTTGTTGTTGTTTGTGCTTTGGATTTTGGCCACTCTAATAGATGTGTAATGGTATCTCATTGTTGTTTTAAATTACAATTCCCTACTAACATATGATGTTGAACATATTTTCATTTGCTTACTTGCCATCTATCTATGTTCTTTGGTTAGGTGTCTGCTCAGTTCTTTTGCCCTTTTGCCCATTTTTAATAGGGTTTTTTGTCTTCTTATTGCTGAGTTTTAGGGATTCTTTGTACATTTTGGATAACAGTCGTTTATCAGATATGTCTCTTGCAAATATTTCCTCCAAGTCTGTGCCTTGTTTCATTCTCAATGTTGCCTTTTGCAGAGCAGAAGTTTTTAATTTTAATGAAGTTCAGCTTATCAGTTGTTTCTTTCATGGATAGTTCCTTTGGTTTTGTATCTAAAAAGTAATTACCATAACCAAGATCATCTAGGCTTTCTCCAATGTTATCTTCTAGGAGTTTTACAGTTTTACATTTTATATTTAGGTCTATGATTCATTTTGAGATAATCTTGTGTAAGTTTATAGGGGCTGTGCTAGATTCATTTTTTTGCATGTGGATGTCCAGTTGCCCTAACACCATTTGTTAAAAAGACCATATTTGCAAATATTTTATCCCATTTGGTAGGTTGCCTTTTCATTTTGTTGATGGTTTCCTTTGCTGTGCAAAAGCTTTTTTAGTTTGATGTCGTCCCACTTGTGTATTTTTCCCTTTTTTGCCTTTACTTTGCTGTCAAATTCAAAAGCATAAAAAAAAAAAATTCAAAAAGCATCACTGAGACTGATGACAAGTTGTTTACTGCCTATGTTTTCTTCTAACAGTTTTATGGTTTCAGGTCTTACATTCAAATCTTTAATCCGTTTTGAGTTAATTTTTGTTTGTGGTATAAGATAGTGGTCCATTTTCATTCTTCTTCATGTGGCTGTCCAGTTTTCTTAATCGATTTATTGAAGAGACTGTCTTTCCCCATTTTATTATTCTTGGCTACTTTTTCTTAAATTAATTATCTATAAATGTGTGGGTTTATTTCTGGGATCTCTATTTCATTTATCTATGTGTCTGTTTTCATGCCAATATCATGATGTTTTTTGTAATATAGTTTGAAATCAGGAAGTGTGATGCCTCCAGCTCTGTTCTTCATCAAGATTGCTTTGGTTATTAGAGGTCTTTGTAGTTCCATACAACTTTGGGGATTGTTTTGTTTATTTCTGTGAAAGATGCCATTAAAATTTTGATAGACATTGAATTGAATTCATAGACTGCTTAGAGTAGCATGGAAATTTCAACAATATTAAGTCTTCCAATCCATAAGTACAAAATCTCTTTCCATTTATTTGTGCCTTCTTCAATTTCTTTCATCAATGTCTTATAGTTTTCAGTGTACAAATCTTTCACCTCCTTGGTTAAATTTATTCCTAAGTATTATATTCTTTTTGATGCTCTTATAAATAGGATTATATTCTTAATTTCTCTTTCACTGTTGGTGCATAGAAATGCAACTAATTCTTGTATATTGATTTTATTTACGGAAACTTTACTGAATTTGTTAATTAATTATAACAGATATTGATGGAATCTTTATGGTTTCCATGTATAATATCATGTAATCTGCAAATAGAAACAATTTTACTTTTTCATTTCCAATTTGTATGGCTTTCATTTATTTTCCTTGCCTGACTGCTCTGGGTAGGACTTCAGTACTATGTTGAAGAAACATGGCAAAAGTGGGCATTCTTGTCTCATTCCTGGTCTTAGAGGAAAAAGCTTTCAGTGTTTCACCACTGTGGGCCTATCATATATAGCCTTTATTATGGGGAAGTATGTTCCCTCTACACCAGTTTGTTGAGAGGTTTTATGATTAAGTAATGTTGAATTTTGTCAAATGCTTTTTTTGCATCTACTGAGATGATCATGATTTTTATCCCTCATTTCATTAATGTGGTGTATCACACTGATTGATTTGTAGATGTTGAACCATCCTTGCAATCCTTAAATAAATCCCACTTAATCATAGTGTACAATCCTATTACTGTATTGTTCAGTTAGGTTTGTTAATATTTTCTTGAGAATATTTGTTCTCAAAAATTCATCAGGGGGCTTCCCTGGTGGCGCAGTGGTTGGGAGTCTGCCTGCCAATGCAGGGGACACGGGTTTGAGCCCTGGTCTGGGAAGATCCCACATGCCGCGGAGCGGCTGGGCCCGTGAGCCACAATTGCTGAGCCTGCGCGTCTGGAGCCTGTGCTCTGCAACAAGAGAGGCCGCGATAGTGAGAGGCCCGCGCACCGCGATGAAGAGTGGCCCCCACTTGCCACAACTGGAGAAAGCCCTCGCACAGAAACGAAGACCCAACACAGCCATAAATAAATAAATTAAAAAAAAAAATTCATCAGGGATATTAGCCTGTAATTTTTCTTTTTTCTCATAGTGTCTTTGTCTGGCTTTGGTATCAGGGTAATGCTGGCCTCATAAAATGAATGCTCTTTTCCTCTATTTTTTGGAAGAGTGTAAGAAGGATTAGTATTAATTCTTCTTTAAATATTTGGTAGAATTCACCAGTGAAGCTATCTGGTACTGAATTTTTCTTTTTGGGAGGTTTTTGATACTGATTCAATTACCTTATTTCTTCATGATTTGGTCTTGGTAGGTTGTATCTTTCTAGAATATATCTATTCTTCTAGGTTGTCCAATTTTTGGCATATAATTGTTCATAGTAGTCTCTTACAATTCTTTGTATTTGTGTGGTATCAGTCGTAATGTCTCTTCTTTCATTTATAATTTTATGTATTTGAGTCCACACTTTTTTCTTGGTGAGTCTAGCTAAGGATTTGTCTATTTTGTTTATCTTTTAAAGAAACAGCTCTTAGTTTCTTTGATCTTTTCTATTCTTTTCATGGTCTCGCTTTCATTTATTTCTACTGTGATCTTTGGTTATTTCCTTCCTTCTGCTAACTTTGGACTTAGTTTGTTATTCTTTTTCTAGTTACCTGAGATGTAAAGTTAGGTTGTTTATTTGAGATCCTTCTTGTCTCTTACTTTATACTTTATTGCTTTATACTTCCCTTTTAGAACTGCTTTTTCTACATCCCATAAATTTTGGTATATTGTATTTCTGTTTTCATTTGTCTTAAGATATGTGTTTATCTTTTGATTTCTTCTCTGACTCATTGGTTGTTCAGAAGAATGTTGTTTATTCTTTTTGTTAAATTTGTATACATTTTTGTAAATTTTCCAGTTTTCTCCCTATAATTGATTTCTAGTTTCAAACCCTTGTGGTCAGAAAAGATGCCTGATATAATTTCAGTCTTCTTAAATTTATTGAGACTTGTTTTGTGCCTAATATATGATCTATCCTGGAGGATGTTCCATGCATGTTGGAGAAGAATGTGAATTCTGCTGCTATTAGATGGAATTTTCTGCATATATCTGTTAGATACATCTTGCCTAATGTGTAGTTTAAGTCTAATGTTTCCTTATTGATTTTCTGTCTAGATGATCTATCCACTGTTTAAAGTGTGGTGAAAGGGGAAGTCCCCTCCTATTATTGTACTGCTGTCTATTTCTCCCTTCAGGTCTGTTAATATTTGCTTTATATATTTAGGTGCTCCTATGCAATGATAATGTGTTTTTAATTTCTAATTCTACTTGGTCATTGCTGGCTATAGAAAAGTGATTAAATTTTGTATGTTAACTTTGCTATAATCAACCTTCCTATAATCACTTACTAGTTCCAGGAGATTTTTGTTCATTATTTCAGATTTTCTACATAGACAATTTTGTCATCTGTGAACAAAAACAGTTTTATTTGCACCTTTCTTCCCTGAGATTTTTTAGGCTAATGTTTATTGCAACGTTACTGCATTGTCAGACATTATCATAAAGGCTTTACTTGCGCTACTTCATTTAATTCTCACAAAATCTTTATGAATAAGTATGCTATTATATCCATCTTCCTAATGAGAGATTTGAAGCCCAGAGAGGCTAAATAAGTTGCTCAAGTTCACACGATATTGAAGTCAGGATTTGTTTGTCTGATGCTATGTTCTTTCCCACTACATTAGTCTTTAGTGCCTTCTAGGATTCTTACAAGTTTTAGTATTAAAAGCAGCACCAAACTTTGTACTTACATTAGTTTCCAAATAAGGCCAGCTAATTAATAGGCAACTTTCCTGGAATTCATACAAAATACACACCAACCCCCCCCCCCATAAATTAACAAAGTAAGTAGAAAATCTTAAAATGGATTTGTTTAATGTAAGAAATAAGTTAAATTTGCTTTATTATTTCAATATTTAGTAACTAAAAATGTTTGGATGCTGGAAACTACAAAATACTGATGAAAAAACTCAAAGATAGTGTAAATAATGAGAGATATATCATGTTCAAGAATTGGAGGACTGAATATTATCAAGATGTCAATTCCTTGTATACTGATCTATAGATTCATGCAATTGCAATCTTAATCCCAGCAACAGTTTTGTAGGTATTGAAGGGATTGTACCAAATTTTACACAGAAAGACAAAGGAATTAAAGTAGCTGAAACAATTTTTTAAAAGAACAGTATTAGAGGACTCACAACACCTGATTTCAAGGCTTACTATAAGGCTACAGTTTTAAAGACATTGTGGTATTGGTGAAAGGTAGACACATAGAGCAACGGAATAGAATGGATAAACCAGAGGTATACCCACAATATAGGTTAACTGATATTTAACCAAAGTACAAAAATGATTCAATAGAGAAATGATGCTGAAACAACTGGACATCCATATGCACTAAATATATACACACATAAACAAACCTTTACCCCTACCTTGCACCATATAGAAAAATTAACTCAAAATGGAATAAAAACTCAAGTGTAAAAACTAAACAGTATAAAACTTCTAGAAGAAAACATACGAGAAAATCTTTGTAACTCTGGGTTAAGCAAAAGTTTCTTATATAAAACACTAAAGTGTGATCCATATTTACTAATATCGATAATTTTGACTTCATTTGAATTTTAAATTTCTGCCCTAAAGAAGATACTATGAAGATATTAACAAGACAAGCCACAGATATAACAGAAAACATTTATGACTTACATAAATGAAGGACTTGTATTCAAAATATATAAAACACTTTTAAACAATACAAAAAAATAAATAAACAACTCAATTAAAAATAGGTAAAATGTTTGAACAGGCACTTCCCTAAAGAAGATATACAAATGGAAAAAAAGCATACAAAAATGCTTGGGGAATTCTGCATGAAAATGAAATTAAAGCCATCCATATTTGAAATGAAGACATATAATTATATTCTCAGATGGCATGATCTTATATATAGAAAATTGTAAGCAGTATACACAAACATATGCAAACTATTAAAACTAATAAAGTCAGCAAGTTGCAGGATACAAGATCAATATACAAAAAATTGCATTTCCATATACTGCAAAAAAGAACCTAAAAATGAAAACAAGAAACAGTTACATTTACAGTATCATCAGGAAGAATAAAATGTCAGGAATTAAATAAGAAAAGAAGGGCAAACTTATACGCTGAAAACCACAAAATGTTGAAATAAATTAAAGCAGTTCTAAATAAATGGAAAGACATTTCATATTTGTGAATCAGAAGCTTAACATTGTTAAAATGGAAATATTCCCCAAATTGATCTATAGATTCAACACAATCCCTATCAAAATTCCAGATTTTTTTCCCTCAGAAATGACATACTTATCCTAAAATTCATATGGAAATTCAAGGGACTCATTATAGCCAAAACTATCTTGAAAAAGAAGAACAAAGTTGGAGGAAGACTCACATTTTCTGACTTCAAAACTTATAACAAAGCTATAGTAATCAAGACAAGTGGTACTGACATAGATACTGAGTCAAGAAATAAACACTCATATTTACAGTCCACTGATTTACAGGATTCAATTGGAAAGTAGTAGCCTTTTCAACAAATGGTGCTGGGACTAATGGATACCGCATGAAAAATAATAAAAGTAGATTCTTCTTGAATATGTAACACCATAAACAAAAGCTAACTCAAACCTGATCAAAGACCTAAATGTAAGAGCTAAAAGTATAAAACTCTTAGAAGAAAACATCAGAGCAAATCTTCATAACTCTTGATTATTCAATGGTTTCTTAGATATGAAACCAAAAGCACAAGGAACAAAAGAAAAAATAGGTAAATAGCACTTCATTGATATTTAAAAGTTTTGTGCTTCAAAGGATGCCACCAAGAAATGAAAAGGCAACACACAAAATGGGAGCAAATTTTGCAAATCACATATCTGAAAGCAACTTGCCTCTAAAATATATAAAGAACTATTATATCTTGATAATAAAAAGACAAACAATCCAATTTGTAAAATGAATCAAAGAATTAAACTAGGGCTTCCCTGGTGGCACAGTGGTTAAGTAGCCACCTGCCAATGCGGGGGACACAGGTTCGAGCCCTGGTCCGGGAAGATCCCACATGCTGTGGAACAACTAAGCCCATGCGTCACAACTACTGAGGCTGTGCTCTAGAGCCCACGAGCCACAACTACTGAAGCCTGTGCATCTAGAGCCCGTGCTCCGCAACAAGAGAAGCCACTGCAATGAGAAGCCCATGCACCACAACGAAGAGTAGCCACTGCTCACCACAACTAGAGAAAGCCCGCGTGCAGCAAAGAAGACCCAATGCAGCCAAAAATAAAGTGAATAAAAATTTTTAAAAATTAAAAAAAAGATCTAAACGAATATTTACCTAGAAAAGATATATAAGTAGGCAAAAAGCACATGAAATTATGTACAACATAGTTAACCGTCAGGAAAATGCAAATCAAAGCCACAATGAGACGTATCCACTAGAATGAATATAATCAAAGGCAAACAATAACAAGTGTTGACAAGGAAGAGGGGAACTGAAATGCTCACACACTGCTGGTGGGAAAGTAAAATGGTACAGCTTGGTACCATCAGAAAAGAGCCCCACATTCCGCATTTTCTCAAATGTTTAATATAGGGTTATCATATGACCCAGGAATTCCACTGTTAGGTATATACCAAAGAGAAATAAAAACATACACCCACACGAAAACCTGTATAAAAATGTCATCAGAAATTATTAATAATAGCCAAAAAAACGGGAAAACAGCCCAGACGCCCATCAACTTATGAACGGATAACTAAAACATGATATACCCATACATAGAATTAGCCATAAAAAGAATGAAGTACTGATATATGCTACACATGATGAACCTTGAAAACATTATGCTAAGTGAAAGAAGCCAGTCACAAAAAGACCACATGACGTCTGATTCCATTTACATGTAACATCCAGAATAGGCAAATCTATAGAGACAGGAAGTAAATTAGTGATTGCCTAGTTTAGGTGAGATAAAATGCTTTAAAAAATAATTGTGATGGTTGCACGACTCTGTGAAACATTCTAAAAATCACGGAAATGTATACTTTAAATAGGTGAACTGTATGGTTATGAATTATATCTTGATATTTTGTCATAAAAAAGATATTCAACATCATTAGTAATTAGGGAAAGGCAAATTAAAAGCATAATAAAATAATACTACATACATTAGAATGGTAAAAACAAAACAAAAAATTTGACAGTACCAAGTACTGGCAAGGATACGGAGCAACTGGAGCACATATACGTTGCTGGAGGGAATGCAAAGTAGTCTAGCCATTTTGGAAAAAAAAAATTTGACAGTTTCTTATAAAGTTAAACATGCATGTATCATATAACTGTCTGTACCATATGAGAAATCTGTACTCTTCATTTCTGGCACATTAAATGTGCCAGTCCTTCTGTCTCTAAAATAGCCCTCTTTCCTCTTCTCCTTTGCCTAATTCGACTTTTAAACCAACAGCCCTTTTAAATTTACAGCTTTAAGCCAATTCCTCAAAATTGTAATATTTTTATCCTAAACCAAACCAATAACCACAAATGTCCCCATAGGACAGTAGTTCATCCCTAACATCATTTATCACATCCAAACACAATTGCAATTTACTTTTCTTTACTTTCTCTTAGATGGTAAGCTCCAGTAGGGCAGAGTCTATCTTTTCTCTGTCTGTGATTAAATCCCCAGCACCAGTACAGCTCCTGTCTTAAAAAATATTTATTTGAGGAATAGGCGGCTTTTTGCAAATATAATGCAAACTCTTTAGACATCATGTTGCTAGCAAAGGAAAATTAAAGCAACTAGATGTTCTCCTTTGACACTTTGAGTAATAATTTGACTATACCAAACGGCTGGAGTGAAAGAGTGAGAGGGAGAGTTAAGTGAAAGAAAGATATGGGGAGGACAAAGGGAATTTGTAGCAGTCATTTACCAGACTGATTCAGAGCACAAAAGTCAAAACCCTCTAAGGATGTTCTGCTTTTATTTGGCAACACCATGAATAATTTCACAAAATGTCAAAAAATGATTTAGAAAACCCAAGTCTCTTTTCATGCTCCTTGTACTTTAGACAAAGTGATCAAAGGAAGGCAAAATAAATTTGACTTTGTCACTAATGAGAGCATTTTTTTTTAAAGTATCAATGTAACACTTCCATTTGCAGAAAGTTCCAAGTGTAATTGATTTCTCACGAAAGGAATTTTCTGAACATACACAGCTATAGCTTTAACTGGATCTAACATATATATGAAATATCCGTTGGCAAGATCCCCCTTTCTCTCTCCCCAATTCCTACCCTAGAATTGCTTCCAAGCAGCAGAGGAGATAAGAGGAAATAGCTGATCTTCTCTGGGTTCTTATCCTTTGCAATTCACCTCCTATTTCAAAGTTAACCACTACAGGAAAGAAAATGGAAGGAACCCACTTACTCAAACCAACCTCCCTTCCATAGCTAGCTTCAATACCTGATTCTTACTAACAGGACATCCTCCAGATCTTATCTACAGCTCCTTCAAAAATTCATCTTGGGGAAGCTTGTCTTTCGTAACTTGACCTCAGAGCAGAGACTGAAAAAACTAGTGGTCCTTGGCATTATGTATTGGCACAAATGATGAAACTGTGGTTTTGTTTTTATTTTGTTTTAAACTGATTTAGTTGTCTACACCTAGAAATCAAAAGATTTTTACATTCAAATCTATATTGATGGCTTCTTTTAAGAAATCGTAATGCCTGAGAACACAGGGCCTGCTTTCATACACAGCAATAACTGACCAAAGATAAGTTTGAGGTCAATCCTTTAAACTCAGTTTATGTTCTCCACTTCATCAGAGGCCTTTCCTACGGAGCGTTTACATTCATTACTTGTTTGTCCCCTACTGTAAACATTTGAATTTTCTGCCCCTACCTTGGGGATGCTCTGCACACAAGGCTATAAAGGGGATGAGTGAAGGGGGACCCCTAAATGCATTTTAGGTTACGAAGAATACTTCTAATAAAATGCTCTGCAATTTTTAATTTAATAGGCCTTTGTGGACTAACTAAGGGACCTAAATAGTATAAACAACACTGATTATAAGGCAAAATATATTTCAAGTTCCAAACAATCACCTTAAAATGGACTACTTGTACTATTTCATCAGAAGATGATGCCTGATCTCACTTAGGTCTTATATCCTGGACTAACCACTAAGCATTAGCTATGCAGTTACCCAAGAGTTACAAAGAATGACCGAATGCAGAAGGATTTCATGGGCATAAATGTGTGCTTCTGACTTTCTGCTTCTCTAGCTAAGGAAGGTGGAATAAGATCAGAGATTCTTAGAAAAAAATGAAATCCACTCTTGGAACTTTTGCAGCTTGATCCACTTGATAGCAGGTCTCTTGACTAAAAAGCATTCAGAAAGGTTTTTCCTCTCTCCATCAAGGAATGAACAAGTAAAACTTGGGCTCACTTTCCATTTTTAGATTTATTGGGCTTCCTCTATTCCTTTAATTTCTGCCATTGATAGAAACAAGTGGATTCCCTACTCTGTCATTTATTAGATGTGCGACATTAGGCTAGTTGCTTCATTTCTCTCAGCCAGGGTTTCCTTATCAGCAAAATGGTAATAAAAATATTTTTCTCAATCACATTGTGAGCATTGATGATATGAGGTAATGAGTACAAAGCAGTTTGTATGATGCTGGTACAGATTACTAAATCTTTTATTTATTTTCCTATATTTTCTCCCCTTGTTTTTCTCTTATTACTAACAAAAGTTACTTTTATGCTATGAAATCCATAAAATAACCACTCTTCCAATACTTTTATTTAACCAGCCTCCTTCACCCAAGTTATCTACACATATAAAACAAATAAAAGAACTCTTTAGTTTCTAGAATTTTGAATGTCAGGAAGAGAGAAGATTATTTAATCCTTTACTTTCCATTTTACAGATCATTAAATTGAATTCCATAGAGGCTGAGTAATTTGCTAAAGTCACCTAAGCAGGGGAGTAGAACTCATATGTTTTAAGACACAAAAGACAAAAATGAAACCAGCTCTAAACAGTACAGCTCTGTATAAATGACCTCGATAGATAACATTGTAGGGACCCTCTATATTTGTTTTTAATTGAGTGAAATAGTGAATTGATTAAAAGAAATAGATTAGCTCCAACTTGCATAATCAGACGGGTGATTAAAAAAAAGTTTGGCTTCTAGGCCTGGATTATTCATCAGTAACTGTCAGCATGTTTGCTTGTTAACTTTTGGCCAAATACCATCATGAAGCATAATACGGAGAAGTTTTTCAGTTTCAGAGAAGTTTTACACGTTAATTAATTACATATCAAAATGTTGGGTACACAATTTCAGCAGGAGATTTTTTTGCACGTGCCGTGTTTGGCCTGTTAATGTTCCTGAAAAACACTTTTATCTGTATTTGGAAGTTGCATACAAAGGTCCAACAACTACAGTATATTTGACATCACCTTATAAAATGAATTTTTAAGAGGAAATTTTCATTGCTTATCAGGGGTATTGGAGATTCAAGTAAACTCTTTCCAGATTAAAAAAAAACAAAAACAAAAAACACATGTTAAAGAGAGGAAAGGGAAGAAGACTAATATTCACCAAACAATGATGTCCACATCACGTGGCACTTGGTATTTTAATGTGTCAACCTATCCAATCTTACTGTTATCTTCACTTTACAATGGAGTATGTCTTTTACAGGACATATACAAGAGATACTAAGTCACTTTCCCAAGAACATCAAGAAAGTCTCCATATTTCACACTTTACTCAGTAAGTCATACTGTACCATCTTTTAAGATCTCCTATAGGATTAATGGACATTCTACTTCATTTTTTATACTAATTCACTCAACAATGCTTTATGAATGTTGTACTTACTGTATATCAGGCCAGAGAAACAAAAACAAAGGGTCTAGAGTCCCAGAGTCCAGCACAGTACATGGCACATGGTAAGCACTGAAGACATGTTGTTAAATGAATGAATGTATGAATGAATGAATACACTCTTGTCCTCAACTTGCTAATCATCTATCTAGAAGTGCACTATCTAAAACATAGCCATGAGCCACTTACGGCTATTATGCACTTAAAATGTAGCTAGTCTAGATTACAATAGGCTGTAAGTATAAAGTCTATACCAGATTTCTAAGACTTAGTACCAAAAATGTAAGACATCTCATTAATAGTTTTTATATTGATTACATGTCAAAACGATAATATTTGGAGTATACTGGATTAAATAAAACATATTAAAATTAGTTCAACTGTTTATTTTTACTTTTTTTAGTACGGCTACTAGAAAATTTAAAATTATGTATGTGGCCTGCCTTCTATTTCTATTGTATAACATCAATCTAGTGCCATTAAGTCCCGGGACACTTGTTTTCTGCTCCAATTTCATTATTAAAACTAGTTTTCTTCTATTTACTGTAGGATAATAAATAGGTTTTAAATCCAGTCATTTTTAAATGCTAGCTTATGTTCATGAGATTCAAATCAA
This sequence comes from Balaenoptera musculus, assembly GCF_009873245.2. NCBI lineage: Eukaryota > Metazoa > Chordata > Mammalia > Artiodactyla > Balaenopteridae > Balaenoptera > Balaenoptera musculus. The sequence goes on along the minus strand of NC_045800.1, from coordinate 67,098,891 downwards.
TTTGGGGGGGTTTGAAATTTTTATGTTCGGATGCAAAATAGCCACCACACAATATGACTTCCCTTGAGATCCTTCCCTGCTGAGAAGCAACTGCTGCTTTCCAAATCCATTACTGGATCCAGTTCTATAAGATGAAATCTAACTTCTTCACCCTGGCATTCAAATATTCAAGGCTCTTCATCAAGTACTGCTATCCCACTTTATGTTCCAGCCAGTTTAACAATCTAGATTTCATTTTATTCTTTATTCATGCTGTTATCTCCACTTGGAGTTCTAGTTTTTCATATCCAACTCCTGACTAGTTTTTAAGGTTCAGTGTAAATATTGCTTACTTCATGCTGAATTTCCAAACTACTCTAATCCCATATAGTTTTCTTTCTCCTCTTAATATTCCATTCAAAACACTAATATTCTATTCAAAAATACCTACACTTGACTATAGAAAGTCTCTGACTTGTCTATAATTGTATCACTAAACTTTCCCTGTATTCCAAAGACCATGAACAGAAAATTTATAAAGAAACCTCTAAAACATGGAAAGGTTACTCACTGTGCTTTCACGCTAGGCTTTGAAGAATCATATTCATCATGTCTTTTAACTAAAAGAAGATTAAAATGCTGAGCAGTTTCTAATCCAGGGAGTGGGCAGTCACACCTGTGTGCTCTATTCTATACAAGCAAAACAATTTCTGAATTTCTGACTTAGCTATAATATCCTTTCCCCACCAAAAGAGGAGAGCTGCCAAGATGCTCACTGAGAACAGTTGTTGGTTTGTGTAGAACAGTTGTTGGTTTGTGTACAAGTGTAAATATGGGTTTGTTCTTTTTTTTTTTTCCATTTTTTTTTTCTTGTCGAGGGCGAGAAAGAAGGAAGAATGGGATGGGTCTCTAAAAGCTTGATTTATTTATAACCAAACATATCCTTATTTGATAACAGATGATCAATTAAAGCAATGCGTGACATTTGAACAGCATTCTGTCAAAACGCAACGATATTAGTAGAGCTGATAGCAACGAGCACTTCTTGCAAACAGCAAGAGTCCCCCTCTAAAGTCTTCTCTCTTGGCACTGGGGCTTTGCTAAATGTGGCTTGCCATTTTGCGAGTGGGAACAATCAGCTTTGTAGGTTGGAGGGAAGTATTATAATTAAATGTCCACCCACTTTTTCCTTTTTGATGAAAGGCTCCCATGAAACTTACTAAAATAAGGTACATCAAGACAGATGAATTTTTGATGAATAAGTCAAAGCACTGACGAAGCTGGTTTTTCACATAGAGAAACTTCACTAATTCACAGGAAATTTTCAGGCCTTGATCATTAACACTGGCATGCTTAATAATAATTAAGATGACAAAATCTATGGAATAAACAGGAGATTTTACCATTTAATTGGTAGCAACTGTAGTGTTCAGCATGAATTGACTTGCTGAGAACAAATTGTAATATGATTCAGAAATAATAGTGGAGTTTTTAAAAATTAATTTTAGAGAAATATTAAATAATAGCCATTATAAAACAGTTGTCTTTATTGAATGTATAATGGTATTCTTCTGAATAGTAGTTACATTACCACATTAAAGTTACAAACTTTATCTCTGAAGTGGGCAAAGTTCTTTAAAGATGTTATCAAATTGTCACAAACTCCTTCTGAAGGAGATCTGGAGCAGGGTTTATAGTGTCTGTCTGCTTTTGATAATTCATGGCAAAGCCATTTGCTAATATCATTGTATAGTATTATTTTAAAGTATCTTTGTACAACAGAGTAGGGAGGTACTCAGATAATTGGGATCAGGCATATATGTCAAGTCCAGTTACTGGAATCCTCATCGTCAACTTTTTAGAGAGGAAGAAAACTGAGCGAGTGTTAAGAATGTGTTTCTTCATTCAAGACAGATCTATTGAGAACTAGCTTATAGACCTTGCTATTAGGGGAAGCTTAAAGCAATAAAAAATAAAATCCTTACCCTCTAGAATTACTGAATATTTTCCTTTTTAAGATAAAATTAATATTTTAAACTTCTTGTTTATTAGGTATTATTGGTGGAAACCAGTAGAGTTAATGGTGCCCTAAGACACCATCAGTGCAAGATCAAAGTACTGGGGAGCACAATTCAATAAGCACATTAGTCATTAACTGCTAATCACTATGTGAGCTTAATTTTTAAAATGCCAACCTCGACTCCTGCGTCTCATTCTTATTGTGCCTTGGTGGATCCAAAAACACAGACTAACTTGGATGTTCAAAGTAGGAAAAGCTTTGCATAACAGTTACTTAATTCAACATAAGTAAGATAAAATTAGCCACAAGGATCTAAGTTCTCCAGTTACTGGTACTGCCCAGGGTTTTATAACCATCATTTCACCCATGGTCATTTTATATTAAACTTACTACACGGTAATAAAACAGACATGACTTCACTACAGAATGGGAATGTTCAGGCCCAATTTATTGGCCACTTTGCTCTGCATTCTCATTCTTTCTCCAATACTCCAAATCCTTTTTGTTTTCTAATTATTACTGACAGAATTTCTTAAGGCTTTGTGTTTTTGCTTTGTGTTCAGTTCTACTTTTCACTATCCCTTTCATAAAAGTTACAAGTTAACCATTATCTAAAGCATTCCTTTAACAGCATGGACTTTTTCTTCAAAGATCTGATAGGAATTCTTTAAAAATGGACTTTTTTTTTCCCACTTAAGTCTTACTTCAGCAAGTTCACTTTTAGATTTTAGATTTCTCTGACACACATAGTTGAGGTATCAAAACCCAAACACATTGAAAATAGCTTTTTCTTGAAGTCATTTAGTACCGAATCTGCCCTGCTATGTCAATAAACCCAGCTTGGAATAAGATGGGTATATGTGCTTGTCTGTGTAGGGGGGTGGTTGGTAAGGAAAAGGGACGTGAAAGACCGGCAACCAAATCCATACAAGTGAACTCACAATGTCCTCTGAAACTGATGTATTTTAGCTCTCTTATTTCCTCAGACTCTGCCCCAGACACTTCTATCGCAATGTTTGTAGTAAATTAATGATGATTTTCTCTGTTGCTTTGGTTAGACAGCTCCTTTCAAAAAAGAATTTTCCTGGGAGATAAAAGCAGCCCTCTTTTTTTTTCCTTCTTGATATAAACAACTTAGTGTTTGAGCAGTATACTTAAAAACCATTTTCATTTTCTCCTATGTCTATATCTCTTAGAGAGCTAGGAGTCTCTCAATTGTGAAAAGTATTTGTCAGATCTTACAATTTTAGAAACTGGTAGTGGCCTTAGACATTATCTTGTTTAACCTTCACTCTACAGCTAAAGCAAATGAAGCCCTAAGAAGAGACGTGTAAATTAAAGGTGGACACAAATACTCTGTTGCTCCTTCCAGAGAGAGGTGGAGTCTCAGGCCGCCTCTCCTCCCCTTGTGTTTGGGCAGGCTCTGTGATTGCTTTGATCAATAAAGTACAGTGGGAGCTGTACTCTGCCAACTGCTGGGCCCAGGCCTTAAGAGAATGTCAGCTCTACTTCCTGTTTCTGGCTTGCTCTTGGGAGCAAGGGTTCTCATCTCAGAACCCAGAAACTATGCTGTGAGAAGCTGAAGCCACATGGAAAGGCCATGTATTTATTGGCTGGTGCTCCAGTTGACAACCACAGCTAAGCTCCCAGCTGACAGCTAGCATGCACTTTCAATCATGTGAATGTACCATCCTTGCTTGTCTAGCCAAATCAAACCTTTGAAGGGTTCCATCCCCAGCCAATATTTGACAACAAGCACACAAAAGAGACCCTACGTGAGAACGGCCCAGCTCTGCTCAGTCAACCTGCAGATCAGTAAGAGAATTATAAATGATTATTCTAAGCACTAAGTTTGGGGATGGTTCGTTAAGTAGTAAAAGCTTACTGGAACTGAAGACAAGTTTCTAAGTAATATCAGAGTGAGAACTGGAAGACTCCAAAGCCAGCATAATCTCATTATAATGTGTTAAGGGAACCAAGAGTTGAATAAGACCCATTCTCAGTCCCCTAGTAGCTCAAAATTCCAAAATCTGTTATTGTTTCATATTCACATGAACTACAGAATTTTCAAAATCCTTAAACATCTAAAATAGATTCTTAGAGCTCTATCTACATAGTAATAAACTATCATTTGGTAATAAAATAAGGTAGTATTCTCAAGTGTTTGTGGAAGGCAGTGCCTTATTAATAAGCATCATGAAAGAAAGAGTACTTCAGATAAATTGATTTGGGGAAATTCTGACTTAAAGAGATTTCTTTATATCTGAATTTTTCAGATACGTAAAATCTCCAAGAGGAGAAATAGAACTTTTTTCCCAAAATCGTGGGATCAAGGAGTCCTTTACTGAGCACCTCATGAGATTTATGTTTCATTAGAAACTAAACTGAAAAATAGGAATAAGGATCCAACGTTATTAGCAGAAACCAACTTTTACTTTCAGAATATTTCACCAAAAAAGTTATTTTCATAATTTGGTGTTCCTTCAGCTTAGAAAACACATTTCTGGACAATAGGTTTATGATATTTAGTAGCCACACTTAGTTAGGTGCCTTTAATGACCTGCTGCTTCTGTTCTGCTCTCTTTTAATTTTTAACATTTTCCTTTGGAAATAGTTAGTAAATATTTGAGGAATGAGTACAAGAAGGAATAAATAAAACTAGATAAATAATAAATAGTTGAATGAATTAGTTAAACATGGTAAACCTGGAAACCAGCTTCGACTCTCATTAGCTTGTTTTAGGTTTTGTATTTCTATTTCCACGTAAGGCCAATGGGAATTATATCAGCTACCCTGTCTCACAGAGTTCTTGGCAAGTTCAAAGATTTCAAAGTCGTAGGTGGGGCAGTTTTAGGGCTGAAATTATCTTAGTAATCATCTATCTATCCACTCTTATTTTCTAGATGTGAAGACTGGGACCCAGTGGAAGTGCTAGCTACATCGGAAACTTCGTTCCCAGTCGATCCACGTTAAAGATGTTGGAAAAGTCCTCTACTTTAGTAAACGTTGTATAGAACATTTACTATACAACGTTTCTAATTCAAGTGGGGACTATTTCTAACACAAGTTTACGAGCAATTTGGGCCCCCAAACACATATTTCACCACAGAATTCACGGCCTATATAGGAAGGTGTGGCAGTCGAAACATTGAATAATCAGCATAGCACAGGCACAGGCACTGACAATGAGTACTGACACAAGCCATGAACAACTGACAGAGTCACACTGATGGGTACCAGCAGTGTTTCGCTCTAGTACAAGGATCTGGTCAACCACATTTTCCCCTTCCTTCCAGTATTTCCTGGCCTTGCGAGTACTGTCACTTTACTGGGGTTAGGCATTCTTCCATTCAGGCTTTCTCTTATACCGTGGCTGTATTATTGATGTCCATAAGACAGTAAATTCCACTACCTGTCTTCTAGGAATCGCCCAGCACTTCATAGCTCCTTCAGCAATATGCCCCTCTGCCCCCCAAATCATGGGGCATTTCCATGTTTCCAGTTTCCAAGCAGGAGGGAATTACAGTTTTATCATCTCCTCTTGCCTCTATTGGGACATGGACAAATCCACTATCCCTACTTAATTATTCTGGGTTTCTCTATCCCTGTATACCCTACATTCATGTTCTATAGTCATGTTTCATAGCTGAATATGATTTGAAAGGCTGAAAGAGTAACAACCATGAAAAGATGGGAGAGGAACATTAAAGTGGCATGAGAGAAAGCATCTAATACTTTTAAGTTAGAATAGGAAGAAAGTATTTGTAAGGATAAAACCTGTGTTTAACCAGGTTTGTGTGTGTGTGTGTGTGTGTGTGTGTAGCTCTGAAAAAAATACACATTAAGAAAATACATCGATCATATTTTCATAATTCTTTCTAAATAACTTGCTCCTTTTCCAAGCCAATGGGGGATAGTTTATACAATTTGACATACATACCTTCATAGTACTTTGGCCCAACTCTGCTTCCATTGCTATAAGTGGACAAAAGTTTGTATTTGAATCCAATTCAGCTATAAATGCAGAATGAGAGCCCTGTTCTCCTGGATTTAGAGTAGTTACAGTTCTAGCACACTCACCTCTACAAGCCTGCTGGTGTGTTCACGAAATATCGCAGTATATTCTTTTATTTCCTTTTTCCCGGCCATTCTTGGCAGCTTCAATGAGAACCAAAAGTGGGACTGTCGTATCCAAAAAGGAGTCTGACCACATGATCTATAATAGCCTTACGGAGCTGAGGAGAAATAAAAAATTCAGGTTGTTTTTTTTTTTTTTTTTCAAGAAATAGGTCTTGTTTATTTCCTATTTTTACAATCTCAGTAATTACAAAATTTCTTTTATATATATTTTTTCAGTCTCTAAAATCATAATATTTAAGACTGCATGAATGTCACTTACAAAGCTAAAACAAGCTAAATATCCAAGAAAAAAAATCATCGAGCAAATAGCTCTCTTGCTCTCAAAAATTACTATCTTTTTCTTAAATTGTACTTAGCCCAGAGGTCAGATTATACGTGGTAGTACTGTATTTTTCTCTCAAAGAAATTGCACTATTGTAATGTTTATGCATGTGTACAAGCAACATTGTACATCATGTATTTTCATAATTACAAAATTATAAAATGTTTTCTACTTTGTTGGAAGAACTCATGATAAATTTTGATTAGCTAAATTGTAGACTTCATGGTAATTAAACCAAGTTAGATCACTGATTATGCCAGTTGGTAACAGATTAATAGAGCAAGGAAAATAAAAAATGAGTTTGATGTCCAATTTCTCCATTTGCATTAACTGTTCTTGCCCTCACACCTTAAATTATTAAACAAGTATAACATTCTAGTACAATTAGTTCCTTTAAATTAGATTATGTTGTAAGCTTATAAATGACAATCAGGCAATTACTCTACTCAGCAGATATTTTCTGAATTTAAAACTGAGTTGGAAAATTAATGCACTGTATTTATATAATATTGAGTCCTTAAAGATCACAATACCTTGAAATGTTTCATTAACAATGTCAATGATTATGAATGGCTCCAAAGTTTTGGGTCATCTCCCTCAATTTAATAACCTCTGTAATAAGGATATGAATAGCTATCAGGCAGGGAATTTGTAATTTGCCTTCTGTGAAAATTATATTTTAGAATATTTTTTTAAAACCAGCAGACATGGGGCTTCCCTGGTGGCGCAGTGGTTGAGAATCTGCCTGCCAATGCAGGGGACACGGGTTCGTGCCCCGGTCTGGGAAGATCCCATATGCCGCGGAGCAACTAGGCCCGTGAGCCACAATTACTGAGCCTGCGCGTCTGGAGCCTGTGCTCCGCAACAAGAGAGGCCGCGATAATGAGAGGCCCGTGCACCGCAATGAAGAGTGGCCCCCGCTTGCCGCAACTAGAGAAAGCCCTCGCACAGAAACGAAGACCCAACACACCCATAAATAATAAATAAATAAAAACAAAAACAAAAAAAAAAACCAGCAGACATTTAGTTTTGGATTACATAGAATTAATATATTTTCAAGGGGTTAAATGATGTAGCTACATTAAAAAAACCCACTGTCTCTCTTCCTATAACAATTGTAGGATAATAAATCCATAATAATTATTAGATTTGGGGGGAGAAAAATACCTTTTGTCTAAGATAGTGGAGCTTTCTCAGAAGAACTGTGACATTTTTATGGCTATCAACAATTTCACAAAGGCAGTAGGAAAATCCCCAAGGAAGATTCTGCTTAGCATGCAGAACAGCAAACACTAATAGGCAACTAATTAACATTTACTGAGCACTTACTTGGACAGGGTGTAGAGTGCTAAGTGTTTACAAGGCAAGGGGAAGACCCTGAGTGAATGAACAGTTTGATGTCCATAACAGTGGACCAGGAAAGTCAGGCAAGAGATCATAAGTTAGGAGTTGAGCTGGGAAATACAAGTTGTTTTAGTTCCAGGTACATAAGAGAAAAGTAGAAGAAATCTCTCAGAAGGGGAGCTGTTTCCAATGACCATCCCTCCCCTTTATCCTTTTCTTCCTTCATTTGTCACCAGGACATATAGAAGGGGGGCTAAGAGGAGATTTACATTAGAGATATGTGACTGAAATACAGCATACATATGGGAGGTAATTCAAGCCAAGGAGGTGAAGAGAATCATATAGAGGGAGATGCACAGTGAGATGTCCAAGAATAAAATCTTAAAAAATATTACCACTTATGGTAGTCGTGCAGATGGAGAGTAGGACCTAAAAAGAGGCTGAGATGATGGCCAAGAAACAAAGAGAGGAAATGACCCAACAGCTGAAGGGAAACTTTCAAATAAACCTCTGTATCAATGCTCTTCAAATGAACTTATCCTACCAGACACAATTATAACACCCACATTATGGATGTGTTGAATCTTCTTTTCTGTGTATTTGATCTCATTCAATTCAACAAGTATTTCTGAACACCATTTCCTTACATTTCTACCAAGAGCTAGGTATTGTGAAAAATGTCAAGTTGGAAACACATGATCCCTTATAATCTAGTGGAGGAGTGTCATTAAATATTGTAATAAAGAAAAACCAGGCGACTGACAGCAAAGAAATCTCAAGACGATAAAAGGGTTCAGAGTCTTATGTTAAAGATAAGTTAACTTAAAAGAACCAAGACTTCTCTATTGGATTTGACCACTAGGAGGTTATTAAGAAGTTTTGGTGGAAAAGTGGGAGCAGGAGTCCTATTGCTATGGTTTGAAGAGTGAATGGGAGATGAACAGGTGGAGACAGAATAAACTCCTGTTTCTAGTAATTTGATTGTCACATGAAGAAGTAAGACTTAGTATTAACTACACTGAGATACAGGTTTAAAGAGGGATTGTTTCTCATACAAAAGACTTCGACGTACGTTACCAACTAAAACTAAACTCAGAAAGTCAGATTGTCCTCTTATGCTTTAAAAAAATACGTTTTGATTTATCACCATATAAAAATGATAGAGATAGAAATAACTACTGTCTTAGATTGTGCCAATTTTTGTAAATACTTGAATAATTGCAGCAATCTTCTTCAAGCACTGAATACATTTGCTCTGGTCCATGCATCTCCCCTCAGTGGTGCCACCTTGCCTTCCCTTCATTTTAATGGCATTTACTCCCCTGTTCTTTTTTTTATTTCTTCAAGGTTTTCAACTATATTTCCCTGCTATTCATTCAATCCATCATCCCATATACAAATGTTGAAATATATTGCAGAACTGAGGCTTGAGGTATAGCTGATTTACTATTAATTAAAGAATAAATAAACTCTTGGACTAAATTATTTTTTTAAAAACTAAACCAAATTAGGAACACGTTTTTTGCTTTTTTCTAAGGCATGTTGCTAACTACACAACACAGTAACTGAGAAAAGGGTACCACGGAGGTGTGATATTATGTTCAGTAGGACAAGACAGAAGGACTGGAAAATGTGCTTTCAAATAAGATCTATGCCAATGTTTTCATAATTCTGTTGGAAAATGGGCTGAAATTACCTGATAGAAGACACTGGCAAACATAATAAGCAAAACGAATCTTCTGTAGTTGCATATTCATTCAATTTAACAAATGCATTTTGAGCTTTCTATCTAAGGGCAAAGCAACATTCTAGGCAACTTGGGGAATGCCAGTATGACAAAGACAAGATAACTATTAGGGAGGGAGAGATATACAAAGAGTTTGATGAGTATCTTAAAAGAAGTGCAAAACAAATAAGAAACAACTGACTGATTCTCATAGTTAAGAAGGCTTCTGTAAGGATGAGAACATATGTATTCCATTTTAAAAAGTGATTAGGGAAAGGGAACGGAAAGCCCAGTGAGCCATACCTCATTTGCTAAGCAAGTTTCCAGATATGGTGGTGGCGTGAAGCAGGGAAAACGAGCCTGGGAAGGGACGCCAGGTGCCGGTGAGGCCGGACGGAAGCTCCTCGAGCCAAAACCATGGCAGCGTAGAAAGCTCGGAAGCACCGGCCACTGGAGGCGGAAGCGGGGCTGGAGGAGGAGAGAGGTTATGGCGCGCGGGGAACTGTGGGACACTGTGTGGGCAACGCGGGGCGCGACGGAAGCCTCGTTGGGTCAGACCGTGGCGACGCGGGAAGTTCGGACGCCGTAGCGGCCTGAAGAGGAGGTCCGAGGCCCGGGGCCCCGGCCGCGGCAATGGCGGAGAGGCCCGAGGACTTAAACCTGCCCAATGCCGTCATCACCAGGATCATCAAGGAGGCGCTTCCGGACGGTGTCAGCATCTCCAAGGAGGCCCGGAGCGCCATCTCCCGCGCCGCCAGCGTCTTCGTGCTGTACGCCACAATCCTGTGCCAACAACTTCGCGATGAAAGGGAAACGCAAGACCCTGAATGCCAGCGATGTGCTCTCCGCCATGGAGGAGATGAAGTTTCAGCGGTTCGTGACCCCGTTAAAGAAGCTCCGGAAGCTTACAGGAGGGCGCAAAAAGGCAAGGAAGCTTCAGAGCAAAAGAAGAAGGACAAAAGACAGAAAAAACGGATTCGGAAGAGCAAGACAAGGGCAGGGATGAGGACAACGATGAAGATGAGGAAAGGCTGGAGGAAGAAGAACAGAATGAAGAGGAGGAAGTGGACAACTGAAGAGGATGGGGAGACGCAGCTTGGAAGGTACCACTCTGAAATGCCGTACATATTTGTGTGAAGGTTTTTCGTGCTGGGCAGAGTAGTCTTAGGCAGAAGATCGAAATAAAAACTGAATTATCATCAGAATTATCATCAAAACCAGCGCTTCCCAGACTCGGAGTGTCTGAGTAGCGGAATCCTGTTTTGCTTAATTAGTCTCAAGGTTATGACTTTTTGGCAAGAGAGATTCTGAACAGCTAATTTAATTGGTCAATTTGATCTCTCTTGTTTACTTACACATATAGTTAGGCAGTTGTTGATCCCCAGTTCCCTCCCCACCCCCCAAAAAAAGAAATAACTTCCATGCTGCCGACTGTGTTCCAGATCACAGAGGCAGTCAAGGCTCAGGAAAAATTGGGGTTTGATCATGGTCAGCCTATTTGATTGTACAGTATTTGGCAATACTAGCTTATTCAGGTGATCAGAATGGCTTAGCTTTAGGAAATTACTATAAGGGTTCGAGAGACAATGACATTTGTTCTATTGTCTCCTCAGTTGACAGTAACATTAATTGAAGTTTGGTTTCTACAGACCCACTTGGCTTGGACCCCTTCTGTATTGCCTATAGGCATGTTACCTGCTTGGGTTGCTATGTTCTCGGCACATAACGCTTTTAAATCAACAGAGTAGAATTAGTCAGGCAAGGTTGACAGTGTCTTACTCTTGTAAAACAGATGGTTTAGTCTTAAATGCACCTCACTGCCTGCGACTGTACAGCTTCAGGATTTGTTGTCACCTCCTGGAAGGTTTAAAATTCCAGGCTTTCTCTTCTTGTAGTCCATCTCCTAGACTTGTGACTTGGCTTTTCATTATTCCAATTCATGACAAGTTCCAGACTTTATTTCTTCTAGGCACAACTTTCTCCCTCTGTGCTTCTCACCTCCTGTCTCTGTTCTGCCTCTCCTCTGCTCCCCATTCCCACTTTCTCTGTCCCTCTTTTTCTCACTTCTCCCAATCCAGGAACTTGGATGACCTGCTTAACATCCCAAAGTGTGGTTTCCTCTGATTCCCTAGTTCTAATCTCATGTCTTTTAAAAATGATTTTGTAAACCTTTCTGAACCATAAGGGAAATCTGATGGTGCTCAGGAATCTAATTCCTCCCCTAACCCATCCCCTTTAACTGCTTCTGAAGTATCTGTTGACCTTTCCTAGTTTTCTTCTCTTTCCATTTGGTGCTTCGAGCACTTTTTTGTATATCTCTAAGTTGAGTGCTTGGAGATTGAAAGGTAGTGAAATGTAGTGTGACACTGTTAATTTGTTAAATGAATACAGTGGAAAGTTTGTTGATGAATGAAGAATACTGAGAAAATTATAACGCTTTGTATAAATAAAAATTCCTGTTAAAAGTGAAAAAAAAAAGTGATTAGGATGTTAAGAGTTGGAGCTGGGAGATGGCAAGCATCACATTCTAGGAATAGAGACTATCATAAGCAAATAAAACAGAGGGATCCTCCAGAATCAAAAGTATCTAGTGTGACTGGAATGTGGCAGTAGAGAAAAGACTGAAATAGGGTCTCATTAGGCACAATGGAAATAGTGAAAGGTATTTCAGGTAAAAGAACAAAATTCAGACAAAAAGATTTAAAGATGACAGAAGGAAATGGCCAGAAATTGGTGACTTCTGTTAGACATGAGTGATATGCTTAAGAGATAGCAAACAATCAGCAGGCAGGGAAATAGCTTCCCCTTTGAAAGCATCTTCAACGCATGCAAACAACAAATAGCACAATTAATGCAACCAACCCACAGTTTTCTCACAAGATTCTCTCTCTTACTGATTCCTGATCATTTACCATTGCATTCATAGCTATGATTGTAGGCTACATTAGAGGCCTTTGGTACTTTACATCTCATCCACTGGACCAGTCTCTGATTTCAATTGTTGCTGTGGGGGACAGTTCCATGTCCTCCAAAGACATCCCACCTCGAGTGCATTCCATGCTTCTTTTTGTTACTGTTTCTCAGGGCCTGCTCCAAGTCTCTGTGAGATTCTCAGCTCAAGCACAAACAGCCTCAAAGTTCTAGAGAGTCAATACTACTGGGAGCAACCCTCAACCAATGGGTATGGGAGCTACTGGATAAAATTCCCAGCTTCCATCTATTGGTCAGACAATTCTGGGAGGTATTCTGTCTCTTCTCAGAGGTCCTTAAGCAACTGTTGCCTATAGTGGTGACCTCAATAGCGTATCCTTTCCTCCTTCCCCGCCTGTTCTCTTATGCTCGATATTCTTTTACACTTGCTTCTTGGAAGTGCCTCTCAAATAAATGACCTGAATAAAGGCCCCAGTCTCAGGATCTGCTTTCAGGAGAATCCAATATAGACACATTTATCTGGTGTTAGTGTTGTTCGTTCGCATAGCAAGTAATAGACTCTGATGTCTTACATAAACTACCCATTGGTGATCACACTTTGCCACTTCTGCTTTGCACACCACTGGGTTTAATTCTGCTATCTCCTGTATTATGGCTGACCATGAAAGAGGAAATATTATGAGATCAGACAATAAATGAACATAGGGACAAAATATGGAAGACCCTGAATGCCATGCTAAGTAATTTCCTTTATATGTTCTGACATATTCATATGGGATTTTTTTTCATTTAAATTACACATTACCACTGATGTAAGTGGTTTGGGATCTCAGATAAAATATTTCTCTACAATGTAATTCCAAAAGTCACAGCTGTATGTGCAAACTGTAAGAAAGACCTGCCCACCCTCTAACCCCCACCAAATAAGGGAACAGAAAAAATGAAACTGTGTGGAAGAGGAAAGGAAAGAAGAGAAGTGTTATAGAAAAGAATCATCCTCAGGGAAGTATAAAACTTATATTTGTGCATATTAATGCCACTTTAATTCTAAGTCAAAGAGCAAAATATGACTTTCAAAACTCAATTAACTAATAGGAACTAAATCACTTAATAATTAATTCAGCATATACCTACTGTGTCAATTTAATGAGATGTGTATTTTATGGATACTTAATATTATTTGATGACAAGAATGAGGAGGAGGTACAAGAGCCTAAACATATTTTTCTGAGTGTGGCACTGGTACTACCACATGGAAAAGAGATGACTGTAGCAATTCAGCAACTCAGCAGCTAAAGAATCAATCAAATTGTTGTGTTTTTTGTTTGTTTTCACCAGAATCCTATTTTATTTCACATACCTTAAGTCTTTATTTTGGCATTTATGAAATAGACAGTTATTTCTCAATATATATAAAAATTTTAACCTGCCTTTAGTGAAATCAAATATCTGTTTCACTCTGCATAATTTAGTAGAAATGGAATATATTTGATTGTTTTAATTTTTAATGAAGTAAAGGAGGTTTAAGATCTTCCTTATTAAGAATTTTAATATGTGTGCAGTTCTCAAATAATGAGGAAAGAGATTAAAGGAACAAGAAAATTGAAATTCTAAAAACATGTAAAATAAATAATAAGGAAGAAAAACATTTATAATAGTAAAATCAGTGTATTATGCACTAGAAGTTCTGAAGGTGAATAGGTCATTATCCCTGGCCCCTGGCAGAGTGGTTACAAATTTGGGCTGGGGTTAGATGGATGGACCTGTGCTGAAACCTTGGCTCTACCAGTTAGCTGGGTGACGTTCAGTAAATTGACTCACCTGAGAGATTGAGATAGTCATACTATGGCATTATTTCTTGTTCCAGGGATAAAAATCAATACTGTAAGGACTACAGTGGGTAGAAAGCATTTGCTAGATGAGAAATGTTGTCATAACTATCATTTTAAGGATTTAAAATCCAGTGTGAAGAAAAATCCTCTAGAAAAGAAAAAGACAAGCAGAAGGGAATCCCCATAAGGTTAACAGCCAATCTTTCAGCAGAAACTCTGCAGGCCAGAAGGGAGAGACAGGACATATTTAAAGTGATTAAAGGGAAAAACCTACAACCAAGATTACTCTACTCATAAAGGATCTCATTCAGATTCGACGGAGAAATTAAAACCTTTACAGACAAGCAAAAGCTAGGAGAATTCAGCACCACCAAACCAGCTTTACAACAAATGCTACAGGAACTTCTCTAGGCAGGAAACACAAGAGAAGGAAAAGATCTACAATAACAAACCCAAAACAGTTAAGAAAATGGTAATAGGAACACACAGATCGATAACTACCTTAAATGTAAATAGATTAAATGCTCCAACGAAAAGACATAGACTGGCTGGATGGATACGAAAACAAGACCCATATATATGCTGCCTACATGAGACCCACTTCAGACTTAGGGACACATACATACTGAAAGTGAGGGGATGGAAAAAGATATTCCATGCAAATGGAAATCAAAAGAAAGCTGAAGTTGCACTTCTCATATCAGACAAAATAGACTTTAAAATAAAGACTATTACAAGAGACAAAGAAGGACACTACATAATGATCAAGGGATCAATCCAAGAAGAAGATATAACAATTGTACATATTTATGCACCAACACAGGAGCACCTCAATACATAAAGCAAACGCTAACAGCCATAAAAGGGGAAACTTACAGTAACACAATCATAGTAGGGGACTTGTAACACCCCATTTTCACCAATGGACAGATCATCCAAAATGGAAATAAATAAGGAAACACAAGCTTTAAATGATACATTAAACAAGATGGACTTAATTGATATTTATAGGACATTCCATCAAAAAACAACAGAATACACTTTCTTCTCAAGTGCTCATGGAACATTCTCCAGGATAGATCATACCTTGGGTCACAAATCAAGCCTTGGTAAATTTAAGAAAATTGAAGTCGTATCAAGTACGTTTTCTGACCACAATGCTATGAGACTAGATATCAATTACAGGAAAAAATCTGTGAAAAATACAAACACATGGAGGCTAAGCAACACACTACTAAATAACCAAGAGATCACTGAAGAAATCAAAGAGGAAATCAAAAAATACCTAGAAACAAATGACAATGAAAACACAATGACCCCAAACCTATGGGATGCAGCAAAAGCAGTTCAAAGAGGGAAGTTTATAGCAATACAATCTTACCTCAAGAAATAAGAAACATCTCAAATAAACAACCTAACCTTACACCTAAAGCAATTAGAGGAAGAAGAACAGAAAAACCCCAAAGTTAGCAGAAAGAAAGAAAGAAAGAAAGATCAGATCAGAAATAAATGAAAAAGAAATGAAGGAAATGATAGCAAAGATCAATAAAGCCAAAAGCTGGTTCTTTGTGAAGATAAACAAAATGGATAAACCATTGGCCAGACTCATCAAGAAAAAAAAGGGAGAAGACTCAAATCAATAGAATTAGAAATGAAAAAGGAGAAGCAACAACCGACACTGCAGAAATACAAAGGATCATGAGAGATTACTACAAACAACTATATGCCAATGGACAACCTGGAAGAAATGGACAAATTTTAGAAAAGCACAACCTTCTGAGACTGAACCAGGAAGAAACAGAAAATATAAACAGACAAATCACAAGCACTGAAATTGAGACTGTGATGAAAAATCTTCCAACAAACAAAAGCCCAGGACCAGAAGGCTTCACAAGCAAATTCTATCAAACATTTACAGAAGAGCTAACACCTATCCTTCTCAAACTCTTCCAAAATATAGCAGAGGGAGGAACACTCCCAAACTCATTCTACGAGGCCACCATCACCCTGATACCAAAACCAGACAAAGATGCCACAAAGAAAGAAAACTACACGCCAATATCACTGATGAACATAGATGCAAGAATCCTCAACAAAATACTAGCAAACAGAATCCAACAGCACATTAAAATGGATCATTCACCATGTACAAGTGGGGCTTATCCCAGGAATGCAAGGATTCTTTAATATACGCAAATCAATCAATGTGATAAAACATATTAACAAAGTGAAGGAGAAAAACCATATGATCATCTCAATAGATGCAGGAAAAGCTTTTGACAAAATTCAACACCCATTTATGATAAAAACCCTCCAGAAAGTAGGCATACAGGGAACTTACCTCAACATAATAAAGGCCATATATGACAAACCCACAGCCAACATCATTCTCAATGGTGAAAAACTGAAACCATTTCCATTAAGATCAGGAACAAGACAAGGTTGTCCACTCTCACCACTATTATTCAACATAGTTTTGGAAGTTTTAGCCACAGCAATCAGAGAAGAAAATGAAATGAAAGGAATCCAAATTGGAAAAGAAGTAAAGCTGTCACTGTTTGCTGATGACATGATACTATACACAGAGAATCCTAAAGATGCTACCAAAAAACTACTAGAGTTAATCAATGAATTTGGTAAAGTAGCAGGATACAAAATTAATGCACAGAAATCTCTTGCATTCCTACACACTAATGATGAAAAATCAGAAAGAGAATTTAAGGAAACACTCCCATTTACCTTTGCAAGAAAAAGAATAAAATACCCAGGAATAAACCTACCTATGGAGACAAAAGACCTGTATGCAGAAAACTATAAGACACTGATGAAAGAAATGAAAGATGATACAAACAGATGGAGAGCTATACCATGCTCTCGGATTGGAAGAATCAACATTGTGAAAATGACTATGCTACCCAAAGCAATCTACAGATTCAATGCAATCCCTATCAAACTACCAATGGCATTTTTCATAGAACTAGGGCAAAAAATTTCACAATTTGTATTGAAACACAAAAGACCCCGAATAGCCAAAGCAATCTTGAGAAAGAAATACGGAGCTGGAGGAATCAGGCTCCCTAACTTCAGACTATACTACAAAGCTACAGTAATCAAGACAGTATGGTACTGGCACAAAAACAGAAATATAGATCAATGGAACAGGATAGAAAGCCCAGAGATAAACCCACACACATATGGTCACCTTATCTTTGATAAAGGACACAAGAATATACACTGGAGAAAAGACAGCCTCTTCAATAAGTGGTGCTAGGAAAACTGGATAGCTACATGTAAAAGAATGAAATTAGAACACTCCCTAACACCGTTCTCAAAAATAAACTCAAAATGGATTAAAGACCTAATTGTAAGGCCAGACACTATAAAACTCTTAGAGAAAAACATAGGGAGAACACTCTACGACATAAATCACAGCAAGATCCTTTATGAACCACCTCCTAGAGAAATGGAAATAAAAACAAAATAAACAAATGGGACCTAATGAAACTTCAAAGCTTTTGCACAGCAAAGGAAACCATAAACAAGACAAAAAGACAACCCTCAGAATGGGAGAAAATATTTGCAAATGAAGCAGCTGACAAAGGATTAATCTTCAAAATTTACAAGCAGCTCATGCAGCTCAATATTAAAAAAACAAATAATCCAATCCAAAAATGGGCAGAAGACCTAAATAGACATTTCTCCAAAGAAGATATACAGATTGCCAACAAACACATGAAAGGATGCTCAATATCACTAATCATTAGAGAAATGCAAATCAAAACTACAATGAGGTATCACCTCACACCAGTCAGAATGGCCAGCATCAAAAAGTCTACAAACAATAGATGCTGCAGAGGGTGTGGAGAAAAGAGAATCCTCTTGCACTGTTGGTGGGAATGTAAATTGATACAGTCACTATGGAGAACAGTATGGAGGTTCCTTAAAAAACTAAAAATAGAACTACCATATGACCCAGCAATCCCACTGCTGGGTAAATACCCTGAGAAAACCATAATTCAAAAAGAGTCATGTACTGCAATGCTCACTGCAGGTCTATTTACAATAGCCAGGACATGGAAGCAACCTAAGTGTCCATCGACAGATGAATGGATAAAGAAGATGTGGCACATATATACAGTGGAATATAACTCAGCCATAAAAAGAAACGAAATTGAGTTATTTGTAGTGAGATGGAGGGACCTAGAACCTGTCATACAGAGTGAAGTAAGTCAGAAAGAGAAAAATATCATATGCTAACACATATATATGGAATCTAAAAAAAAAAAAAAAAATGGTTCTGAGAACCTGGGGGCAGGACAGGAATAAAGACTCAGACGTAGAGAATGGACTTGAGGACACGGGGAGGGGGGGGAGGGTAAGCTGGGATGAAGTGAGAGAGTAGCACTGACATATATACACTACCAAATGTAAAATAGATAGCTAGTGGGAAGCAGCCGCATAGCACAGGGAGATCATGTGACCACCTAGAGGGGTGGGATAGGGAGGGTGGGAGGGAGATGCAAGAGGGAGGAGATATGGGGATATATGTATATGTATAGCAGATTAACTTTGTTATAAAGCAGAAACTAAGACAATTGTAAAGCAATTATACTCCAATAAAGATGTAAAAAAAAATTAAATTAAAAAATAAATAAAGTTTATAGCAAAATAAAAAAAAATTACGAGGATTAAGTTGGTGCCAAATTATAGAAATTCTGAAACACAATGCCAAGGACTTTTGTCTTTGCTCTCTAGTGCAACAGGCAATGAAGTCACAGAGCAAGAAAAGACAATTTGTTTATTTGAAACAAAAAAACAGTAAATCACCTGTAGGACATTCATGTTATTACCCCAAAATGTATAATTTGCTTCTTCCCAGCTATATTTAAGAAATCTATCTCATTCCTCACAGATGAAGTCCACTGATTCTCTGAGCTAAAATGCTTCTGTGTTGCCAATGGACAAGCCATGGGTAAGCAAAGGAATTAAGATGAATGAGCAGGGAGATAGGCTTTGTTTGTTTTTTTCCTACTAAAAACAAACAAACAGAGATCTAGAACAAGAAAAGAACATTAAATATTCCAATGAAAAACACTGTACGGATAGGGACTTTCTCCTTCCTGTGTGAAAAGTACAGTATATAGAGGGTGCTTAAAACAAACTGCTTAATAAATTTTGCAAGAAGAGGTGGAGATGACTCATGTTGTTTAAACTAGTTTGTATTATTGCCACAAGCATAAACATCGGGATGGAAAATGAAGTTCTTGGGAAGGCAAGTGTGGATACTGAGAACAAATCATAGCAACTACCTCAACTCACACGGAAGACCATGGATGTCTCCAAAGACAGCTCCTAACAATCCCATCTTCCTATAGACACATGCCACTTTTCCCATAAGAGATAGTGCTTTTACTTTGTCCTGTAGACCTGGAGCAGGGTTTGTAGTATTCTGATCTATAGAATGCAGAGGCAAAAACATCCTAGTGACTTTGGAGCTCAGGCATTAAGAAAGCCTGTCAACGTCCATCTCTCCTTTCTTGGAGCCTTGAACCAACATGTAAGAAATCCAGGCTCCCCTGATAGAGAGAAAAGCCACATGAATGGGGGCCTTAGGGGATTAGACACCACGTGGAGAGAGAGAAAAAGAAGAACTGAGGCCTCAAATACCAAGCCCTGAACCCGGACACCATTTGAACTACCACTACCTGCGAGACCACAAGTGAAAATACTACAGAAATGGACCCCCTAACAGCCCCACCCACACCCCAGCCAACCCATGGAATCATGAAACAGTAAAATGGTTGCTATTGTTTATGGTGGTTTGTTAAGCAGCAATACTTAACCAAAAAAATGAAGATGTGACCTGTGAAACCACAGGGAATTTTCATAACTCTGGAACACAGTAGTTCTCTAGGAGCTAGAAACATTCTCTTACTATGAAGAAAAGTATTAGTAATCCCCTTGCTGTTTCTCTGTCTCACTGATGATGTGAGGTGGAAATCAGAGTAAGATTGCAAGATGAAATACAAGATTCTTGGTTAAATTTGAATTTCAGATCAACGCAACTATTTTTTATACATAATTATGTTCCCATGCAATATTTGTTTGCCGTTAATCTGAAATTCAAATTTAACTGGTCATCCTGTACTTTGATTTGCTAAATCTGGTAATCCTACACACAAAGGATTGCTTTATTTTAACTTTTTTTTAAGAAAAATAATGATTCCAAAAGCATTGGAGGTATAAATGTACATCAGGTCTTTGTGCATAACTTTGTTGAAGGAAATGTAGAGGGATGAGACCAGAATGAAAGACACAGTTGTTAATAGCTCATAGTAACAACTTTTCCAAGTCTTGGGAGGAGCAGATGGGGTAGAAATACTGAAGAAGGTAGAGAATGAAAGTCGTACAACTAACAGGGAGGACAGTCCTGAGGGTGAGAGTTCCTGAAGTGGGTGTAGGTTATGACTGGGTGTAGGTTCAGTCCCCTTCCTCCTTAGGTGGGTCACCTCACTACACTAACCTGCTTTCTCATCTGCATCATGAGACAGGTTGTGCTAAGTTCCTTCCAACTCTTACATTCCATGATTTTAAGTGCTGACAGTAGAAAGAGAATTCCCATTAAGGCCATAAAGTTGAGAAATTGGAATTTTCCCAGCCTTCAAAATTGTGCTTTTACACAACTAATATTACCTGGCTGGGGATCCCTATTTATTCCACTTCCAAATCTACTTCTGAATTAAAACATTGCTCAGGCCATTTTGCTAAATCTTCCCATTAAACTACAATAATATATTGCATTAATAGTTTATGGTTGAAAAGTTTTTGCCCCACTTTTATGTGTTAATAGTGACCAAGTTAAAGCTGTACATGAAAAAGAACTCCAGTTATTAAATAGTGGAAAGGAATGGAAAGCAAAGGTCTTTGAAAATAGCTAAATCTTCATATTTCTGGAGGAAAAAATTTGAACTTGTGGCATAACACTAGACTTCTAAATTATTTAATGAAATCCTTTCTAATCCTATGTTCCTGATGACCTAAGGTTAAAAGTAGCCTTAACTTAAACAGAAACTAATTTTTGAAGCATCCTGAAAAGAGTTAAAAGGGGAAATTGGTAGGGTCTCTTAATTGCTAACTGTTTGTTCTAAGCATTTGGATAATAAACTCAGTTTTTAATGTAATAGAATCAATTTACCAACATTCTCTAAAAATTTACTATGTACCAGGCACTCAGAGGCATTTCAGCCCTATCGTGTATTATTAATTCCATTTTATAGGTTCAGAGAGGCTCAGAAAGGTGAAATCTGTTCCTGAGATCACACAGATGATGATGGCAGGGCCAGCATTTGAATGTAACTCTTCCTAATATTAAGTCACCTTCTTCTATTTTACGTTTGCCACAAAAACAGTTGAGGTATGTAAATGTGGAAAGTATATATTTACTGTTCTTGTTTTGTGTTCTAAATTAATTTAAAAGAAGAAAAAAGGTTCCTTTTGCTTGGTGTTTGTCTCCGCGTTTCTCTTCTCACTCACCTGTCTGCGAAGGTCTCTTGTCTTCTTGCACATGTTTTCTATTGCAATATTCAAGGTATTACTCCTTTCCTTTTTTCCAGTCTGCAAGGGAGAAAAAAAAAGTGGCATAAGCAATGGTATCAAATTACTCTTTATCACTTAGCAATTTGCTTTCTAAATTTCCTGAAAATAACAGCTTGAAAATTCAAGAATAGGTCTCAAAACTGCTATGATATTGCATATGATTCATGAGTACTTCACTTACGAGTAAGTCAAATGTTGATTAAAGTTCACATCATTTTCTTCTTTAAGCTTCTGTAATATTTCTGATATAGTGCTGGGCTGCATTCAGTATGGCAGTAGGCAGAGCATTATCTCCAAGAAACCCTGATCTTCACTCTTTACAAGTCGACTCTTTAACCACTAAGCATGCAATTAGCTTAAAAGCATTAGATGCCCAATTTGTCAACTTCTGTGGGAGTTTCTGAAGTCATTTTCATGGTGTATTGTGTAAGTTATGCAGAGCCATATTGGAGTTTTGCTAACACTAAATAAAATATGCAGTGCAAATTCATACAATTTGCAAAAGTTGACCACAATTTTAGCTGACAATATTCCAAGAACAAATTGTTTCAAGTAAAAACTGGACGCTGTTTTTGGCTCTTTGAGATAATTTGTGCAGCACCTTTAAGCAGAACAGTTCTCTCTGTTATATCCTTAACCTAAATCTTTAGGCTATTAATCACACTGAGAGTCACCTTGGTTGGTATTTTCTACATATTACTTTTGTGGGAGACAACCGAATTAAATCTAATCATACTTTTTCAGTGATATCTTATATAAAAGAGATTGAAAAAAATCATTATGTGATTCACCTCTAGGAATATTGCTACCATTTAAAATAATAAACTGAAAGAGCTCTTCAGAGGAGAACTTGAAAATCAGGAAGGCAAGTTTTAAGCAGCTGATACCTGAGGGAGTTTATAGTATGGACCCTATGAAGAGGGACATTGAAATAAAGCATAGACCATTAGGCAGCATGCCATACACTACTCCCAATGGCTAAACTCACACATAAATCCATACCTTCAAGTGGAAAGACTCCTTTAAAAGAAATCCAAGACCATCTATTCTCTATCCTAATCTATGTTTTTAGTCCTATCTTCTGCCACATCTTCTCAAGTACTATCCTTTACAGTAACAATATTTCTATACATTTCTATCTCTTCTCCCAAGTTCTTACATATAATGTACCTCTGACTACAGCAAGTGTCTCCCAAAATAACTCCCTATTAAAATCCTACCTGTTTCTCAATGGTTTCCACGCAGAGTTACCCCCAACAACTCTGCTCAAAAGTAAACCCTCACCTCTCCTTTTCCAATAGCATTTTGAAAATTTCCTAAAATGCTCACTGAGTTTCTGTACATGTTCATCGCCTTTACGATATTGTTAAAATCTTGATGTTGGCAAGTATATCTTAATCTTTTTTTATTCCTGAAAGTAACGTGTATAGAACTTATTAAATAGTGTTGACTAGTTTATAAGTGAACAACTTGATTCAAAACACAACATAGTTTTATTAAGAACCTACTAGATTCTGGAAGAGATTTTAGCATCTGCTCAAGGCACAGCTAAATCCTCTACTAGCTGAGGCTGTTGGTACCCACCTAAACTTCAGTTAGACCTAGTTTTTCTCAGCAGTAGCATTAATGATATTTATGATTGGAAAGTCACCATCATCTGAGCCCATTCTGTACACTGCAAGATGTGTGGCATCCAGGGACCCCTGTCTACTAAATTCCAATAACAATGCCCAGGCACTATGAGAGACAAAAATTGACCCCACGCATCTCCAGATACCTCCTAAGGGGAAACACAGTAGAGGGCTATTAAGTCCTTTACCACATTTTCTTTTTGAGAGTGAGTGTGCAACATGTGCATGATGGAGACTGTGTCTAGTGAAGGAAGTGGGAAGAAGAGGAAGGGAGGAATAGGAGAGAGAAATAAAATTCTGAATGTCAGAGTAATAAAGCAATGGTAGCAATTACTCGGATTGCCACCGATACACAACGGGCTGTAAGACAGGTTCTCATTTTACCTAAAGAATCTATCCCTTATTCTCCAGTTTAAGGCAGTGGTAGCTCTTGGTTGTCTCTTTCCACTTCACAAAAGCAGAGACAGTCAAAAGGAGGCAGGAGTAGGACAGACAAAGAGACACTTCCCACCCCCAACGCACACAAAGCATCAGGAATAATATGAAAGACTTCTGTTGAGCTGGTCGTAAAAACTCAATAGTTTCTGTGATGTGATTCATCAGAACAACTAAAAGATGTCAACCTTCGCGGAGCTAACAGCAATGGCATAGAAAACTTTAATAAAGGATGACAGGGGGTGACAGCATGAAGAGATTAAATAAGGACTATAAAGATGATTTCCTAATTTCTACGCAGAGCTTCACCTTAGTTTAAAAGGTTTCATTGGGTCAAAGACATTTTGTTCTCCAGGTAATAAAAGAAAGTCACTCTCATTTCAAGAAGTATACAGTTTTCCCTTCTCTCTTGCCTGCCTCTCCGCCTCCCTCCCCCACCTTTCTTTTTTTTTCACCCCCAGATTTTTACTGGGTCCTTGCTCTATTTATCCAGATGTATTTGGCTCAGTCAAGCCATTTTATGCCTTTTTATTACTTTTGCACGGCATAAAAATAAATAAAGCAAGGAGAAATAGCCCCATCCTGCTTAAAAGCCCTCGTTCCTTCTGTTTTCAAAGCCTTAACAAATCATCAAGCAATGAGCTAGGACCGAAGGTGAATTCTGTGTGCTGAGGTAAGGGACAAAAAGGGCAGGATATTAAAACATAACCACAGATAACAGTCAGAGCCTGCCTGCATTTGCTCAGAAGAGAAGATGCTCCTCAAAGGAAGCCTTAACAGAAGCCATCATTAGGTCAGCATAGCCCTGCTAATGGAAAAGGTACCACTTACAGTAAAGGGCGGGGGCAAAAAAACTCAGAAAACACGGTACAGATCAGCACTGTATAGGGAAAGCAATCACATTCTTCATCAGTAAATAAACTGCCAGGAAAAGCTATATTGAAAAGAACAGATCTGAGTATAGACTTCATTCAATGAAATCTCATTAAAATTATTATTGAATATTATAAAAACTGTCCCAATGTGATCCAGACTTATAATCTTAACTATGAGTCTTTCCATGAATTCTGCCTCACCATTGCTCCCATATAACTATCACAGTTAACGGCACTCTCTCATGTGATTCCCTAAAGCTGCCCACACGTTTGGAAAAAGTCACTTTATAAATAAACTCTTCTTGAGTTATCTGAATTTGAGTGTTCCATCTGTTTCCTGTTGGGACCCTGCTGGAGAACTTTCTAATACTGGGCTGTCCAATATGATAGCTACCAGTCATATGTGGCTATTCAAATTTAAATGTAAATTAATTAAAATTAAATAGCATTAAAAATTCAATTCCTCAGTTTCTTAATTTAAAGTGAGCAATCGCCACATGTGTCTAGTGGCTACTGTACTGTACAGCACATATACAGAATACTTATCTCAGAAAGATGTATTAAACAGCACTGTTCTAAAACATATCTTTGTTTATTCAAATGTATAATGAGTTCCTACTTTTATATGTCACCTTTTATTTGAGAATAAAATAATGAGCAAGAAACAAACAAAATCCCAACCCTCAAGATGTTTAGTAAAGAAAATTGAGATCTAATTCTGTCCCTTTTTTGTTCTAAAAATCTTCACTCTATTCCCACTGCTAATGGAATGAAGAACAAACTCTTGATCATAGTGTTCAAGGCCCCACAGGATCTACTCCCATATTTACTTATCAAACATTAATGAGATACCTTAATGGATCTTTTATTTTCTAGGCTATACAATCACAACTTGGGAACTCACAACAGGTGAGTGACAGACAGATCTTTATTTCAAACACATCAGTCTGGCTGGAGTCTGCACAATGTATTTGAGGAGATTAAGAACAGACACATGCCAAAAAGTTAGACAGTTCCAGCAACAGCCCACAGGAGAGATGAAAAGTGTGAAAATTCATGCAATGGCCGTCATGAAACCAAGCAGGACCTTGTGGGGCTCCTGGGCATGGAAGCCTTTCTGTGTCTCCTGTTTCTTGTTTGTTGGGAATAGATTCCAGCCTCCATGAGCTTCCCTGATTTCCCAAGGGCAGATTCAAACAGTTGCTAATCAGGGAAGGGATGGATGGGGAGACAAGGGAGGAGCAGTCAAGAAACAATAGTGCAGCCTTGGGGCAGGATCCTGGTTCCCTCTCAAGGGATACACATAACAATATCTTTCAGCTCTTCTGCAGAACTAAAACCCCTACTAAAGGGAAGATGTTCCATAGAGAAGGTCACAGTTTGATAACCTAGAGAAACTCATCAGGAGGCCACCTGAGGCCAGATTAAAGGAACCAGAGAAGCTCATTAGGAGACCATGTGAGGCCAGATTAAAGGAGTGGGGGCCCTGCACACACCCTGATCCTTATCAGCAACTCTGCCCTTGAACCATTGCTATAAACCTCCTCACCAAATCCCTCCGGGTTGGGACACACGGTTTTGAGAGGCACGAGCCCACTGTGGCCCCCTTTGCCTGGCAAAGCAATAAAGCTATTCTTTTCTACTCCACCCAAAACTCTGTCTCTAAGATTCGATTCAGCACTGGTGCACAGAGGCTGAGTTTTCAGCATCAGTCAGGATGAAGATAATAGACTTAAGGACTCTGAATGAGTAATCTGGGTAGGATGACACTGGCAGATGCTGGCAAGTGAAGAAGAGAGAACAATCTCTCTCACTAGACTTTACAGTCCTTGAGGGAGAGAAACTTTGCACATGTAATTTATCCCTCATAGCATCCAGCACAGTGCTTTGCACATGGTAGGAGCTCAGAAGTTATTTGTTGAATAAATAGAGGAAAGAAAGGTTGGATAATCTTTGGCAAATCTTTGGCAAATCTCATAACATTTCTAGACATTATTTTTCACACCCATAAAATGAAGATTTGCCCCAAATTGTTCCCATATTTCTAACTCATATTCTGTAAAAGGGCCATGTTCTCTTTTAAAAATTATAGAATAATCTGTTAGTTTTATTGTACAATATCTTGCATAAACAGCTGTTAAAAATGTGTTGGAAACATGCATGCATAATATAAATCTGCACTGGTACAAATAAAAGAAGACTTTTGAACTAGGAAGGCCACGATGCTGACCTTACAAAAACTAGGAAGTCTCAAATACTAAGGCATGAGGTTTAAAGCAAATGAAAATTTATCTAATTCACAGTCAAAAGAAAATGTTATCAGTGCAGAGAGGAGCTCTGTATGGAGTTTAAAAAGCAAGAAAAAAAATGTTTTTGTTGTTATTTTGTTATGTTTTCTTTTTGTTTTTGTTTTTTAAATGTGTGCCATTTTATTCAACCTTTTAAAATGACACATTTCCCTTTAAATAGGAAATCTTTATTTCACGGCAAATATGAATGATGATGCCCTTAAATTAGTTCCTCTCTACAGAAATAGCTTTAAAAATATTTTATGTTTAACACATAGCAGAGGCACAGATTCTAGTCCACATTTTTCGGGCATGAAAGACATACAAATAGACGAACATAAATGAAAAATGAATTAGCTTCTAGACCGCCACTGTACTGAGTGGCATGTCAGGAAAACTTCTTAACATGGTATCCTAAAAAATCTTTCTGAAGCAAGGTTTGTGCTATGAAAATGAAATTAAAACAAACAAAAAATTAACTCTGAGATTTGAAATAAGGTTTTTAAAAATAACTTTATAAGAACAGAATGACTTAGCTATCAAGGGAAATAGGTTGAAGATTTCAAGTGTCTTGACCTTTCATATCGTTTGGGAAAGTACAATGCCACCCCAAGTAGCTGCCTGCTGGGGTGGAACTGGAAGTGAGTGGGAACCAACTTTGTCAAATATCTGCCACAGCTAAGTATTTTACATGTATCTTCTCAAATGCCATTCGCCATAACTCTTCACACATTTGCGCATGAAGACACTGAAGCTCAGTAAGTTTAAATACTTACCCCAGGAGGAAACACAGTAAGTGGTAGGATCAAACTGAACTGAGTCTAATCTCATACTTTATCTACCATACTTGAATGAGCAGTAACTTAAACCCAAATTAATGTTTTATATAAATTTATATCTTAAAAATAATGAGCAGAGTAGCATACAAGTTTGTGGAGTCAGTTAGAATTGTTTGAATCTGTGGCTTGATGGCTCTGTGTCCTTGGACAATTAATCTCTCAAAGTTTTAGTTTCCTTACCAATAAAATGAAGATAATATAGCAATTATATCATAGGGTTACTCTAAGGAATAAAGAGATGAAGGATGTACAAGTTATAGCAAATAGTAAGGGCTCAAGACATGTCAGCAGTTATTACTGTACTTATCAAGAATGGCACCATTGTTACTAACACTTGCATTTCCTCAACTACACCAGCCAGCTGATTTCCCTATGCTTTTCAAAACACTAAACCTTTATCTTGGAATGCCCTCATCAGTTCTCTTTCAACAGGAAATTTCTTAATTCATAACTCAAACTCAGTCCAAGCGCCTAAGTCATCTTTTCTGACTCTCCTCAATCTAAACTGAACGATAAAAAAAAATAAGACATAAAAATAAAAACCCCTCTCATCTGTTTTTCCACTAATTTCTCCACATATTTTAATTATAGTACCTGTGAAACTTCTTGTCATCTTTTATTTACACTCTGACTCATCTTTTAAATTGCCAAGTCTGTAATCTTAGTATCTACTCAGTGTTTGGCACTCAGTTAATGGCTGTGGATGAAATACATAGATGGAAAAATGGTTAACCACATTTTTATTATAGTAAATAATAATCAAATAGTTTTATTAATAAAAATTATTATCTTTTTAAAAAGGTAATTAACAATCATCCTGTTAGCTGTCAAATATTTTATTCAATCAGTGTTTTTGTTCAAAGACTATTACCATTACTCTTTACAAGAAGGTACAACGTAAACTCGGTGTGAGGATGAAACTAATATGTGGATCAGAAAATGGGAGTTTTGAAATAAGCAACCTGTGTGACCTTAACTAAGTTGAATCCCCTCTCTTGTCCTTATTCTTTGCATCTGTAAAAGAAGGCCATGAGACTAAATGATCTCCAGAGTCCCTCCCAGCTCTTAAAACATGAGGTGTTAGAGTTCTCTGTTGATATATAGTCTAGTAAGTGTCTAGTCAAGCACTGAGAACATGACACTGCAGCCTGGTGCATGTGTTCTCAGACCAGAGATGCCTATGCCAGATCCCATGATTTCAGCAGATATACCCCAAGCATGACAGAAACATTTGTGGGTTTGCACTGCAATAACATTCAAATTGTTTTACTGGTGATGTTCCTCACCTCCTTTGAATCTCAGAGATGGATATAAACCATGGCCTTCTCCTTTAACGATGTTGCCATGGAAAATCAGTCATACATATGTGCAAGCGCAGACGCAAAGATCCACTCCAGTGACCAACAGGTAACTTTGAAAGTGACTGGAAGTGAAAGTGACTGAAAGAGTCAGGAGAAACCTGATACTTAATCACTGGCCCTTTCACTCACTGTTCTCACTTCAAGCTGTTTTGTGATAACTTGTCTCAATCCCTGCCTCCCATTTTTCCTCTCTTGCTGCTAGAGTTTACTGTCCTCCACTCAAGCCCAGCAAACTCTGGAACTGACACTGTTCTTAATAAAAAGAAATCGAAAAGATAGAGATTATTAATTTCAGTGATTCAGCATTAACCTAAATTTGCTGTGACCCCTGCTCTAATGGGTTTCAGATCTTGCCAGCTCCTAGGTCAGTGACTATTCCTATAAATCACACTATGGTTACTATTAAATAAAAGGAGAATGTTCAAAATTGAAGGTTCTACTTAGGTTCAGAGTAGAATCCAAGGATATTGTGTACATTAAAGGTACCTAAATGCATGTCTCAGGTTCATGCAGTGAAAATACAAAATACAGATAATCAAGGTATTTAACCATATTTCCATCTTTTATGTTAAAATTTTTGTCATTTCTTTTATAAAGTGATGGCTTGGTTATTTAATGGTAACATGACATTTTTATTTGACATAGCAGAATAACAGAAAACCTTCTGTCAGTCTCACAGGTTGTGTGTGTATGTGCATGTGTTTTGTTTCTAACTGTTTAAATAAATATAAAGCTTTGGGAATTAATGGTTTAAAACAGTGAAATAAGAAATCTGCCTAATCTCACAATCAAAATTGACTAAATCAGTTAGTTGTGCTGCTGACATATAAACAGATTGAAATAATTTCTCTGCTTTTGAAACTGGACCTATTTTCTCAGCTTGTTCAGGACTTATTATATCAATTGCACTGCATTTAAAATAGCATTTGTGTTAAACTGCTTTTAAAAGTTGGTATAATAGTGGAATCAGATAGATATTCTTCAAACCTTAGTTCCAAGACTTATTAACAAGATGACCAAATACCAGCTATGTAAGCTAAGCTTCAGTCTCCTCATCTATAGAATAAGGATGACAATACTTGCTTTAGGGGTTGTTGTGAAAATTAAATGAGATAATGTACATAAAACATGTAGGGCCGTAACTGTCTTATAACTGACATTTAATAAATTGTATTTATTATTAGCAATAAAAATAATTGTCTGTTAGACCACTGAGGGTAAAGAGCAGAAACTATTTTATTCACTGCTGTATTTCCAGTGCTTGGCCATAATAGATGCTCAGTGTTTATTGATGTGAATGAATAAAAAAATGATTGAACTGATGAATGAATTAACATATGAAACATGATAGAGATCTATCTGAAAAAGATTTGCCTATTTTCATCTAAAAGATTGTAGATCTTGTTACACAGGACATGGACCCCTTGAAAATAGTATAATCTTCAGGACAGTCAATGTAGACAAAATATAGATACCTAGGCCAAAGTTCACAAATCCTCTAATTTCAGTTAATGGTTAAATTGTGTATTGTGTCTTCACTCACATTTCAATTTCCAAAATCCCTTTATTGAGTCATTGTCAGAGGTTGCTAGCATATTTCAGAAGGAGATATGGCTCATTCTAGAAATCCTTTTGATTTTGTGATGCCTGACCCAACACCAGCTTCATGACAGTGCCTATCCATGAAGAAAACAACTGTGATGTTAAATAAGAGTGGCTGTAAGAAAGTGGAAGAATGCAATATTTTGTGTTGTCAATTATACCTTGAGTTCTTATGGCAAAAGCTTTTTTTTATGACATTCAAAACCACTACCAGAGTCTAATATGCAATGATATGGCATTATACACACAGACCAAATAAATTATTTTCCATCTTTTAAACAGAACCACTGTTCTCTAGTAATTTTTCTGTCTCTACAATGCTTTGGGAGGTAGAGTATTAGAGCAATACTGATCTCATTAAAATTTTATCGTCTGTCATTCCTACAGTTTCTTAAGTCTAATTCCCACTCCTTTTGTTTCCTAAGCCAGGTTTTCATAGTTTAATTATACTCAATATGTCAAACTTCAGCCAACAGTAATCTTTACAGAGTTTGAGTTACAGTCTAATTTTTTCTATTGCCCATACATACGAAATCTAGACCACATAGATTTCCACCATTTTGATTACTGTTTTCACTTTCACCATCAATTGTAATCTGTGTCTTTCAGACATTTTTATTTTTAACACTATAAAATAAGAGTACAATGGATTTATTTTTTATTGATTAAAGTAAATACTTTCTATCATTGCTGTCTTCAATTAGCACTTCCAAGGCTTGTAATTCAAAGAGTTTCAGATTCTGCAGCATGGAGGAAAGTTAAAGAAAGGTTCCACTTTGAAGAAACTTAGCCTATAAAATTCTTTTTCTTTAAAATTAATTTTAGCAGGTAATAATTTTCTTCACAATTAAAATTTCCTTATAAATAGGGATATTCTTTTATATCAAGTCTGCTTAGCCTATTGAAAAGATATTATTTTTTATGAAATTTGATTTGTGCTTATATCTTTAACAGACAAAAGTCTCATAAACAAGATCTAATTTATGTGCAGTCAGAATAACTACTGATCCATGTGGTGTAATTTGAAAGGCACCAATGGCTCCTGCTTGAAAATATTCTGTCCCTCCCATGCACCCACTCCCAGACCCTACCCGGTATATGAAATTTTCCATTCCTCTCTATTACATTTAAAATATACATACGGCATTTCACACTGAGGTACCAGACCAAGATAATGATTTTCAAAAGAAATAATTAACCTCACATATATAATGAAGGTATAAAGGTCAAAATGTGTGGAGACTGAGGAAGATTTTTAGGAGAGGATTCATACGGACAAAGCTAATCTGAGATTCCCATCCTCCCCCTACATCCTCATTCGCACAAGTCTAAAAGGGACCATTTAGAAAGTGTAATATGAGTCCCTGGCAGCTGAGATTCAGTGGGCAAATGTAAACTCTCTCCTGAGAAATCTACCTGCTAAGAGGTGGTTGGCTAGTTGCTGATGAATAGACAGAAGAGGTGACTGAATTCTAATGTGTGAACATTTTCTGTGGTCCAGAGGTGAACCTCTTGCCAAAGAAAGCTGGTCTGGGGTCAACTTGGTTTTTGTTCAAGATCATTTCCTCCATCAGTAAATAAAGCTAAGTTATATCGATGACTGGATTTAAGAATAAGCAGGCAGCTGCAGGAGAAGTATCACTCACATCAAGTAAATTGCAGGTGAAATGGGGACCTTCAAGGAACTCGTGAAATCACTGGTGCCAGATTTTTTTCCATTTGCCCCTCCAGATCCACTCACTACCATTTTTCATCACACTCTAAGCCCAGATTTTATAAAGATGTTCCCTTGTTCCCTGCCTTCAGGTGGGTTTGGTCAGTAGGAGGCACAGGAAGATGAGAGGAGAGTAAGGTTGGGGTATTTATTTTCTGGTTGCTATTCTGAGGGGTTGCTATAAGCTGACTGTGTTTGTCTCCTGAAGACACAGCTCCTGTCAGGCAGCCTTCTTCATACACAAACTGGGGAAGACTCATTCACAGCCCTATCTCGAATGAATTTTTCTCTCTGTTTCTCTGCCTTCTCACTCCTCCATGGCAGAAGGTAAATTCTCAGGGAAGTGCTGAACAGCCTTAGTTTAGAGAAAAAGGAACAGGAAGCCCTTTTATGACCAAGCCCAGTCCCCTGTCTAGCTTTGTTAGCTCTAGTTCTCCTGGAAGGGAGGAGGGGCAAGTGACGGGCCACAGCAAAAGCACAGAAGTAGGTAGGCGCTAGTGGCAAAAGATATTCTCATTCTCAATCTAATCAGCAACACTTAAAATGAAATGAAAGATCATTTGGCCAATGGCATGTGTAATAGATACTTGTGCTACCACGTCTCCTCAAATATGCAGATTTAGTGAGTGATTCTTCTGCAGACGATCAAGGCACAGAGATTTCAAGGTCCTTCAGTAAGCTTTAATTAATGCTATCAAACAGAGCCTAGAAAACGCCCGCATATCTGAGAGGCAAAACTAGATACTGTACATTCAAAAGGGAAGCTATAAAATAACCATTTGAAATGTGCTTATGAATCCGAAGCGGTTACTGCCGCTATTTTACCATCTCTTCAGGAGATTTATACATCACTCTTCATCTTAAGTTTGCAAGGCAAAACTAGATAACACCTCGGCTTCATTATTATTTAGCCCTGAACAAAACTCAGTAAATTTAACTTAATAAATGATATCATCTATTTTGGTTCAGGGGGAGTTCAGAGTCTTAAATGTTAGGTTTTTATTTATTTAATGACCACTGCTCTCTTTCCCAAGGGTCAACTTTCCTCCCCACTGAGACTGTGCAAACTGGCCTACCCAGTAGTAGAGATGGACATCTGGGGAGTCATAAACCAAGCCTCTCTGAGCTGGGGTGATTTGGACGCAATGTTATATATCAGTTCCAGACGTCAGGGAAGACTGATAGAGCAGCGCAAATCTCCCGATGAAGCACAGCTGAGTTGCAGGAGATTGCTGTGATGATAATCGCCAGAACAAACCATAAATTCTGGACACAGAATTAGGAATGGTCTGTAAACAGCAAATAATGGGTGTCTAAATTGAAAATGAAGCTATCTGTTGCCTGTAATATTTCTTGCAGTGTGGCTTAGGGAGCCAGTAACGTTCGAGACAGGCATGATGTTTCTCAATGTCTCCCATTAGAAAGCCAAGCATATTAACTCCTCCTTCCATCAACCTCCGGAAACGGAACTAAATGAACTAGCTAGAAATCATGGGGCATAAAATACAGATTTAACACTGTGCAGCAAGAACATTACAGGTTAACAAAAAATACAGAGAAGCACAAGTATTGCATTTAAAGAACCACCATAGCAAGCACTAAAGGAAAGAGCTTAAATAATTTACCTGGGTCACTCTCTCACACACACTTCTACATAAAAAAATGAATAAAACTTGACTTTCCTGCACCTGATTGTATGGAGATGTCAGTCAATTTAGTGTGAATCTTGATTACACAACAATTTTAAAGATATGGAAGTATGTGGATCGAGGATAACTACGGATATATACTGTTGAAACTGGGCTATGACTTGAAGGATATTTTTGCCACTTTATTAAATAGGTAAGAATCATGTAATAAGCACATTTTTAGTTCACTGGGATAATTTATAAATAAGTATGTTACTTGTTACAAGTATGTGAAAAAAATTTCTTCCACCATTTTATAAATAAAACACCAGTTTTGCTCTATTTAAATGCTTTGTTCTTATGACAACAAACTAAAGCCAAGATTTATAGGTTAGTGGCATCTAAATTCATGAAAATTTACTATTACTCCTGCTAAAACAATATAAGCATACAATCCATTTAACCAAGATTTTAATTTTTTTATACTGAACTTATGGAAGAATAAAAATTCTTGTGGATTCTTTGTACTGTAATGAAATAGAAAGTTCTCTGTATTGATCTAAGCTGATAAAGTGCATGAAGCAGTTCACCATGAATGTGGGGTGGGGGTAGGCTGGTGCTATTCAAGATATTTGACAAGCACTTCAGCATGGACAGGGGGCACTTAGGGACCAGGAGCAGTAGGGTGGGAGCTATTGCTTATTGGTATGAAAGTATCTACGTATTTAAGTCATCAGTGCTCTGTAGGGGCAAGATGCTGAATGTTAGCTTGGCAGCATTTGCTGCTGGAGAGGTGAAGGAGAAAAATTTAAATTGATACACAGCAATCACAAGGCATACCGGGGACTCTTTATAAGCATTGTGCCTCAATTAGAAGGTGTCTCTACCCAAAAGAATGTTCCCTACCCCCACCTCCATCACTCTATAGGCCAGAAATAGTCAAGTTAAAGAGAAAGAGAGCTAAGAGACAAAAATACTACTTCTGAATTAACAAGTAAAGCCACGACCAATATTTTGCAGAGTACATGGAAGAGAACCAAACGCTAAATAATACAAATAATGTAACAATGATAATGTCAAATATTAATAGTTTACTTGTAAGGTACCAACCACTGGATCTACAGACATTATTTTATTGAATCCTCTCAATGACCCTACTAAGTAATTACGGTCTGCTTTTGCCATAAGCAAACCGAGGCTGAGAGGAGCAAACTGTTCCTCGTGAACACAGAGCTACAAGGTGATAGACTCAGACTTAGGACACAGGTGTGTCTGATTCCTGAGGTTTTAATTGCTGTTACTTTTCTCCCATATTGCTAAACACTTGTTTCTAGAAATATACCTTACGTTATTAGATTAGCAAATATTAACTGAAAAGAACCCATGTACAAAAGAGCAATACCCCAGCAAAGAATATGTTTGACAAGAGCAGTATGAGGCACAAAAGAGGACCATCGGGCAATGGAAGAAGGACACAATTTCATACAGAACATAAGTTAATTCCTTTGCATCCTTGGAGCGGAGGGATATGAGTTGAATATCAAAGAACCACTGGAAAACTTACACATTTTGTGATATACCATAGTTATTGTACAATTAAATATATGTTATTCTCACCTTAAGTTATAAGATTGGTCAGCCTAACCAAATAATTTTATCGTCTTAATAAAATTTGAACCAAAGAACGTCTTCATGTCCAAAACTCCTGACCTATCCACCCAAACTTGGATCTCTTCATCACCAGCCATGAAGGGCCACGCACTGGAAATGCAGATACCACCCCAGCTCCTCCTACTCCTGCCAATACTCATCAGGGCCTTTTATTAATACTGCTGGAATCCACTCATTCTTAACCACCACCACTACCATACTCCTTTATTGCTTGTACTACTGTTACCATTCTCTAACTGGTCTACCTGTAACTTTCACCCTCCCAGCCTCTGAGCCAATGCATTCTCCAATCCGCAGTCAGTGTGATTTTGAAATAAAGAAATAATTAGAAATTCCCTTCGTGTCGCATCCCCCACTTTAAAGCCCATCACTGGTTTCCCTTTAAAAGTTTTCTAACAGGGACCCAAATCCTTACATCCTAAAGGTCCTAAAGTCTTATATCCTAAGGCCGTGATTTGGCTTCTGCCTAACCATCTCTCCAGCTCTGTCTCAGGCCACCTCTTTACTATTTATGTGCCAACCGTTACAGCTTTCCAGATTCTTAAACATGTCATTCCCTCCCTCTCCACAGGGCTCTGTTCATGCTGTTTTCTCAACTCAGAATTCTCTTCCCACACTCACCTCCTGTATTCAGATCGTGGGTATTTCCCGCTCATCCTTGAGATCTCAGTTGCAATGCTGTTTCTACCAGAAAGCCTTCCCAGACTCACAACACTTAGAGATGCTTATTACAGCTTGTAATTATAAATATTTTTGGTCATTAATTAATGTACATCTCCCCCAATTAATAGACTGGAAATATTAGGAGGGCAAAGGACTGAGTCACTTTTTTTTTTTTTTTTTTTTTTTTTAATAATGAGAGCCTCTGGGAACTACATTTTTGTCTTTTTTTTTTTTTTTTTTTTTTTATGGCTGTGTTGGGTCTTCGTTTCTGTGCGAGGGCTGTCTCTAGTTGCGGCAAGCGGGGGCCACTCTTCATCACGGTGCGTGGGCCTCTCACCATCGCGGCCTCTCTTGTTGCGGAGCACAGGCTCCAGACGCGCAGGCTCAGCAATTGTGGCTCACGGGCCTAGTTGCTCCGCGGCATGTGGGATCCTCCCAGCCCAGGGCTCGAACCCGTGTCCCCTGCACCGGCAGGCAGACTCTCAACCACTGCGCCACCGGGGAAGCCCAGGACTAAGTCACTTTTGTTCACCACTCTCCTCAGCACTTAGTATATGCCTGACACTTATAATCTGCAATAATTATTATTGAATAAGCTAATGAATTAATTGCTCATATTTATAAGGATATTAGATATTTTTATAAGAATATTGGGGCTGAATGGCCCTTATTACAACTAATATTTTCTTACTTGAGTAAGCAGTACTCTGTGGAAAATACTATCTTACCAATGTTTATTCCTATGTGGGTGGACTACATTTTTCATTCATCTGCTAAATTACCTGGTACATTTTTAACTTGTACAACTGCCAAATATGTAAGATTTCACTGGGAAAATGGCACATCATATAAAAGAATAACAATAGTTCTAAAGGACTATTTTGTAAAATAATTTTAAAAGACTGATAACGTTACGCTAACAAATTATAAATTATGAGACATTTACCTCTTTAATTTATTTTACCAGTTGCCTATATAGCTTTGATATACCAAATGTTACTTAAAATATCTTATTTTCTAAAAAAATATAATTTTTTTATTTTACATTATACATATATTATGTATTACATATTTTAATATATATATATATATAAAACCTCCTTTAACATTTAGCTTGTAAAGTAATTATCTTTTCTGAAAATGTGTAATTTACATTTGTTCTGGTCTTGAGGTTAAAAAAGGTACTCGAAATCACCTATCATTTATAGGAACAAGTATTGTCATGATGTCTATTAATATTCTCCATATTTCGTTATTTTTAACTTGTGACCCAGTATCATTAATTCATATGAAGCAAAATTTTAAGTTTTAAGTGTTCCAGAGCACTGTTTCTCAAACTTCAGTGTCCATAAGAATCACCTGTGGATCTTGTTAAAGTGTAGCTTCTGTTTCTTTAGGTCTACCTGCAGTCTGGAATTTTGCATTATTAACAATCTCTCAGGTGATACTGATACAGCAAGTCCATGAACCATACTTTGAGTAGCAAGGATATAGAATAAATCAAATACTCATAACTAAATCCCACACTGCTGAGATATCTGACATTCTCTGTTCTTTTTCTTTTTGCTTTGAATTCTGGCACACAAACATATACAATCCCTTAATGTTATCAATGTCAAAAATCAAAAGTCAATTACCACTTGGCAACCTATACCACCTATCTGTTTTTGAAATATCAAAATCTAACCTGGAATAGTAGCTATAGTATTAGGCAAAATCATGGAAGATATTATGAGGAGTAATTATAGCAGTCTAAAACAAACTTCTAAAGATTGCCTGGCCACCCACATATGAGCAGGAGTTTGCATAAAAGCTGTCCTATTTAGGAAATTATCTTTTCTACAGGTTCACAAGAGTGTTGAAGGGTTTTCTAACTATTGTTTTTCATTGATCAACAGAATATGGAAAACAAAAGAATCTTACTAAATATGTACAGAAATTGCTTCATTTGTAAATGGAAAATTGAGTCAAACAAAAGTCCAGGACCAGATGGCTTCACTGAGGAATTCTACTAAACATACAGAGGAGAATTTATACCAATCCTTCTCAAACTATTCCAAAATACTGAAGAGGAGGAAACTCTCCTAAATTCATTCTATGAAGCCACCATCACCCTGACACCAAACTCGGACAAAGACATTATTAAAAAAAAAAAAAAAGAAAGAAAATTGCAGGCCAATATCTTTGATGAATACAGATGCAAAATTCCTCAACAAAATATTAGCAAACCCAACCCAACAACACACACAAAGCATCATACACCATGATCAGGTTGTATTCATTCTAGGGTTGCAAGGATGGTTCAACATACACAAATCAGTAAATGTGATACACTACATTAACAAAAGGAAAGACAAAAACCATGTGATCATCTCAATAGATGCAGAAAAGGCATCAGACAAAATTCAAAATTCATTCATGATAAAAACACTCCCAATGCAATAGAAATAAAAGCAAATATAAACAAACAAATGTGACCTAATAAAACTTAAAAGCTTTTGCACAGCAAAGGAAATCATAAACAAAATGAAAAGACAACCTATGAACTGGGAAAAATATTTGTAAACAATGTGAGCGACAAAGGCTTAATTTCCAAAATATATAAACAGTGCATACCACTCAATAACAAGAAAAAAAAACAACCTAATCAAAAAATGGGCAGGGCTTCCCTGGTGGCGCAGTGGTTGAGAATCTGCCTGCTAATGCAGGGGACACGGGTTCGAGCCCTGGTCTGGGAAGATCCCACATGCCGCGGAGCAACTGGGCCCGTGAGCCACAACTACTGAGCCTGCGCGTCTGGAGCCTGTGCTCCGCAACAAGAGAGGCCACGATAGTGAGGGGCCCGCGCACCGCGATGAAGAGTGGCCCCCGCTTGCCGCAGCTACAGGAAGCCCTCGCACAGAAACGAAGACCCAACACAGCCAAATAAATTAATTAATTAATTAATTAATTTAAAAAAAAAAAAAGTTTAAAAAAAAAAAAAAAAAAATGGGCAGAACACCTAAATAGACATTCTCCAAAGAAGACATACAGATGGCCAACGGGCACATAAAAAGGTGCTCAACATGCCAATTATTAGAGAAATGTAAATTAAAACTACAATGAGGTATCACCTCACACTGATCAGAATGGCCATCATTAAAAAGTCCATAACAATAAATGCTGGAGAGAGTGTGGAGAAAAGGGAACCCTCCTACACTATTGGTGGGAATGTAAATTGGTGTAGCCCCTATGGAAAACAGTATTGAGGTTCCTAAAAAACTAAAAATAGAGTTACCATCTGACCCAGCAATCACACTCCTAGGTGTATATCCAAAGAAAACCATAATTCAAAAGATATATGCACCCCAGTGTTCACAGCAGCACTATTTACAATAACCAGGACATGGAAGCAACATAAATGTCCATTGACAGATGAATGGATAAAAAGAGGTGGTATACATATATATATACAGTGAATACTACTACAAATGAAATAATGTCATTTGCAGCAACAAGTATGGACCTAGAGATTATCATACTAAATGAAGTAAGTCAGACAGAAGAAGATAAATATCATATGATATCACTTATATGTGGAACCTAAAATATGATACAAACAAACTCATTTATAAAACAGAAACAGACTCACAGAGAGAGAAAACGAACTTATGGTTACCAAAGGGGAATGGTGCGGGGATAAATAGGAGTTTGGGATTAGAAGATACAAACTACTATATATAAAATAGATAAACAAGGTCCTACTGTATAGCACAGGGAACTATATTCAATATCTTGTAATAACCTATAATGAAAAAAGTATGAAAAAGTACACCAAAAGCTACCACAACATTCTAAATCAACTATACAGTAAGTCCCCTACATACAATCCTTCAAGTTGCAAACTTTCAAAGATGTGACACGTCCAATCACATAAGTTAGTTCACATGTCTGGCGTACATTGTCATATGCGTGCATCCTCTACAAGTGGTTGTGCTTTTGTGTACTTTACTGTACAGTACTGTATACAGTACAGTAGTACTGTGTCTTTATTTCAAGCCCAGGATGTCCAGAAGCCAAGTGTAAAAACAGTGGTGATGTAGTTGGTAATGCTAAGAAGTGCCAGCTGTTGTACTGTACTACTGTACTTTTCTACACACTCTACTGTAAGATTAAAAATGTTTTCTTTATCTTTTGTGTTTGTTTGTTTCTGTATTATTTGTGAAAAGTATTATAAACCTATTACAGTATAGTACTATAGAGCTGATTGTGTTAGTTGGGTACCTAGGCTAACTTTGTTGGACTTATGACCAAATTGGACTTACGAATGCCATCTAGGAATGGAACTCGTTTGTATGTAGAAGACCTACTCTACTTCAATTTTAAAAAAAAAAAAACACCTCTCACCAAAGTGGGTATAGAGGGAACATATCTAAACATAATAAAA
Source organism: Balaenoptera musculus (assembly GCF_009873245.2). Taxonomy (NCBI): domain Eukaryota; kingdom Metazoa; phylum Chordata; class Mammalia; order Artiodactyla; family Balaenopteridae; genus Balaenoptera; species Balaenoptera musculus. The sequence goes on along the minus strand of NC_045800.1, from coordinate 67,057,868 downwards.
GCCACTTACAACAAACTCACAACACAGTACTCAATGTTGAAAAGCTGACAGCCTTCCTGCTAAATGCGGGAACAAGACAAGGATGCCCACTATCACCGCTTCTATTCAACATCATGTTGTAAGTCCTAGCCACAGCAAGCAGACAAGAAAAAGAAATAAAAGGTATCCAAACTGGAAGGGAAGAGATAAAACTATTCACTATCTGCAGATGTCATGATACGCTATATAGAGAACCCTAAAGTCTCCACACAAAAACTATTAGAACTAATAAATGAATTCAGCAAGGTAGCAGGATACAAGATTAATATACAGGGCTTCCCTGGTGGCGCAGTGGTTGAGAGTCTGCCTGCCAATGCAGGGGACACGGGTTCGAGCCCTGGTCTGGGAAGATCCCACATGCCGCGGAGCAATTGGGCCCATGAGCCACAACTACTGAGCCTGTGCGTCTGGAGCCTGTGCTCCGCAACAGGAGAGGCCGCGATAGTGAGAGGCCCATGCACTGCGATGAAGAGTGGCCCCCGCTCGCCGCAACTAGAGAAAGCCCTCGCACAGTAATGAAGACCCAATGCAGCCAAAAATTAATTAATTAAAAAAAAAAGATTAATATACAGAAATCTGTTGCATTTCTTTATGCCAACAATGAAATATCAGAAAGGAAAGTAAAAAATAATCCTGTTTAAAATTGCATCCAAAAAAAAAAACCTGGAAATAAACTTAACCAAGGAGGTGAAAGACCTATATGCTGAAAATTATAAAACACTGATAAAGGAAATTGAAGACGGTGCAAAAGAAATGGAAAGATATCCCATGCTCTTGGATGGAAGAATTAATATTGGTAAATGGCCATACTATCCAAAACAATCTACAGATTTAATGCAATCCCTATCAAAATACCTATGACATTTTTCACAGAACTAGAACAAATTATCCTAAAGTTTTTATGGAACCACAAAAGACCCAGAACTGCCAAAGCAATTCTGAGGAAAGAGAACAAAGCTGGAGGTATAACCCTTCAGACTTCAGACAATACTACAAAGCTAAACTAATCAAAACAGTATGGTACTGGCACAAAAACAGACACATAGATCAATGAAACGGAATAGAGATCCCAGAAATAAACCCATACACCTATGGTCAATTAATCTATGACAAAGGAGGCAAGAATATACATTGGAGAAAAGACAATCTCTTCAGCAAGTGGTGCTGGGAAAACTGAACAGCTACATGTAAATCAATAAAATTAGACCACTCTCTCATACCATATACAAAAATAAACTCAACATGGTTTAAAGGCTTAAATATAAGACATGACACCATAAAACTCCTGGAAGAGAACACAGGCAAAATATTCTCTGACATAAATCATAGCAATATTTTCTTAGATCAGTCTCCCAAGGCAAAATAAATGAAAGCAAAAATAAACAAATGGGACAAAATCAAACTTAAAAGCTTCCATATATACAGTGGAATATTACTCAGCCATAAAAAAATGAAATATTGTCATTTGCAACAATATGGATGGATCTAGAGAATATCATACTAAGTGAAGTAAGTCAGACAGAGAAAGACAAATATATCACTTACATGTGGAATCCAAAAAATAATACAAATGAATCTATATACAAAATAGAAACAGATTCACAGACATAGAAAACAAACTTAAGGTTACCAACGGGGAAAGGGAGTGTGGGAGGGTAAATTAGGGGTATGGGATGAACAGACAAAAACTACTGTACATAAAATTGATAGGCAACAGGGATTTACTGTGTAGCAGAGGGAGCTATAGTCTATATCTTGTAATAACCTACAATGGAAAATAATCAGAAAAAAATCAGTTTTTCACTGAATCTCAACTTTGATTCCTACAGATATTTTTTTCACACTTGTTTTTGTTTCTTTGTTTTGCCTATATCATATAAAATTTCTCCCCCTAACGGATAATTTTTGTCCTAATTCTCCTATGTTTTGGGGGAAATTTTTCTCACAATGGAAAAAAACCTGGAAAAATATATATATATATATAAAACTGAATTACTTTTCTGTACAACTGAAGCTAACACAACATTGTAAATCAACTAGACTTCAATTTTAAAAAAGAACTGGAGGGACTTCCCTGGTGGTGCAGTGGTTAAGAATCCACCTACCAGTGCAGGGGACACTGGTTCGAGCTCTGGTCAGGGAAGATCGCACGTGCCACAGAGCAACTAAAGCCCATGCCACCACAACTACCGAGCCTGCACTCTAGAGCCCGCGTTCCACAACTACTGAAGCCTGCACGCCTAGAGCCCATGCTCCTCAACGAGAGAAGTCATCGCAATGAGAAGCCCGCGCACTGCAACAAGTAGCCTCCACTTGCCGCGGACCTAGAGAAAGCCTGCGCACATCAACATAGACCCAACGCAGCCAAAAATAAATAAATTTATTAAAAAAAAAAAAAAAGGAAACTGGAAAAAAATTACCTAACTGTCAAGTATCTATTACATACCAGAAGCTGTGCTATTCTCTGTATATGTATCTTATCTACTTCAGTAGCCACTCTGAGGTAGAATATGATTATTTACATTTAAAGAAGAGGAAATAAAGTCAAATACATTTAAAAAAATTATGACTGGTAGAGTCCATATTTTTACAGTATATACTACATATTTTAAATGTTTACCAGTATTTTTAACATTTTTATTATACACATCCTTTGAAACTGAGCTGTTATTTACATGCCTATTAAATAGGCTCATGATATCTGGCTCTGCTCTGCTGATGTGTCAGTACAATAATATTTTTGCAACTACATAAAGAGCACTACTATTTATGCCCTGTATTGGGATCACATTCCTGACCTTTCCCCCTTACTGGAGTTATAATCAAGCTTGGTTTCTCACATGAGACATTAAGTACATATACAGTAATACACAAGCAAATTTGGAATTTTGAGTCACAAAAGATCAAAGTGTCCCACTCACCTTCTGTTGAGGCAACTATTTAATTGCAGGCTAGTACATTTTAATACTAAGTATTTAAGATCAAATTACCTAGCCAGAGATAGATCCTGAAAAACCGGGTTAAGGCAAACTTAGGCCATGGCTTAGAAGGGTACAGAGATAACAGGGTAAAAGACCCAGAAATGTAGAGAACACCCCAAAAAAACTCCAATTAAATGCATCAATTTTTAAGCCTTAAACAACAACTACCCCTTACGTGAATAAGTTGGGAAAATGTCATGGATCAAAATCAAGTATTATGCAAGTATAAAACATAGCAGTTTGAAAGACCAAGTAAATATTAACAATGAATGAACGAAATACACCGTAGCTGTATTCAAAAGCACAAAGGCTTCTGAGGCCATAAGCCATCTGATGAAGGAAAAGTGATCTCATCAGTGTAATCTAACCATCACTCTCCAATAGTATCAATGCTTTAACTAGTCCACACAGGTTCTGAGCTATCTAGGTTTTCATTATTGTCATTTTCATTATCCTCATCATTATTGTTTTCTTCTTGAATTTCCTATAACTATTCTTTGGGTTTAGAATCTGTTGACACATTTCAAGGAAAACAACTGGAATTAGTGAAGAGCTTGTAATTTATTTTTTCTTACTAACAAGGGCAAGAAAGTCAATCTGTTGACCATAAAGTGCCTCAAGTGATTATGTTTTCTTTCTTTTATTCTCAGTAATTATTCCCAATTCCTCAGACCCAAACAAAGTCCCATCACAGAGGAGGCATATTTCTTGAAGCCGTAAAATAATTTAAAGATATCACCTCAATACATGTATGGTGGCAAAAATACGTTCAGCTAGGTGATGCCTGTATGGTGGGTTTAATTATGGTTCCCAGGATGGCAATCCTGCATTTACACCACACAAGCAGCCCCACAAAGATACAGCTCACTGCCTCAATGGATTCAGCAATAAAAAGGAACACATTTAAATACTAAAGCCATTGTGCATGAATAAATGGCAAAAATAAAGGAAACCCTTAAGTGCTTTTCCAGCCATTTAACCCAGAACAATTCAATTTCCCTTATTTGTTCCTCTTAACAACTTTTTCCCCTAGGTAAAACTCGGAGAGCATAGTACCATTATGACCTTGAATTTGGTATAAAGCAAGTAACGTATATTGAATTACTACCAATAGCTGTTCATGTATGTGATTTTCCTGTTTATAAGGAGAATTTTTCTTTTTTTTTTAATGGAAAGCCAAACCAAGATTTGGGGCTTGCTCTTTCTAAAGTTTCTATGATGTCCTTGTCCTAGGCCTCAAGTTATTTATTGCAGCTCAATTTGGAGAGATAGGGCAGGGTTGTCCCTGGATTATTTTCTTCAGTCTACAAATTAAGTTAAGCTCAGGGAGTAAGGAAAGTAAGTTAAGCTGAAAATTAACATAACAATTATTTACACATGTTAACTTTCATAATAATTTCATACTTATTACTTCATTTAGCACTCCCCTCAATCTTATAATGTCAACAAGCCAGGTATTAGAGCCCTTGTAAATTATTATAGATTCATTCAGATATGTACATAGATTGGCTTTTGATATATATTTTACCACAAAAGACTACTTAACTAGTCAGATTACTACTAAGACTACTCAGTCTCCTCTAAGTTTTCACTAAAACACCCATGAAAACATGTGGAAAAAAGTCAAAAATTAATAACAATATTGATAACTATGTCTTGCAGTTAACCTATGTTTAAATTATTGAATATCATTAGGCTTAATCACTTAGGATTAGGTCAGTTTTTTTAAATAGTGAGCTGATTTAAAGTTTGTTTCAAGGAAATACTAGACAAATAATAGTACAGGTGATGTTTAGATATGGAAACAAATGTGAAATGGTGCAATTATGATGTAAGTTTAGGAAACTCTAATTCATTGTAGGTATAAGTATTTTAGGTAGGCAAAGCATTGTCTAACCCAATTTAGATCAGTAGCTCTTTCTACATCTAGTTTGAGATTCCACATTTCAGAAAATACTGGGTAGAAAATGGAAGGGACTAGAGACAGTGCATTGAATTCTAGGAGTTGGGGCCCAAACAGGTAAGCTATAAGTGGAGTAGTCATACAAAAGATTCTAATATCAGTACATAGTGGGTATTGTAGCCTTTTGCCATGTACTTTACCTGATCAAGGTTTCAGAAAGCCAAAATATAGAGATAAAAAATAATATTTCAAGCCTGTTAAGCCATATTAGATAAAAGCCTGCTAGACATCTACAACTGTTTTATAATCATATGCATTAATCTGTCTCCATCTATACATGTGAAGGGGAATTCAGCCACCTTAGCAAAACAAAATAAGTAAAAAAGACATTCTAAGATACAACAAACGCTGAAAGAATGTATTACTAGATGTCACACACACCACAGAAAATACTAAACAAAGGTCTTTAAGTAAAACTGAATCACCAATATTCTTGGTGGCACAGAATACAATATTCGGTGGAACACATTTATATAAATAACTCTGAAATAAAAAGATATTAGAAGAATTAGATTATGAATGTGAAGAGCTGAGTAATAACTTAGTCCATGTATTCTGCTTATATTTTTCTCTTTGATGTAGTATCCACAATAGTGATTAATGTTTTAAGAATATGCTAAACTACTCATAAGGGCTCTTTCAATAAATATAACATAAAAAGCGTAAGTGATTAAAAAACACTGTATCATAACTTATTTGGCAGTGTTTTGTTGTCTTTCTTAGTGGTATGTAGTTAATGATGTATCTTACTATCTATTTATGATAGGTTTGATAAAACACAGCACTACTTTAAAAATTAAAAATGCAGAATTAAGAGAGAAATCTAAGAACAATTCTTTGGGTAAAATACAATGATACAGGCAAATATTTGAAACATTTAGCGATAAGAAAATGGAAGTAAAACAGACAAAAGAAACAAATGGGATAAATAAAATAAGGCAATTTTCAAATGTTCACAATACATTTTTAAATAATTTTTAAATTTCTGGAAAAATATAACACAATTTTGTCATGAAAAGGTAGACAATCATCAAGGAACTACAACTATACAAAAATTGAATGAATAAAGATATTTAAAAATTATCTCCATTAAAACTTCTATGATTTAACTTATTCCTGTACAGATTTATATATAAAATTTTACAAATTCTATATATTACTATATAATCCTTAGGTTCTGATTTCTTTCAGAATATAAAATATTGGAAATTTTTGAAGTCCTGCAACATATGTAATTATGTCTATGCAATTTTAAAATATCAATAAAACAGATTATGAAAAAAAAACATGACCAAACTGACTTAAGATAGCCTGAAAAGCTAATTTGTGAAGTAGCCAAAAATATTTTCAATAATTCCAAGTAGAGTTTAAGCTCAGGAAGCTTAATGGGTGAGTTCTTTTAAACTTTTAAGGGATGATAATTTTTTTTTAATTCTCATATAATAGAAATTGTTGCAGAACAAAGAAAAATGGAGAAGATTCTCAATCCATTTTACTTGCTAGTGTAAGCTTATTTAAGAAAATTTGACAAAAGTACCACCAAAACAACAACAAAGAAGACACAGTAGATCTTATCTGTGAAAACAGATGTAAAATATTCTTAAATAAAATACAAGCATGTTTCACACACACAAAAGAATTCAGACTGAGATGGCTCCATTAGTGAATTCTACCAAAAATTTAAAGTCATGCTACTATATATAGAGAATCTCAAACATACAGAAACAAGCAACATTATCCAACTCATTTATGATGCTAACATAACCCTAATACCAAAACCACACTAGCCAATTTCCAACATAATTATACATGCAAATATTTTAACAAATATTAGCAAATAATATTCACCACTATATAAAAAGATAATACACCTTAGCCAAGTAAGCTTTATCTCAGGAATACAAGGTTTGTTTAATATTCAGAAATCAGTATCATTTGCTACATTAACATAATAAAGGGAAATAATTATTTGATCATTTAAATATATGCAGGAAAAAAAGCGTTAGAGAAAATTCAACACCCGTTCATGATAAAAATCTCTCAGCCAGTTATGAATAGTAGTAAACGTCCTCAAATCAAAGATAAATCTAGAGCTAGTACCAAATGTTTTTTTCTTCTAGGTTTATAATTAAGACGAGAATGTCCATTCCCCACACCTCTATTCAATATTATGCTGGAGGTCCTAGTCTATGCAATGAGGCAGCAAAAAACTAAAAGATATAATAAATATGAAGGAAGAAGAAAAACTGTCTTAGTTTTTCAACATGATTCACAGACAATGTGATTGTATACACAGAAAAATCAAAGACATCTATTATTGAAATATTAGGACTAGTAAGTTTAAGGCAGATCATAGGCTATATGATCAATGTTAAAAAATCAATTATATATGTATATACACTAGCAATGAACAAATGGAAAATGTAATTTAAGAACAATACCATTTGAAGTAACATCAAAAATCATTAAAAAAACTCGGATAAATTTAACAAAAATATGTACAAAACTCTACATTAAAAACTAACGAAATATTTCTGAGACAAAGTAGTCTTAAACAGATACCTATGACATATAGATATTGGAAAAGCAAATATTGTTACACTGTCAAATCTCCCAAAACCAGTCTATAGATTCAATGCAAATTAATTTGAAATGATTCATAATATAAAATCCAGGAGCAGAAAGGCTCTTGAAGAAAACATAACATATTTTCAATCTTAGAGAAGGCAAGAATTTATTGGACATGATACATAAAGTACTGACAAATTAAAGTGCTTATAAAAAGAATATGAGTAGACAAGCCACAAATTGGAATATTCACAGTACATACATCTAACAACAGACTTGTATGAAAAATATATAACTCCAACATAATAAGAGGACAAATAAAAACAATGATAATGGGCAAAACATTTTTTGAACAAATACTTCACAAAAGAAGATAATGGCCAATAAACACATGAAAAATGATCATTTTTGTTTTTTACCCATACCAAATAACATTATAGACTGAATGCCATTTCCACCTCCACTAAAATGACTATAATTTTAAAAACTGACCACATCAAATGTTGGCAAGGATGTGAAACAACCTGGAACTCTCTTCAATGCCAGTGAGAGTGTAAAATGGTACCACCTTTTTGCAAAGAGATTTGGCAACATCTTATAAGATTAAACATATATCTATGATCAGACAATTCCACTTAGTATGTGTTTAAGAGAAATTAAAATATATGTCAACAAAAAGAATTGAACAAACCCAAACCAGAAACTACTCAACAGTCCATCAGCATGAGAAAGGACACATCTGTACTGTATTCATTCAAAGGAGCGCTACTCAATTATTAAAATGTTCAAACTACTGGTATAGGCATCAACTTGGAGGCGTTGCAAAAATATTTTGCCAAGTGAAAGAAAGCTTCCACATTTCATCTATATGAAACTCTAAACTGGGCTAAAAGGTATGGTAAAAGAAATCAGCCTGAGGGTATGCAGCACATAGGGGTGACTGCAAGGGGGCCCAAATGAACTTAATTTTTCATTGAAAATACTCTGTATCTCTATCTCTATTCTATACCCTGTTAGGAGTGTGAGTTACACCAGTGCTTGTATTTCTCAAAACACATCAAACTTCAACGTGTAAAATTTCTATACTTAATTTAAATATGCCACATTTAAAAAACATAAATGTGCTGCAATCATTTGTGTATTCTTACAATCCATAATTCATTTTTTTTTTCAAGCGGTGATTTTTACTTCATTTTGGTTAGGTTTTGGTTTTCTACTTGTCTCTTTTCCTGCCTCTCACATTCATATCTTACAATCCACCAATATCAACTACTTATCATTACCCAAAAACGAATTCTGTTTGGAATGTCCTTTCCCTCCTTCACCTACAGAACTTTCACTTGTAAATTTCAGGACTGCAGTGAGTTCACTTCCTCTCCAAAGAAGAGAGTTCCTTTCCTCTTTCATGTAGGAAAGACTTTGCAGAGGAAGTTAGTATCTTTGGAAAGGCAAAATAGTATCTTTCACTTCTGTTCCATTCTGCACCTCACATCAACTTTTATCACTGTACACTGAATATTTCAATAATTTATTTGCATGTCTCTTTCACCACATATGGTCCTTCAAGGTGAAACTGAGCAGGACCCTGTGGGGCTCCTTTCTGTCCCTTATTTCTTATCTGTAGGGAATAGACTCCAGCCTCCATGAACTTCCTTGAGTTCCAAAGGGCAGATTCAAACAGTTGCTAATCAGGGAAGGCAGGAGATGCAAAGACAAGGGAGGGGCAGCCAAGAAACAATAGTGCAGCCTTGGGGCAGGGTCCTGGTTCCACCTCAAGGGATACACAATATCTTTGAGCTCTTTACAGCAAGGGTCCCCAACCTCCAGGCCACCGACCGGTACTGGAAGGAGGTGAGCAGTGGGTGAGTGAGCGAAGCTTCTGTATCTACAGCCACTCCCCATTGCTCACATTACCGCCTCCCGTCAGATCAGCTGCAGCATTAGATTCTCACAGGAGTGCAAACCCTACTGTGAACTGTGCACGCAAGGGATCTAGGTTGTTCACTCCTTATGAGAATCTAATGCCTGATGATCTGAGATGGAGCTGAGGTGGTGACGCTAGCGCTGGGGAGCGGCTGCAAATACAGATTATCATCAGCAGAGAGGTCTGACTGCACAGAGACCACAATAAATCAATTGCTTGCAGACTCATATCAAAACCCTATCAGCGAGTGGTAAGTGACGATTAAGCTGCATCTGGTGGCAGGCTTTCTAGTGGCAAGTGAGGTGATGTACTTCAATTGTACAGCTGCAGCTGGTGGCAGGCTTTAAGTCAGAATCTGACACTTATTTTAGTCCATGTGTGGCCCGCCCATATTTTATTTGCCACTTCCGTCCATGTCTCTTTCCCACACTGCACACTTGTCTCAGTCACAGTTTTGGTAAGCCCACAAGCTAACCCTAGCCAAAATGAGTAAAAAACAAATGTCGCTGGAGAGCTTCTTTGAAAAGGGGGAAAGACCCAATGATGAGACAGGAGAAGACTCTAAGGCTGCCAACAAAAAGAAAGCTGCATTTAAAAGAAGATATCTAGAGTCCTACTTAAAATACCCAGAGTCCTACAGGTTCATTGCAACAGGTGATTCACATTCTCCAAGCCCGCTCTGTATAAGATGTGATGACCGGCTATCCAACAAAGCCATGAAACCTTCAAAACTGCTTCGCCACATGAAGACCAAGCACCCTGCATTAAAAGACAAGGCTTTGGAGTTTTTCAAAAGAAAAAAACAAGAACACGAAGAACAGAAGCAATTATTGAATTCCTGTACTTCATCAAATGTGTCTGCACTGAGAGCATCATTCTTATTGGCTAACCGCATTGCTAAAGCTAAGAAGCCCTTTACTATTGGTGAAGAGTTGATCCTGCCTGCTGCTAAGGACATGTGTCGTGAACTTTTAGGAGAGGCTGCAGTTCAAAAGGTGGTACGTGTTCCTCTTTTGGCTAGCGCCATAACTAGACAAATTGATGAAATAGCAGAGGATACTGAGGCACAACTGTTAGAGAGGATTAATGAGTCACGTGGCACACAATCCAGGTTGACTAGTCTACCAATGTTGACAACACAGCAACAGTGCTTGATTTTGTGTGATATATTTTTCAGGAGGATGTGCCTGAGGATATGTTATGTGCACTTTTGTTGCCAACCAACACCACAGCTGCAGAACTATTCAAGTCTTTGAATGATTACATATCAGGAAAACCGAATTGGTCATTTTGTGCAGGTATATGCATGGACAGAGCGGCTGCCATGGCTGGACGGCTTTTTAGTTTCACTCCTCGGGTCAAAGAGGTCGCTTCTGAATGTGAGTCAACACATTGTGTCATCCACAGCGAAATGCTGGCTAGCTGAAAAATGCAACCTGAACTTAACAACGTTTTGCAGGATGTGATTAAAATTATCAGCCATGTTAAAGCACATGCCCTTAACTCATGTCTGTTTGTGCAGCTGTGTGTGGAGATGGACGCAGAGCACACGTCTTCTCTCATACACAGGAGTGAGATGGCTTTCTAAAGGTAGATCACTGGCCAGAGTTTGAGTTACAAGAGCCTCTCCAGAGATTTCTTTTAGAAAAACAGTCACCACTGGCAGCACATTTCAGTGACAAAGAATGGGTCACAAAACTTGCTTACCTGTGTGGCATATTCAGCCTGCTCAACGAACTCAATCTGTCACTTCAGGGGAGAATGACAACTGTGTTGAAGTCGGCAGATAAAGTGGCTGCATTCAAAGCCAAACTGGAATTATGCGGGCGATGAGTGAACACTGGCATTTTTGACACGTTTGAAACATTAGCAGAGATTTTGAAAGAGACTGAGCCAGGGCCTTCTTTCTACCAGCTGATGCATGATCACCTATCTCAGCTTTCAAAAGAGTTTGAGCATTACTTCCCAACCACAAAAGACCCCCGAACTAGGAAGGAATGGATCCACAACCCATTTGTGAATAAGCCAGGTGAATCGACTTTGTCTGTGCTAGAAGACGATCAACTACTTGAGATCGCAAATGACGGTGACCTTAAAAGTATGTTTGACACAACTTCAAATCTCCATATGTTCTGAATTAAAGTCAAGGTGGAATATCCTGAGATGGCCACAAAAGCACTGAAAAGCCTGCTTCCATTTCCAACATCCTATCTTTGTGAAGCAGGGTTTTCTGCAGTGACAGCGACCAAAACGAGTTCACGGAGTAGGCTAGACATAAGCAACACACTTCGGGTGTCCCTGTCTCCCATCACCCCCAGATGGGACCATCTAGTTGCAGGAAAACAAGCTCAGGGCTCCCACTGATTCTGCATTAGGGTGAGTGGTATAATTATTTCATTATACATTATAACATAATAATAATAGAAATAAAGTGCACAATAAACGCAATGCACTTGAATCATCCTGAAACCATCCCCCCGCCCGACCCCGGTCCGTGGAAAAATTGTCTTCCACGAAAATGGTCCCTGGTGCCAAAAAGGTTGGGGACCACTGCTTTACGGAACTAAAACCCCCAACATATGGAAGGTGTTCGCATTCTTCATTCCAGAGAAGACTACCTGAGGCCAGATTAAAGGAACCAGAGAAGCTCATTAGGAAGAGACCACCTGAGATCAGATTAAAGAAGTGCAGGCTCTGCACACACCCTAACCTTATCAGCAACCCCACCCTTGCACTACTGCTATAAAATTCCTCACCAAATCCTCCCCGGTTGGGACACCAGTTTTGAGGGGCATGAGCCTGCTGTGTCCCCCTTTGCCTGGGAAAGCAATAAAACTATTTTTTTCTACTTCACCCAAAACTCTGTCTCTGAGAGTCAATTAGGCACTGGTGCACAGAGGCCGAGTTTTCAGCATCAAAGGTAGGGACTATACTTATAGCATCTACTGTAGAGTAGCAACAGCAACAACATGAACCATTTATTGAATAGATACTTTGTACCTGACACAGACAAGCACCTTTCATAAATACCTTATTTAATTTGCAGCAAAATTCTCACTTTAACATGATCAAATTGAGGCATAGAGAAGATGTGTTGCCCATCAATAGTCACAACGCTAGCATACTGAATGATAAGCTTTCAACTGAGGTCTCTCTGATTCCAAAATCCATGCTCTTAATCACTAAGTAGGATTAACTACCTCCCACTCCCAGATCTCCTATGAAAAAATAATAGACATTAAACAATGATTGCATTGAACTGGCCAAAAAATTGTATCTTCCTTATGACACTGATGAAAAGACATTTACAATCAAAGACGCCAGAATTTTTTTTTTTAAGCAAGACTGTGTATGTATTGTTTTTCTTTCTCATCTGTTGATACTGACATTTGTGGATATTTTCAGGCAAAAGTGTGCTCTTTGACCTCCCCATGGCATCTGATTTAATTTTTTCTTTAGTATTGCCTGCTGTAATTAGCTGTGTGTGTATGTGAAAAATGTTCTTTATCTTAGATATATTTCCGTGGTTCACCCAAAGAAAAAGAAAGAATACACTACAAGCTCTTAAACTGGCTTCCAGAATATTGAAACCCTGATTGATAACCCCAAAACTCCCTGGTTTCATCTTTCAACCAGATTCCTTTTGAATTTTTTGTTTTGTTTAGTTTATTAAATCATTGGGCTTAGTGACTTTGGCCCTGGTATCGCCAGCTGCCCTAATTCCTCATTAGTGAATGCCAGCATCATTTCTACAAACTCTCATCTGTGTCCTCACTCAGTGTCACTTCTGGCAGCACTTCTGTCCCCTGCTCTCCTAGTAATGAGAATGAACATCAAATCCTTTGTTCTGCACCCAGCATACTCCATAGTTGCCCTTTTATGCCCATTCATAAACTTTTTTTTTTTTTATTGTACAATCTCTGAGAAGTTTTATGAGAGGATCACTCCTTTCATAAGTAATTAGAGGGAGATAATCATGGCTAATTTTTTCCAAAGGGGCACTGAATATATTAATTTTTATTAAACTTCTATAATATAACATCTATATTGCTCTCCTCAGTTATTTTCAGACCTAAACCTGCTCTAGAGTAGTTGTCATGAAAACAAAATTTTCAAAGATTATATAGATTTAGAAATATGCTAGATTCAGTTTGTGTGCAAAAAAGAGTTAACATAGCAGACCTGAGACTGCTATCCCTAAAAAGTCCTATTTGCAAGACTGACCTTTGGCTGGAATCTAAGAACTTGAATGGTAAGCATCCCCCCCCACCACAGACTGATATTAAGTTTTCCCTAATTAATAAGTGTAGTTCACTGTGCCTAAGTGATATACAAACAATATGGTTTATACTGAAGACCTGCTTTTTTTCTGGGAGTCTAGAATTTTGGCATGTATTAAGCAGACGCTTGATTACATGGCCAGTTCCCAATAAAAACTGTGGACTTTTAGATTCAGCCAAGCTTCCCTGATAGACATTTCATACATGCCTTCGCAATTTGTTGCTGGAAAAATTAAATGTGTTCTGTGTGACTCCACTGGGAGAGGACTCCTGTAAGTTTAATCCTGGTTTCAAACTCTATCCCTTTCATTTTCTTCCTTTGTTGATTTGGCTTTGTATCTTTTCAGTGTAATAAATAGCCCATGAGTACAACTATATCCTGAGTCCTGTGAGTCCTCCTAGCAAATCATAACAGCCGGTGGTCTTGAGGATCCCTGACACAGCTAGTCTTCAGTTTTATTTTTTAAAAAATAAAGAAAAAGAACAGATCATTTAGTTTAAAATATCTTTTTTTCAAGACTAAATTTAATTCTTGTAATGGATTTTTTTCACTCTTTGTCTTGAGACTCGTTTTTTTATAGTATACTCTTCGACTGTACCCTTGGTAATTCAAACAAGCAATAATGGTAATTTAGGAGGAGTAGAATGTAAGATGTTCTGAGATGTTTATTTTCATCAGAAAATTCAAACCACCACTTTCACTTATTCATCTGTAACTCAAATTGCTAAGAGGAATCGATAGATCCAGATAACAGTCAGAAAATACTAGCTGAAGTTCTGCACGGTTGGTTCCTTGAAAATGACCATCATTCTCAGCAGGAGGTAATGTTTTGAAGGCGTTATAATATCTATTTTCCAAGAAAAGAAATGTACATTTGTGTGTTGGTACCACGAGCAGTGAGAAGGAATGAAATGTTATCAGTATAGTGAGAACAACTAGAAAAGTATGTATTAATTGAGTGGTGCAGAGGGCCAAAAAAGTTTTTTTCAGCTATCCTACTTTTCATTTTCTAATTTGAATGGATTATGTGACACTCCTCATCTTATACCATTCACAAGGGTACTTTGGACTATTTCAAAGCAATGAAATGGAGAATTAGTTAAGAAAAAAGGTCATTCTGATATAGTAACAAGAAATGTTCAATGATGAGCTATCAAATAAATATAGATATTTGGTTATATCAGTGCTTTTGGGAAATAGAGGAGTAAAAGAGAGAAGGAAAAATCTTCAAGCATTAAATGCTGACGTTAGAACATGACATAAATAACAATTCCTAATGACATAGCGTTTATGATGTGCCAGGCATTGTTTTACACATTAAGTCATTTACTCTTTGCAACAACCCTAAGACATAGTTGACATTATTATCAACCCCATTTCAGTAGAGGTTCAGAGAGATAAATGAGTCACTGAGTATCACACGTTAAGTACGAGAATTGGAATCCAAAGCCAGGTCATCCGACTCTAGAATCCAAGCTCCTAACCATTATACTATGGTATAAACTTAAACACAAGACATATATACAAAGATTTCTCAAAACAGTGTTAAAAATTTTGGCTTGCTTACCAAATTTGTAATTTTATAAGGAACTAAACCTGGGTAGAGGGGCCAAAACTAAATTATTCTAACTTTTTTCACAGAACAAACACTGTTCCTTCCACCCACAGATAAGTCCAAGGAAAGCCTAAGACTTTCCTGAGACCACATTCGCCATGGATCTTTCAAATGATTGGGAAGTATTTTGAATGGTCATAACTACTGAGGGTTTACAGATAAATGTGTCATGAGTCTATGTTAATACAGACCAAACCACCAAAACACAGGCATACAGAAGAGAAGTGACTGGAAAAAGTATGGGCTAAAATTAAAGGTAATAAAAACAGCAAACCCTAAACAGTGCAGGCATAAAAGGTAAAAAGAAAGGATAACAATGATAATTTTCATAAATACTTAAAAACTATTTTCTAGCCTCAGAAATCTTAGGTTGGTGCCCATCCCCATCAGTGATAGGAGCCAAAAGTTTGTTCCTGTACTTGGAGGACTCATGTCCAACTCAGTGGAATAATTAGGCCAGTGTCCCTTAGCCCAAAACGCCTCTCTCTCAGTATGAGTGAAGTCTCTGGATCTGTTTTCTTAAAAAAAAAGAAAAGAAAAGAAAAGGAAAAGAAAAGTATGTAAAGAGCCAGACAGACAGCAGGCAGTTATTTTCTTTCTGGGCCTAAGTTTTTTCCTTTGAGAGTTGAATTAGAAAGAAGTTTGACTTTTCATGTGCTCTGATATGCTTTCTTACATTTGTTAATAAGAGCTATATAACCTCTCATATCCATTTTGACTTAAGCTATCGAGAAACTCATTTTTAGAAGCTTCCTTTAGTCTAGGCTTTCTATGAGCATTATCTCATCATTCTTGCTTGCTTGGTTCTAGCTTCAGTATGCTTAATTTAGTTATTTTATTGTATTTGTTGCTCTCATGATAAGCCATCACAAATTCTCTTTTGAAGTGTATTAAATATAATAGGTTTATGAAATATACTGCGTAAACTGAGAATAAAACAGCTATGTCTCATCAGCAAAAATGTAAAAGAATAGATCCAGAGGTTTGTTAGACAGTAAGTTCAATGTGGTTAAATAGTGTGCTGTGAATGCTAACAAGTCCAGTTTACTTACGCTGCATTCAAAGGTATATAATACCTACCATAACAAGTGATGTGTCCCTGGTGAAGTACTCAGCACACTGCAGACCAGCCAGGCAAGGTGTTTCATAAATTTAATTGGATATTCCTGTTCTTTAAATCACACATGGAATATTGTGTTCAATGAGTAAAATCACATTTTTAAAAATATATGTCTGGGACTTCCCTGGTGGCACAGTGGTTGGGAATCTGCCTGCCAATGCAGGGGACACGGGTTCGAGCCCTGGTCCAGGAAGATCCCACGTGCTGCAGAGCAATTAAGCCCGTGCACCACATCTACTGAGCCTGCGCTCTACAGCCCGCAAGCCACAACTACTGAGCCCATGTGCCACCACTACTGAAGCCCGTGCACATAGAGCCCGTGCTCCACAACAAGAGAAGCCACTGGACGGGAATAAAGATGCAGACCTACTAGATAATGGACTTGAGGACACGGGGAGGGGGAAGGGTAAGCTGGGACAAAGTGAAAGAGTGGCATGGACATATATACACTACCAAATGTAAAATCAATAGCTAGTGGGAAGCAGCCACATAGCACTGGGAGATCAGCTCGGTGCTTTGTGACCACCTAGAGGGGTGGGATAGGGAGGGTAGGAGGGAGATGCAAGAGGGAGGAGATATGGGGATATATGTATATGTATAGCTGATTCACTTTGTTATAAAGCAGAAACTAACACACCATTGTAAAGCAATTATACTGCAATAAAGATGTTAAAAAAAAAAAGTTAAACATATATCTATCATTTAACTCACCCATTTCATTCCTAGGTATTTATCCAAGACAAATGAAACATATCTACGAAAGGACTTGTACATGAATGTTCATAACAGCTTTACTTGTGATAATCAAACATTGGAAACAAGCCAAACATCTGTCAAAAGGTGAATGGATAAATAAATTATGATATATCCATATCTATATATCCATATGGATACTATTCCACAATAAAAAGGAACAAATATTGATGCATGTAAAAACATTGATGAATTTATAAGGCATTATGCTAAGTGATGAAAGCCTGATCAAAATAAAATTGCATACTGTATGATTCCATTTGTATAGAATTCTAGAAAATGCAAACTAATCAGTAGTGATAGAAAGCAGATCAGTGGTTGCCTGGGAACAGGGCTGGAAAGATACATGAATTACAAAGGGTCATGAGGAAACTTGAGGGGTTTAGAAATGTTTGTTGTTCTGTTTTAATGATGGTTTCAGGGATATATGCATATGTCAGTGCCTCCAAATGGTCTCCCTACTCCCACATTTACCCTCTTCCTATAAAACCCAGAGACTTCGTAGAGCAACCAGGGTGATCTTTAAAAAATGTAAATCAGATTATATAATCCCCCTGATAAAACATTCCAGTGGTTTTCTATTACACTTGGAATAAAATCGAAACCCTCTACCACGTCTTACATGGTCCAGCACTTTCTGTCCTTATCTCATACTATACCATCATCACTACTGGGTACACTGGGCTCCACCCTGACTCTCATCTTACTGTTCTTTAAATATAACACAATTTTTCCCTCGGGTCCTTGGTCCCAACTGTGGTCTCTGCCTGGAAACTATTTCTCCAAATTGTTGCCTGTCTGGTTCCATCTTATCACTTAAGTTTAAACATCAACTTTTCAGACAAGCCTTCCCTATCCATGGATCTAGCTGTTCTGCCTCCATAGCTGTCCTCTATCTTGTGAGCCTGTTTTACTTTCTTCATAGAAATTAATGCTGATACATAATTTATATACGTGTCTATTTTTTATTGGATTATCCTCTACAGAATGTAAACTCTAGAAGAAGAAGGGTTAGGTCTATTATAGACACTCAAGTATGCCCAGTGCTAGGAAAAATGACAGATTTATGGTAGGCAGTCAATATTCGAAAGACATATGTCTGTTCAAGACCAAGGGTTACTTTCTAATAAACAGTTATTCGAACTACATTTAGACTACTTTATAGAAAAATATTTTCTCAGCACTCCCAGTGTTACTTAATTACTTTTGAGTACAAAAAATGTTACACAATTACTTATAACCAAAAATCTAGAATGAGTTATTTGCTCATAGCTCATTTAACACTATAAAAAGAAAACAAATTCACTAATAAAGTCAAAATTTTAAAACAAATATTATTTTGAAAAATTTTGTTTAAGTTGATAGGCAATGTTGCTGTATTGAAATCAAATTATTTCTTGCAGCATGAATATGGTACTACTGGCTGTTACAGCAGCAGGTCGTTAGCATTTAGTCACCTGAACCACTATGCATTATGTAAAGACACTCACCTCATGTCATTTTCTTCTTGTTTGAACTTGAATAAAATCTTCATTCCTAAAACTCACTTTGACTTCATTTGGAAATTCTCAAACATTTATTCTTCTACATAAACTTTAGAATTGTTGTATTGTGTGTGTGTCTGTGTGTGTGTACATGCATGTGTGTGTCTGTGTGTTTGAAATCAGGTATTTTGACTAAACTTGCATTAAATTTATAAATTTATTTGACCAGAAATGATATCTTTATGATATTAAGTCTTCCCATGTAGAAACATAGTATTTATTTCTAGTTATTCAATTCTTATCTCCATGAATAATTTTTAAAATATAGGTTTATGTATGTAATTATTACAAGTACTCCTAGTTATTTTGTTTTTGTTGCTAGTGTGAAGAGACTTTATTGTTCAATTATTAACATTTTACTTTGCTAATGTTTTCTTGTATCTGGGCTCCTCACTAAATTCTCATTTTTGTTCTCTTAATAGGTTTCATTTCAGTTGTTTAGATTTACCATCAAATCACTTGTAAATAATTATTAATTTCTTTTCTTCCATTATTTATAAGGCTTATTTCATTTACCTGTTATTAACCAGATATACCAAACAATGCAGAATAATCATGATGATAGAAAGCATCCTTGATTTGTGTCATATTAGAGGATCAGTCCTTAATATTTCTTCTTATTATGTGATGCTTTTAGTTTGGTGTTAGAAGATCTTTGGTATACTTAGGAAGTTTTCTTCTATTCCTACTATACATATGTTTTTACCTAGAATGGCTACTGATTTTTATCAAACGCTTTTCATGTTCATGTTTCATATGATTTAGCTCTGTAATTCTCTTTTAATATAATGAATAATATTGGTATATTGTTAATTGTAAAATACCCATTCACCCATGGAGTATGTGCCATTTTAAACAAAGCAGTCAAAATTATACTTCTAACACCTAAATGTACACATGCGTTGTGGAGGTGTTTGTGCATAGCAGCAGCTCTTACAAACTCATCAGTTCCCCTACAAACTTAAAACCACACCTCCCTGCATTTTCTACCTTTCTGGAATATAATAACCTCCAGCCAGGCAGAACATCGAAGTTATCTTTGATCACTCTCTTTCTCTGACTCCCACATCCAATCTGTCCTCACATTCTGCTTATTCTACTTCCTAAACATCTCTCAATTCCAGATTCTCCCATTCATGATTTATTTAGGCCCTCAATATCTCTACCATTTTGGCTAGAGATTTCTAACAGGATTTGTGGTCTCCCATATTGCTCCCACACCCCCAAAATACTTCCTACACTTCAGCTAGAAACTGAGTATGACATACTGTTGCTTAAAATGATTCAATATTTCCTCATAAATAAGAAGATGGTTTCCAAACTCGTTAAAATGGCACATAATGCATTGCCTGATCTGCCCCTCAACACTGCCAGTCTCTGCTCCCATTCCTCATGCATATAAAACCATGAATGCTGTACGACCAGCACATATGTTAGCATTCTCTCCATAATCATCATGATCTCAAATGCCCCCTTGCAGTTACACATGTCCTTTCATCCTCCTAGCTAATCTGCGTTCTTCCTATGTGCTCCTCCCCAAAAGGGCCTCCACTAACTTGTATGCTTCCCTCAAAGAAATCTTTCCTGATTATCACTCTCATAGAATGAGCTACTCTTAGACTATTAGTTTATTTTCCTCCCCCTCTTCATTTCACCTCTGAATCCTCAGAATTTGGAAGAGCATTTGTACTATGTGGAGACTCAATTGGGTTTGAATGTATATTGTGAAACTTTAGATGAACAAATTACATTTAGAAATAGCTGAAATGATTTGCAAGTTAATACTAAAGGTCAAAGTAAACAGTAAGGTCATGGTATACTGTGTAGGTGCTACTCCATATGGTATATTGTACTAAAATAAGGACATATATTTTAAACAAAACAGTGTAAAATAAGAATATGTCCAGAGAAGGCAGTAAGGTGAGGATTATAACAACAAGGACACATAACAAGCTTTTCAAGATGTTTCGGATCAACAGAGGACTAGCAACACAGCTGCAGGAACTTCAATTGTTGAGACTAGAAAAGAGAAATAATAAAAGAGACAGAATAATTGTCTCCAATACTTAGAGTCTTCAACTTATAATTGAAGAGAAGAAGAGGAATAGAACCACAGATCACAGAATGAAGAGCCAATTCCCACCTTAGGCAAAAGAAATTCAAGGAACTTTCATCCATATGCCAGAATTCATAGTAATAAAATAGCTATAATTCTTGAGCTTTCTTCAGTGTTTCTCAAAAAGAAGTGAACATCAGTGAATGGAGAAGTTCTTAGTTGTATAAAATTATTCTGGGCATTTCAGAACACTTAGCATCTCAGGTTCCCACCCACAAAAATCCAGGACTGGTCCTAGGTCATTGGGACAATCAAAAATGCCTTCACTTCTGGGCAAGAGCCCCACCCACCCCTGCACTGCAGCAGGCAAGTGCACACAGCCTACATAGGGGACTCCCCTTGGGCACCAAAGTCTAGAGGCCAGATGAAACTGCACTCCTGGGCCCCATGGGACACCTCCTACAAAAGGACACTCCTTTAAGACTAGAAGAGGTAGTTGATTTGCTTAACACATAGAAACAAACACAGAGATTCAGGCAAAATGAGGAGACAGAGTAATATGTTCCAAATGAAAGAACAAAGACAAAACCCCCCAAAAAGACCTTAATGAAATGGAGATAAGCAATTTACTTGATAAAGAGTTTAAAGTAATGGTTATAAAATGCTCACAGAACTCAGGAGAAGAATGGATAAACACAGTGAGAACTTCAATAGAATTAGAAAGGATAAGAAAGCACCAAACAGAAGTTACAGAGCTGAAGTGAAAAATATACTAGAGGGGCTCAACAGCAGACTGGATGAAGCAGAAGAATGGATTAGTGAGCTGAAGACAATGCAATGGAACTCACCCAAGCAGCAGAAAAAAAAAATTTTAAGTGAAGCTACCTTACAGATTTGGGGACATCAAGTGCAATAACATTTCCATTGTAAGGGTCCCAGAAGGAAAAGAGAGAGAGAAAGGGTCAGAAAACTTATTTTAAGAAACAGTGGCTGAAAACTTCCCTACTATAGGGAAGAAAACAAACATCCAGGCCTAGGACACCCAGAGAGCACCAAATAAAATGAAGCCAAAGAGGTCCACACCAAGATACATTATAAGTAAAACAGTAGAAGTTAAAGAAAGAGAATCTTAAAAGCAGCAAGAAAAACAACAACAACTTGTTACGTACAAGGGAAACCCTATAACTCTATCAGAAGAGTTCTCAGCAGAAACATTGCAGGCCAGAAGGGAGTGCCATGACATATTCAAAGTGTGAAAAGGAAAAAACTTCCCACCAAGAATTCCCTATCTAGCAAGATTATCATACAGAATTGAAGCAGAAATTAGAAGTTTCCAGACAAGCAAAATCTAAAGGAGTTTATCACCGCTAGACTTGCCTTAAAAGAAATGTTAAAAGGACTTTTTAAGCTGAAAATAAATGGCACTAGTTAAAAAACGAAAACATAGCAAAGTAAAAATCTCACTGAAAAGGCAAATATACAGTAAAGGTAATGGATCAATCACTTATAAAGCAAGCATGAAGGTTAAAAAAAAAGTAATAAAATTAACTAAAATTACATAGTTAATTAAGGAATGCATAAAATAAAAAGATGTAGAAGGTAACATAAAAATATAAAATTGGGGGAGTAAAAATGTAAATTTCTGGAATGTGTATAAATTTAAGTTGTCATTGACTTAAAACAGATTGTTTTATAAATAGGATGTTATGTGTGAACTTCATGGTACCCACAAAGCAAGAACTTACAGTAAATACAAAAAAAAAAGAGAGAGAGAGAGAGAGAGAAAGAAACCTACGCATAATGCTAAAGAAAGCCACACACAAGGGAAGAGAGAAAGAGAAGAAGAAACAGAGAGGAACTACAAAACCAGCCAGAAAACAATTAACAAAATGCAGTAAGTACCTACCTATCAATAATCACTTTAAATGTAAATGGACTAAATGCCTCAAATAAGAGATAAAGGGAAGCGAAATAAATTAAAAAAATAAAAAGACCCATTTTCCATCTATATGCTGCTTACAAAAGACCCACTTCAAAAGTATGGACACACACAGACTGAAAGTAAAAGTATAATAGATACATACAGAGCATTCCATCCAAAAGCAGCAGAGTACACATTCTTCCCAAGTGAATGTGAACATTCTCCAGAATAGATCACATGTTAGGCCACAATATAAGTCTCAATAAATTTAACGGGAATCATGTCAAGCATCTTTCTAACCACAATGGTATGAAACTAGAAATCAATTAAAAGAAGAAAACAGGAAAAACCACAAATATGTGGGAGATTAAACAACATGTTACTCAACAACAAATGAGTCAATGAAGAAATAAAATGAGAAATTAAAAAAAAATACTTGGAGACAAATGAAACCAGACTAAAATCTATGGGAATGCAGCAAATCAGTTCTAAGAGGAAAATTCATAGCAATACAGACTTACCTCAAGTAACAAGAAAAATCTCCAATAAATGATCTAATCTTACATCTAAAGGAATTAGGAAAAGAAGAACAAAACTCAAGGTTAGTAGAAGGAAGGAAATAAGAACAATCAGAGCAGAAATAAATGGGAAAAAAAAGGCCCAAAAAAACGCCCCAAAAACCCAAAACAGTAGAAGAGAACAATGAAACTAAGAGCTGGTTCTTTAAAAAGATAAACAAAATTGACAAACCTTTAGAAAAACTAACCAAGATAACCAAGAAAAAGAGAAAGGGCTCAAGTAAATGAAAGCAGAAATGAAAGAGGAGAAATTAAAACTGATACTACAGAAATACAAAGAATCCTAAGAACACTACGAACAATTATACATCAACAAATTGGACACCTAGAAGAAATAGATAAGTTCCTAGAAACCAATTTTCCAAGGATGAATCCTGAAGAAATAGAAAATCTGAAGAGACTGCTTATCAGGAGGTTGAACCAGTAATCAAAAACCTCCTGATAAACAAAAGTTCAGGACAAGACAGCTTCACTGGTTAATTCTACCAAACATTCAAAGATTTAATGCCTATCCTTCTCAAACTCTTCCAAAAAGTTGAAGAGGAGAAAACACTTCTAAACTCAATTTACAAAGCCGGCATTACCCACATACTAAAACCAGACGAAGAACACCACAAAAAATATAAATTACATGCCAATATCCTTGATGAACATAGATGCAAAAATCCTCTACAAAATAGTAACAAACAGAATGCAAGGATACATTAAAAGGATCATACACCATGATCAAGTGAGATTTATTCCAGGGATGCAAGAATGGTTCAGCATACCCACAAATCAACCTCATACACGACACTGACAAAAAGAAAGAAAAAAAATCATACAATCATTTCAATAGATGTAGAAAAAGGCATTTGACAAAGTTCAACATCCATTTACAATAAAAACTCTCAACAAAGTGGGTAAAGGGGAAACATACCTCAATATAATAAAGACCATATCTGACAAACAAAAGTTAATATCATACTCAATGGTGAAAAGTTGAAAGCTGTTCATCTAAGATCAGGAACAAGACAAGTATGCCCATTCACACCACTTTCATTCAGCATAGTATTGGAAGTCCTAGACACAGGAAGAAAATAAATCAAAGTCATAAAATTTGAAAAGGAAGAAGTAAAACTGTCACTGTTTGCAGATGACGTGATACTATATACAGAAAGCCCTAAAGACTCCACCAAAAAAGTATTAGAACAAATGTATGATTTCAGTAAAGTTGCAGAATACAAAATTAATACACAGAAATCTGTGGCATTTCTATACAATAACAAACTATCAGAAAGACAAAATAAGAAAACAATCTTATTTACAATTGCACTGAAAAGAATAAGATACCTAAGAATAAATTTAACTAAGGAGGTGAAAAAACTGTAAATTAAAAACTATAAAACACTGATGAAAGTAATTGCAAAAGACACAAATAAATGAGAATCAATTGTGGGCTCATGAATTGGAAGAATTAATATTGTTAAAATGTCCATATTGCCCAAAGCAATCTACAGATTCAATACAATCCCTATCAATATTCCAATGGCATTTTTCACAGGACTAGAAAAAATACCTCAAAAATGTGTCTAGAAACACAAAAGACTCTGAATAACCAAAACAATCTTGAGAAAGAAAAACAAAGCTGGAAGGTATCAAGCTCCATGATTTAAAACTATACTATGAAGCTATAATAATCAAAACACTATGGTATCAAAGAAAGAGTACAGTATCAGCATAAAAACAGACACAAATATCAGTGGAGCAGAAATGAGAGCACAGAAATAAACACACACATATATGGACAATTAATTTACAACAAAGGAGCCATGAACATACAATGGAGAAAGGACAATTTCTTCAATAAATGGTGTTGGGAAAAGTGGACAGCCACATGCAAAAATGAAAAAATAAAACTAGACCACTATCTTACATTATACACAAAAATTAACTCAAAATGAATTAAAAACCTGAATGTAAGACCTGAAACCATAAAAATTCTAGAAGAAAGCATAGGCAATAGGCTCTTTGACACTGGTCTTAACAATGTTTTTGTGGACCTGACTTCAAAGTCAAGGAAAGCAAAAGAGAAAACAAATAAATAGGACTACATCAAAATAAATAGCTTCAGCATAGTGAAGAAAATCACCATCAAATATCCAAAATAAAGAACTCATACAACTCAACAACAAAACAAATAATCTGATTTAAAAAGAAACAGATCTGAGCCTGAACCAAGATGGCAAAGTAAAAGGACGTGCTCTCACTCCCTCCTGTGAGAACACCAGAATCACAACTAGCTGCTGGACAATCATCGACAGGAAGACACTGGAACTCACCAAAAAAGATACCCCACATCCAAAGACAAAGGAGAAGTCACAATGAGATGGTAGGAGGGGCGCAATCACAGTAAATTCAAATCCCATAACTGCTGGCTGGGTGACTCACAGACTAGAGAACATTTATACCACAGAAGTCCACCCACTGGAGTGAAGGTTCTGAGCCTCACGTCAGGCTTCCCAACCTGGGGGGTCTGGCAACTGGAGGAGGAACTCCTAAAGAATCAGACTTTGAAGGCTAGTGGGATTTGACTGCAGGACTTCGACAGGACTTGGGGAAACAGAGACTCCACTCCTGGAAGGAACACACAAAGTAGTGTGCACATCGGGACCCAGGGGAAGAAGCAGTGACCCCAGGGGAGACAGAACCAGACCTACCTGCTAGTGTTGGAGGGACTCCTGCAGAGGCGGGGGATGGCTGTGTCTCATTGTGAGGAGAAGGACACTGGCAGCAGAAGTTCTGGGAAGTACTCCATGGCGTGAGCCATCCCAGAGTATGCCATTAGCCCCACCAAAGAGCCCAGGTAGGCTCCAGTGTTGGGTTGCCTCAGGCCAAACAACCAACAGGGAGGGAACCCAGCCCCACATATCAGCAGTCAAGTGGATTTAAGTTTTACTGAGCTCTGCCCACCAGAGCAACAGTCAGCTCTACCCGCCACCAGTCCCTTGTATCAGGAAACTTGCACAAGCCTCTTAGATACCTCATCCACGAGAAGGCAGACAGCAGAAGCAAGAAGTACTACAATCCTGCAGCCTGTGGAACAAAAACCACATTCACAGAAAGAGACAAGATGAAAAGGCAGAGGACTATGTACCAGATGAAGGAACAAGATAAAACCCCAGAAAAACAACTAAATGAAGTGGAGATAGGCAACCCTCCCGAAAAAGAATTCAAAATAATGATAGTGAAGATGATCCAGGACCTCGGAAAAAGAATGGAGGCAAAGATCGAGAAGATGCAAGAAATGTTTACCAAAGACCTAGAAGAATTAAAGAACAAACAAACAGAGATGAACAATACAATAACTGAAATGAAAACTACACTAGAAGGAATCAATAGCAGAATAACTGAGGCAGGAGAATGGATAAGTGACCTGGAAGACACAATGGTGGAATTCACAGCTGCGGAACATAATAAAGAAAAAAGAATGAAAAGAAATGAAGACAGCCTAAGAGACCTCTGGGAGAACATTAAACGCAACAACATTCGCATTACAGGGGTCCCAGAGGGAGAAGAGAGAAAGGACCTGAGAAAATATTTGAAGAGATTATAGTCGAAAACTTCCCTAACATGGGAAAGGAAATAGCCACCCAAGTCCATGAAGCACAGAGAGTCGCAGGCAGGATAAACCCAAGGAGAAACATGCGGAGACACATAATAATCAAACTGACAAAAACTGAAGACAAAGAAACATTACTGAAAGCAACAAGGGAAAAAAGACAAACACCACACAAGGGAACTCCCATAAGGATAAGAGCTGATTTCTCAGCAGAAACTCTAACAAGCCAGAAGCGAGTGGCATGATATATTTAAAGTGATGAAAGGGAAGAACCTACAACCAAGATTACTCTACCCGGCAAGGATTTCATTCAGATTCAAGGGAGAAATCAAAAGCTTTACAGACAAGCAAAAGCTAAGAGAATTCAGCACCACCAAACCAGCTCTACAACAAATGCTAAAGGAACTTCTCTAAGTGGGAAACACAAGAGAAGAAAAGGACCTACTAAAACAAACGCAAAACAATTAAGAAAATGGTCATACAAACATACATATTGATATTTATCTTAAATGTGAATGGATTAAATGCTCCAACCAAAAGACACAGGCTTGCTGAATGGATACAAAAACAAGACCCATATATATGCTGTCTACAAGAGACTCACTTCAGACCTAGGGAAACATACAGACTGAAAGTGAGGGGATGGAAAAAGATATTCCATGCAAATGAAAATCAAAAGAAAGTTGGAGTAGCAATACTCATATCAGATAAAATAGACTTAAAGAATTTTACAAGAGACAAGGAAGGACACTACATAATGATCAAGGGATCAATCCAAGAGGAAGATATAACAATTATAAATATAAATGCACCCAACATAGGAGCACCTCAATACATAAGGCAACTGCTAACAGCTATAAAAGAAGAAATCGACAGTAACACAATAATAGGGGGGGACTTTAACACCTCACTTACACCAATGGACAGATCACCCAAAATGAAAATAAATAAGGAAACAGAAGCTTTAAATGACACAATAGACCAGATAGCTTTAATTGATATTTATAGGACATTCCATCCAAAAACAGCAGATTACACTTTCTTCTCAAGTGTGCACGGAACATTTTGCAGGATAGATCACATCTTGGGTCACAAATGAAGCCTCAGTAAATTTAAAAAAACTGAAATCATATCAAGCATCTTTTCTGACCAGAACACTATGAGACTAGAAATGAATTACAGGAAAAAAATGTAAAAAACTCAAACACATGGAGGCTAAACAATGCACTACTTAATAACCAAGAGATCACTGAAGAAATCAAAGAGGAAATCAAAAAATGCCTAGAGACAAATGACAATGAAAACACAATGATCCAAAACCTATGGGATGCAGCAAAAGCAGTTGTAAGAGGGAAGTTTATAGCTATACAAGCCTACCTCAAGAAACAAGAAAAATCTCAAATAAACAATCTAACCTTACACCTAAAGGAACTAGAGAAAGAAGAACAAACAAAACCCAAAGTTAGCAGAAGGAAAGAAATCATAAAGATCAGAGCAGAAACAAATGAAATAGAAGCAAAGAAAACAATAGCAAAGATCAATAAAACTAAAAGCTGATTCTCTGAGAAGATAAACAAAATTGATAAACCATTAGCCAGACTCATCAAGAAAAAGAGGGAGAGGACTCAAATCAATAAAATTAGAAATGAAAAAGGAGAAGTTAAAACAGACACTGCAGAAATACAAAGCATCCTAAGAGACTACTACAAGCAACTGTATGCCAATAAAATGGACAACCTGGAAGATATGGACAAATTCTTAGAAAGGTATAACCTTCCAAGACTGAACCAGGAAGAAACAGAAAATAGGAACAGACCAATCACAAGGAATGAAATTGAAACTGTGATTAAAAATCTTCCAACAAACAAAATCCAGGACCAGATGGCTTCACAGGTGAATTCTATCAAACATTTAGAGAAGAGCTAACACCCATCCTTCTCAAACTCTTCCAAAAAATTGCAGAGGAAGGAATACTCTCAAACTCATTCTATGAGGCCTCCATCACCCTGATACCAAAACCAGACAAAGATACTACAAAAAAAGAAAATTACAGGTCCATATCACTCATGAATATAGATGCAAAAATCCTCAACAAAATACTAGCAAACAGAATCCAACAACACATTAAAAGGATCGTACACCATGATCAAGTGGGATTTATCCCAGGGATGCAAGGATTCTTCAATATACGCAAATCAATCAATGTGACACACAATATTAACAAACTGAAAAATAAAAACCATATGATCATCTCAATAGATGCAGAAAAAGCTTCTGACAAAATTCAACACCCATTTCTGATAAAAACTCTCCAGAAAGTGGGCATAGAGGGAACCTACCTCAACATAATAAAGGCCAATATATGACAAACCTGCAGCAAACATCATTCTCAATGGTGAAAAACTGAAAGCATTTCCTCTAAGATCAGGAACAAGACAAAGATGTCCACTCTCACCACTATTATTGAACACAGTTTTGGAAGTCCTAGCCATGGCAATCAGAGAAGAAAAAGAAACAAAAGGAATAGAAATTGGAAAAGAAGTAAAACTGTCACTGTTTGCAGATGACATGGTACTATACATAGAGAATCCTAAAGATGCCACCAGAAAACTACTAGAGCTAATCAATGAATTTGGTAAAGTTGCAGGATACAAAATTAATGCACAGAAATCTCTTGCATTCCTATACACTAATGATGAAAACTCTGAAAGAGAAATTAAGGAAACACTCCCATTTACCACTGCAACAAAAAGAATAAAATATCTGGGAATAAACCTACCTAGGGAGACAAAAGACCTGTATGCAGAAAACTGTAAGACACTGATGAAAGAAATTAAAGATGACACCAACAGATGGAGAGATATGCCATGTTCTTGGATTGGAAGAATCAATATTGTGAAAATGACTATACTACCCAAAGCAATCTACAGATTCAGTGCAATCCCTATCAAATTACCAATGGCATTTTTTATGGAACTAGAACAAAAAACCTTAAAATTTGTATGGAGACACAAAAGTCCCCGAATAGCCAAAGCAATCTTGAGGGAAAAAAACGGAGTTGGAGGAATCAGACTCCCTGACTTCAGACTATACTATAAAGCTACAGTAATCAAGACAATATGGTACTGGCACAAAAACAGAAACATAGATCAATGGAACAAGATAGAAATCCCAGAGATAAACCCACACACCTATGGTCAACTAATGTATGACAAAGGAGGCAAGGATATACAATGGAGAAAAGACGATCTCTTCAATAAGTGGTGCTGGGAAAACTGGACAGCTACATGTCAAAGAATGAAATTAGAACACTCCCTAACAGCATACACAAAAATAAACTCAAAATGGATTAGAGACCTAAATGTAAGGCCAGACACTATAAAACTCTTAGAGGAAAACATAGGAAGAACACTCTTTGACATAAATCACAGCAAGATCCTTTTTGATCCACCTCCTAGAGTAATGGAAATAAAAACAAAAATAAACAAATGGGACCTAATGAAACTTCAAAGCTTTTGCACAGCAAAGGAAACTACAAACAAGACAAAAAGACAACCCTCAGAATGGGAGAAAATATTTGTAAACGAATCAACGGACAGGGGATTAACCTCCAAAATATATAAACAGCTCATGCAGCTCAATATTAAAAAAACAAACAACCCAATCCAAAAATGGGCAGAAGACCTAAATAGACATTTCTCCAAAGAAGACATACAGATGGGCAAGAAGCACATGAAAAGCTGCTCAATATCACTAATTATTAGAGAAATGCAAATCAAACTACAATTAGGTATCATCTCACACCAGTTAGAATGGGCATCATCAGAAAATGTACAAACAACAAATGCTGGAGAGAGGGTGTGGAGAAAAGGGAACCCTCTTGCACTGTTGGTGGGTATGTAAATTGATAGAGCCACTATGGAGAACAGTATGGAGGTTCCTTAAAAAACTAAAAATAGAATTACCATATGATCTAGCAATGCCACTACTGCACATATACCCAGAGAAAACCAGAATTCAAAAAGACACATGCACCCCAATGTTCATTGCAGCTCTATTTACAATAGCCAGGTCATGGAAGCAACCTAAATGCCCATCGACAGATGAATGGATAAAGAAGAAGTGGTACATATATACAATGGAATATTACTCAGCCATAAAAAGGAATGAAATTGGGTCATTTGTTGAGATGTGGATGGATCTAGAGACTGTCATACAGAGTGAAGTTAAGTCAGAAAGAGAAAAACAAATACCGTATATTAACACATATATGTGGAAACTAGAAAATGGTACAGATGAACCAGTTTGCAGGGCAGAAACTGAGACACTGGTGTAGAGAACAAACGTATGGACACCAAGGGGGGAAAGCCGTGGGGGTGTGGGTGTGGGTGTGGTGGTGTGATGAATTGTGCAATTGGGATTGACATGTATACACTGATGTGTATAAAACTGATGACTAATAAGAACCTGCTGTATAAAAAAATAAATAAAATTAAAATTTTTAATAAAAAAATAAATAAATTAAAAAAATAAAATTAAAATAAGCAGATCTGAATAGACATTTTTTTCTGAAGAAGAGACTCAGATGGGCAACAGGCACATGAGAAGACGTTCAAACTCACTAATTATTAGGAAAATGCAAATCAAAAGCACAATGAGATACCACCTCATGCCTGTTAGAATGGCTATTATCAAAAAGACAAGAAACAACAAGTGCTGGAGAGGATGTGGATAAAATGGAAGCCTTGCATACTGCTGGTGGGAATGTAAGTTGGTGCAGCTACTATATAAACAGTATAGAAGTTCCTAAAAAAATTTGAAAAAGAAATACCATATGACCCAGCTATTGCACTTCTGAGCATTTATCTGAAGAATGTAAAAACACTAATTAGGAAAAAATATATGCACTCCTATGTTCATTGCAGTATCATTTAAAATACCCAAGGTATGGAAACAACCTAAGTGTGCACTGATGGATAAAGAAGATGTGGTATATAGTATATGCACAATGAAATACTACTCAGCCATAAAAAAAGAATGAAATCTTGCCATTTGCAAGAACATGGATATAGGTATTATATTAAGCAAAAATGGTCAGATGGAGAAAGACAAATACTGTATGATTTCACTTATGTAAAAATCTAAAAAACAAAACAAAATGAAACTCATAAATACAGAGACAAATTGGTGGTTGCCAGAGAGGAAGGGGGTTCGGGGGTGGACAAAACGGGTCAAGAGGGTCAACTGTATGATGATGTATGCTAACTGGACCTTGGTGGTGATTACTTTATAGTGTATACAGATTTCAAATTATAATGTTGTCCACCTGATATTTATATAATGTTATAGACCAATTTTACATCAAAAAAATTTCCTCAATCATTACAAATGCTTTCATTTGAGGACCACTGAAGTCCTCAAATAGTCCACTATTTTTTGGAAGTATGCAAGATATTTTTAATATTTTTAAAAATCCTCTCAATAACCAAGCAAGGTAGGTACCGTCATTTCCATGTCAAGAGGAAGAAATTAAGTCTGCTATGAGTAAACAGACTTTCTGAATCAGATTGCCTGTTTGTATCTCTAATAGTATACTTTAAGATTTCTCTTAGACTAACATGGTCTATTCAGCTGAGAATGTGTTAAGTTGCTGAGATGCTAACTATTGGTTTCACTTCCAAGTACTTTCAGTAGGTCATAACATTCACATGCCTGCTTTTGCCTCCTGAGCTGAATCTATTTCCTGTGGTAGCTCTACCACATTTAGATGATGAACTAGTTTGATGTCCCATTCACTTCAAGTTTGGCTTATCTCCCTGTAGATCAGTCTTACAGCATGTGAAAAGTCCCTCCTTATTAAAATAAATCAAGTAGTTTAAGTAGAGAGAAATGAGGCAAATTGCCAAAGATCATAAAGTAATAAAGCTGGAGTCAAATCCATGTCAGTACTGAAATCAATAAATTGAGGATAAAGGGAGTCATATTTTAGTTTTGTGCAAGGAAAATATTTATAGGTTATATGTAAACATAGTCTAGGAAAATATCTTAATTTTGATTGCTAACATACTCTAGGAAAATATCTTAATTTTGATTGCTAAATACAGAGAGCCCACATAAGTCTGGAATTTTGTTACCACAAAATATAATTATATGATATTCTGCTCTGAAAAAAGAATGCTAAATCTTAATTTATCGAGCCAAACAAAGGGAGATAAAATATAATGGTTAAAAATTCATGACCTGGAGATAGATTATCTAAGTTAGAATCCTAGTTTGACAATTTATTAATTTTATGACTTTGGATAAGTTATTCAACCTCCTATACCTCAGTTTTCTCACGTGTAAAATAGGATCACTATGGTATCTACTTCATAATATGTGAAATAAATAAACTAATACATAAAAAGTACTTAGAATATTTTCTGGAACATTAAAAGTTCTCTATAAATTTTAACTAAATATTATTATTAAAGAGCTGTATAATTCCAACTCTAACATTTGATATCTTGAGAAAGTCCCTTTATTTCTCTAGGTTTACTTGCTTGTCACTAAAGAATGGTTTAAAAGAGAAATTCTAGTTTTATAAATACAAATTCATCACAATTCTTTTATTTTTTTTCACTGTGTATATCTCACTGACGCATCAAAATAAAGGTATCAATCATTAGTTGCACATTTCCTTTTGAACATTACATAACCATTGTTTTACATCACTATTTTGCTGACACCTAAGCAGTAGTTATTTTTGGTTGTTCCTTGAATTAATTCGTTCTGTTAACACCTTATGACAATTGTTCATGGTTCAGTCTTTGTAGCTGCCCACCCAGAGAACACAAAGTGCAGACTGGCTATCATCGCTGTGCAGACTGGCTATCTTCACTCTGTTTGCTTAATGAGAAGGGGAAAGGATATAATACTTGCAAATACAACATGTTCAGAGCTTTGGAATATTCAATTTGTTGATCTTCTAAGAGATTTGCTCATGAAATATCTGTTTTATGTCTTAACCTAAGACGGCTTTCTCTGCAAAATCTACACTCCAATTGCTGCATTTTATCCTGTCAGCTGCCTCTTTGGGATCTTGTCTAATAAAATATGCAAGTGTCTTCTTCCCCTCCTATTCATTATCAGTAAAAGCATTTCAGTATCTTATTTGGTGATAACAAGTGTCTACTCAATTTGTGAAATGATAGGAAATCTATGTTTTAAGTCACGCTTGTCAACCACCTGAGCTTCCACTAGAGTTAGGAAACTTTAACTTACAAATGCTGCTTTAATAAATCAGCTCCATGAATTATTCCATTCAGCATGAAATAGTAACTTCAATAAAAAGAAGAAATTTATACGTAACTAGTTAATAAATTCAATAAATTCTTCTAAAGGTTACCGGTCATGCTTTTATTAAAAATTAATTATGTTTCTATTATATTCCAGGCACTGTACTGGGCATGAAAAAAATTTTAAACTAAGATAACATCACTCTGTCCTTAACAAAAGGATCAGGGTCTGATAGAGTAAAATAATTCTAAAATAAAATAACCTTTTGAAAGATTCTAAGCATGAAGCTGGGAGGGGCAGGATCAAATTTGCCGTAGAGACTGATTATTCTGGGGGAAGGGGGTGTGTGTGTGTGCGTGTGCGTGTGTGCACGCGCACGCAAAAGCGAGACAGACAGTGAGAGTGAAAGAGAGACAGAGAGAGGGAGATATTGAGAGAAAGTAGAGAGGCAAAATTTCAGGCAAGAAGCTTTTTGAGATCAAGAAAGTCTGAATTAAGGCAGTGACAACTGACATGAAAATGGGCAGTGCAGATTGTAGAGATACTGGGAAATACATTCAATAAGACTGAAGACAAATTAGGTGGGGAGAAATATCAAGGATGATTTTACAGGTTGCTAGCCCAAGAGACTGGGAGGATGATGGTGCCACTGAGGAAAGTTGACATATAGAACAAGAGCTCATAAAGGTGTCTGGGCTGGGTATAGAGATGCAGAAGGCAGCAGCAATTCAGGGAAGAGAGGAAGCCAGTGGGGTGGGTAACATCATTCCCAGGAGAGTAGAGGGAAAAAGTAACAAAGACACATCAATTGCTGAGACATGTACAAGAAAAGGATCCTAAAAAGAGTCTGAGAATAAGATGGAAAGAATTAGAAATTATCTTCAGCAATTCATTTAGGGTCAGGCTTATGATGAATGATTTATATAAACATCCCTTCATGTAAAAAATTAAAGCTCAAAGACAAATAAAAATCTGGAAAAATATTTGAACATATGTGACAGATAAAGTTTAGCATCCTTGATACACAAAAAATGATAAGAAAAAAATAAAATAATCCAATAGAAGAAATGAAAAATTAGCATAAACCCATGCAGATGGTCAATAAACACAAACAAAATTAAAATTAAATAATCCAATAACATGCTGCATACAAGAAGAACATTTAGTTTCAAAGGCACAGAAAGAAAGTAAAAGGATGGAAAGAGATATACAGTTGTCCTTCAGTATCCACAGGGGATTGGTACCAGGAAACCCTCAAAAACCAAAATCTGAGAATACTCAAGCCTCTTATATAAAATGGCATAGTAAATATTAGCATATAACCTAAGCACGTCCTCCCATATACTTTATTTTGTTTTGTTTTCAAGATGAACTTTATTTTATTGATTTTTGCCTTCCAGTTTTGAGACATAACTGACATATAGCACTGTACAATTTTAAGGTGTACAGCATAATGATCTGACTTACATACATCAATAAATGATGACCACATTAAGTTTTGTGAACATCCACAATCTCATATAGATACAAAATTGAATAAATAGAAAAAAACTGGTTTCCTTGTGATGCGAACTCTTCAGATTTACTCTCTTAACAACTTCCAGATATAACAGAGAGCAGTGTTAACTGTATTTATCATGTTGTACATTACACCCCTAGTACTTATTTATCTTATAACTGCAAGTTTGTATCTTTTGACTGCCTTCCTCCAAGTCTCCTCCCCACCCCTAACCCACACCTCTGGTGACCACAAATCTGATCTCTTTTTCTATGAATCTGTTTGTATTTGATGTATAATTGACATGCACTACTATGTTAGTTCCTGTTCAACAACATAGTGATTGGATATTTCTATATATTTCAAAACGATTACCATAAGTCTGTTTATGATATTTCATCATATACAGATATTACACAGTTATTGACTATATTCCCCACACTGTACATTTCATACTCGTGACATTTATTTTGCAACTAGAAGTTTGTATCTCTTAACCTCCCTCACCTATTTATTTCCTACCCCCGTACTCCTGTTAGTTCTCTATATCTATAATTCTGTTTGTTTTGTTATATTTATTCATTTGTTTTGTTTTCTTGGATTCTACATATAAATGAAATCATACAGTATATGTCTTTTTTCTGTCTTATTTCACTTAGCATAACACCTCCTAGGTACAGCCATGCTGGCCCAAATGGCAAGATTCTGTTCTTTTTTATGGCTGAGTAATAGTCCATTATGTATATATACTACATCTTCTTTATCCATTCATCTATCAATGGACACTTAGGTTGCTTCCATATTGTGACTACTGCAAATAATGCTGCAATGAACATAAGCGTGCATAAACTTTTCTAATTGGTATCTTTGTTTTCATTAGATATATGACCAAAAGTGAAATTGCTAGATCATATGGCTGTTCAATTTTCAATTTTTTTGAGGAATATCTATACCATTTTCCATAGTGGCTGCACCAATTTGCATTCCTACCAAAAGTGGACGAGAGTTCCCTTTTCTCCACTCCCTTACCAACACTTGTTATTTGTTGTCTTTTTGATAACAGACATTCTCATGGGTAGAATATTGTTGGTTGTAGGTTTTTCTCTTTCATCACTTTAAATATATCATGCCATTCTCTTCTGGTCTGCAGAGTTTCTGCTGAAAAGTCAGCTGATGGCCTTATGAACTACTGTAACTTACTGTTTTTCCCTTGTTGCTTTTGTTCTCTCTTTATCTTTTTTACGATTTTAACTATAATGTGTCTTGGTGTGGTCCTCTTTGGGTTGATCCTGTTTGGGACTGTCTGCAATTCCTGGACCTGAATGTCTGTTTTCTTTCTCAGATTAGGAAAGTTTTTCACTAGTATGTCTTCAAATATATTCTGTTCCCCTTTTCTCCCTTCTCCTTCTAGGACCCCTACAATGCAAATGTTATTGTGCTTGATGTTGTCGCAGAGGTCTCTTAAACTGTCCTCATTTCTTTTCATTCTTTTTTTCTGTTCAGCTTCAGTAACTCCCACTACTATCTTCTAGCTCGCTGATCTGTTCCTCTGCATCATCTAATCTACTGTTGATTCCTTCTAATTTATTTTTTATTTCAGTTTTTATATCCTTCACCTCTGTTTTGTTCTTCCTTATATTTTCTAACTCTTCTTAAAAACTTCTTACTTCTCACTCCTTTCATCCAGTCTTCTCTGGACTTCTTTGAGCATTTTTATGATCATTATATTGAACTATTTATCTGGTAAATTACTTATCTCCACTTCAGTTAGTTCTTCTTTGGGGATTTTATCTTGTTCCTTTGTTTGGAAGATATTCCTTTGTCACTTCATTTTGCCTAATTTGCTGTTTTTATTTCTATGTATTTGGAAGGTCTGTTACGTTTCCTGACATTAGAGAAGTGGCCTTTTGTAGGAGACTTCCAATGTGTCCCAGCAGGGTATTACCCTCTGGTCACCAGAGCTATGTGTTCTAGAGGTACCCCCTATATGGGCTGTGTAGGTTCTTTTGTTGTGGTATGCTAACTATTGTGGGCATTCTGGTAGGCATGGCTGGATTCCTCAGCGAGCTGTCCTGGGATCACAAGTGTTGGAGCTGGTGTTGACCTGCTTGTGGATGGGGCTGAGGACTGCAGGGGTCCAGATACTGGCGTTGGCCTGCTATTGGGTAGAGCCAGGCCCTTCATTCTCTGGCTGCAGGGCCCTGGGGGTCCCAGTGCTGCTGTCAGCCCACCTGGCTTCAGGGGCCAGGTGTCCCAAAACTTCAGTCTGCCATTTGGTAGATGGGGCCAGATCCTGTGGTGGCTGGCACCAGGGCCCAAATTGTCCCAAAGCCAGTATTGGCCTGCTGGTGGGTGGGCTATTTCCTGACATGGCACACTGCAGGACTGTGGTGGTCCTGGGCCTGGTGCCCACTGGCTGGTGGGCAGGGCTGTGGCCCAGTGGATCCCAGGGCTGGTGCCCATGCACTGGTGGATAAGCCCAAGTCCTAGGGCTAGTGACAGCCCATGGTGGGTGGAGCTGGTTCCTACGGCCTCTGACTGCAGGGCCTGGGGTCCTGGAGCGGATGTGTTGGCCTGCTGGTGTGTAAGGCTGCTCTTGGGGTTAGTGCCAGAACTAGTGAATGAAGCTGGGTCCCGGGGTCTCTGGCTACAGGTCCCTGGGGATCCCAAGGCTAGTGCTGTTGGCTCAGGGGGTCTTAGGGCAGCTGGTCTGTTGGTGAATGGGGCTGTGTCCTGCCCGGTTAGTTGCCTGGCCTGAGGCATCCTAGTACTGGTGCCCACAGCCTGGTGAGTAGGGCCGGGTCCCAGTTCTATTAAGCTAGAGGGAAAATTTCATAATGGCACTTGCTAGCACCAGTGTAGAATAAGCTCCCAAAAATGGATGTCACCAGTGTCTATGTCTCTAGGGTGAGCTCCAGTTGCTTCCTACCTCTCTGAGAAACTCTCCAAGACCAGCAGGTGGGCCTGACCCAGGCTCCTTTCAAATTATTGCTTCTGGGTCCCAGAGTATGTGAGGTTTTGTGTGTGCCCTTTAAGAGTGGAGTCTTTATTTCCCACAGCCATCTGGCTCTCCGAAAGTAAGCCCGTCTGGTCTTCAAAGCCAAATGTTCTGGAGGCTTGTTTTCCTGGTATAGGACACCCGAGCTGGGGAGCCGGATATGGGGCTTGCACCCCTTTTTCCTTGCGGAGAACCTCTGAAATTGTAATTATTCTCTCGTTTGTGGGTCACCCACCCAGGGGTGTGGGTCTTAACTGTATCTCATCTCCTCCTACCCATCTTGTTGTGGTTCCTTCTTTATATCTTTAGTTGTAGAAGATCTTTTCTGCTAGTCTTCCAGTCTTACTCATCAATAGCTGCTCTGTAAATAGTTGTAATTTTGGTATGCCTGTGGGAGGAAGGGAACTCAGGGTCTTCCCACTCTGCCATTTTGGCCACCAACCTCCTCCTGTATAGTTTAAATCATCTCTAGATGACTTACAATACCTAATACAATGTAAATGCTATGTAAACAGTTGCTGTCACAGAGCAAATACAAGTTTTTCTTTTGGGAACTTTCTGGAATTTTTTTCCCTGAATATTTGCAATTTGCAGTTGGTTGAATCTGCTGTTGCACAACATGCAGATATGGAGGACTGACTGTACCTTGCAAACAACAGACAAAGAGAGCACCAAATACATGAAGCAATATAAATATACATTAATAAAAGCGATAGAATTGAAGGAAGAAATAGAGAATTCAACAATAACAATTAGAGGGTTCAATACTTCACTTTTCATAATAGATGGAACTAAACAGAAGACCAACAAGGAAACAGAAGACTTGAACAACATGATAAACCAACTGGACCTAACAGCTACTTATAGAACCCTCCATCCATAAAACAGCAGAATGCACATTCTTCTCAAGTACATCTGAAACTTTCTCCAGGATAGACCATGTGTTGGCAAATAAAAAAGTGTCAATTAACTTAAAAGGACTGAAATC
This sequence comes from Balaenoptera musculus, assembly GCF_009873245.2. Classification (NCBI taxonomy): domain Eukaryota; kingdom Metazoa; phylum Chordata; class Mammalia; order Artiodactyla; family Balaenopteridae; genus Balaenoptera; species Balaenoptera musculus. The sequence continues at coordinate 67,018,162 of NC_045800.1, read as the reverse complement.
ATACAAAATACGTTCTCTGTCCATGACAGAAATTAGAAATGAATAACAGAAGGAGCTTTGGGAAATTACAAATATGAGAAAATTAAAAACACACTGTGGGGACTTCCCTGGTGGTGCAGTGGTTAAGAATCCGCCTGCCAAGGCAGGGGACACAGGTTCGAGCCCTGGTCTGGGAAAATCCCACATGCTGTGGAGCAACTAAGCCCGTGCACCACAAATACTGAGCCTGTACTTTAGAGCCTGCGAGCCACAACTACTGATTTAAAAAAACCAAAAAACAAACAAAAAAATGCACTGTGAAATAACAATAGGACAAAGAATAAATAACAAAGAAAATTAGAATACTTTGAGATGAATTAAAATAAAAACATAACATATCAAGACTTTTGGAATGCACCTAAAATAGTTCTTAAAAGGACAATTAGAGCTGTAAATATCTGTTTAAAAAGAAAGAAAAAATCTCAAATAAATAGCAGAGGCTTCCACCTTAAGAAGCTAGAAAAAGAAAAGCAAACTAAACCCAAATTGAGAAGAAAATAATAAAGATTAGAATGTAAAAAATTACATAGAGGATAGAAAAACCATAGTGAAAATCACAGAATCAAAAGTTGGTCTTTGAAAAGATAAACAAGATTTACAAACTTAGCTAGACTAACCAAGAAAAAAAGAATATTTTCACATTATTAAAATCTGGAATGAAAGCAGAGACATAGAGAAATATAAAAAGATTTTAAGGGAATAGTATGAACAACTCTATGTCAATAAATTAGATAAGCTAGATGAAATGGAAAATTCCTGGAAAGACACAAACTATACATAAACTCAAGAAGAATAGACAAACTGAATAGACCTATAACAAATGAAGAGATTGAATTAGTAATCCCAAAAAATTACCCACAAAGAAAAGCTCAGGATCAGATAGATTCATTGCTGAATTCTTCCAAACATTTAAAGAATTAATACCAATTCTTCACAAACTATTCAAAAATAAAAAGAAAGAAAAGGAGGAAACACTTCCAACTCATTTTATGAAGCCAGCATTATCCTGATAGCAAAACCAGACAAAAAAATCATAAGAGAACTACAGACAAATATCCCTTAAAATATAAAGTAAAATATAAAGTGCAAAAATTCTCAACAAATTACTAGCAAATTGTATCCAGCAACATACTAAAAGGATTATATACCATGACCAAGTGAGATTTATCCCAGGAATGCAAGGTTTGTTTAACATACAAAAAAATCAATGCTGGGAACTTCCCTGGCGGTCCAGTGGTTAGGACTTCACCTTCCAATGCAGGGTGTGCGGGTTCGATCCCTGGTCAGGGAGCTAGGATCCTACATGCCTCCCGGCCAAAAAACCAAAACATAAAACAGAAGCAATATTGTAACAAATTCAATAAAGACTTTTAAAATGGTCCACATAAAAAGAAAATCTTTAAAAATAAATCAGTGCAATACATTGTATTTATAGAATATAGGACCAAACCACATGATCATTTCAATAGACACAGAAAGTAATTTAACAAAATCCAACACTCTTTCATGATTTAAAAAAAAAAAAAAAGGGACATACTAGGAATAGAAGAGGCTTCCTCAACCTGAAGAATGGTATTTGCAAAATCTGCTCACAGGTAAGAATATACTTAATAGTGAAAGACTGAAAGTTTCTCCCTAAGATCAGGAACCTGTCAAGAATGTCCACTCTTGCCACTTCTACTCAACATTGTATTAAAATTCTAACCAGGGCAATTAGGCAAGAAAAATAAATAAAAGACATCCAGATTGGAAAAGAACTGAATTATCTTTATTTGCAGATGACATGATTTTGTATATAGAAAATCCTAAGGAATCCACAAAAAACTATTTGAGCTAGAAAATTCGGCAAGGCTGCAGGATGCAAGATCAATATGCGAAAGTCATTTGTATATATGTACACTTGCAATGAAAAATCTAAAAATGAAATTAAGAAAAAAATTCCCCTTACAATAGCATCAAGAAATAACATTTAGTAACAAATTTAACAAATGTACAAGACTTGTACACTGAAACAAAACATCACTGAAAGAAATTAAAGAAGATTTAAATAAATGGAAAGATGTTCTGTGTCATGGATTGGAAAACTTACTGTTATGATGGCAATAATCCATGAATTGATGTATAATTTCAACGCAATCTAGATCAAAATTCCAGCTGTGTTTTTTGCAGAAATTGACAAGTTGATCATAAAGTTCATAAGAAAATGCAAGGGAACCAAAACCCAAACAATCTTGAAAAATAACGAAGTTGGTGTATTAAACTTTCTAGTTTCAAAACTTAATAAAAAGCAATAATAATCAAGATTGTGTGGTACTGACATAAAAATGTACAGTCGACCCTTTAACAACTAAAGGGTTGGATCAACGACCCTCTGTGAAGTCAAAAATCCCTATATAACTTAGAGTCAACTCTCCATATACGTGGGCCCACCATATCCACAGTTCCACACCCATAGATTCAACCAGCTGCGGATTGTGCGGTGCTGTAGTACTTACTGACGGAAAAAAATCCGCATAAGTGAACTCTGGCAGTTCAAACCCTGTTGTTCAAGGGTCAACTGTATAGATCAACAGAACAGAGTTAAGAGTCCAAAAATAAACCCCTCCATCTACAGTCAACTGATTTTTGACAAGGGTGGGCACCAACAATTCAAAGGGGAAAGAATGTTATTTTCAATAAATCAGGCTGGGACGACTGGATATCTACATGCAAAATAATGAAATTGGACCTTTACTTCACACCATATACAAAAGCCAACTCAAAAGGGATCAAAGACTTAAACGTAAGAGCTGAAACTATAAAACACCTATAAGAAAAAGAAAGTGTAAATCTTGTGACGTTGGGTTAGTTAATTGTTTCTTAGATATTACATCAAAAGCATAAGGAAGAATAAATAGATATTGAATTTCATAAAAATTAAATTTTTTTTCTTCAAAGAGCACTATCAAGAAATTGAAAGAATGCACAGAATAGGGAAAATATTTGCAAGTCATTATCAGCTAAGGATCTACTATACAAAATATATAAAGCACTATTACAATTCAATGATAGAAAAATAACCCATTTAAAATATGGACAAAGGATTTGAATAGACATTTCTCTAAAAAAGACAAAGGGCCAATAAGCTCATGAACATATACTCAACACCTTTGTTCATTAGGAGAGTGCAAACCAAAACCACAGCAAGATGCCATTTCACAACCACTAGTATAGTAATAGTAAAAAAGAAAGAAATAACAAGTGTTGGCTAAGAGAAATTAGAACTCATGCACATTGCTGATAAGAATATAAAATGGTGCAGCTGCTATGAAAAACTGACTGTTTACAAATTGTTAAACATACAGGTATCATCTCACCCAGCATTTCCACTCCTATTTATGTGCCCAAGAAAATTAAAAATATATGTCCATACAAAAAATTGCACATGAATATTCATAACAGCATTATTCATAGAAGAGTAGAAACAACCCAAATGTCATCACATGATGAAGGAATAAACAAAATGTAGCACACCCATAGAATGAAATAGTATTCAGGCATAAAAAGGAATAAAATATTGATTCATGCTCCATCATAGCTAAACCTTGAAAACGTGATGCTAAATGAAAAAAGCCAGTAACAAAGGCCACATTTCCCATTTATAGAAATGCCTAGAACAGACAACTCCATACAGGCAGAAAGTAGATTAGCAGATACTAGGGGTTGGAGGAAGGAGGGACAGAAGTGACTGCTAATGGGTATGGAATTCCTTTTTGAGGTGATGAAAATATTCTAGAATTAGATAGTGATGACAGTTGCACAACTCTGTGAACTAAAAACTATCAAAGTATACATTTGAATAGGGCGAATTTTATGGTATGTTAATTATATTTCAAGTAAAAATAAATGATAAGCATGCACACATACACATAGATACATACATATAACCTGGGCATTATTAGATGCTTAATCTCATAGATATATACATATAACCTGGGCATTATTAGATGCTTAATCTCATAGATATATACATATAACCTGGGCATTATTAGATGCTTAATCTCATAGATATATACATATAACCTGGGCATTATTAGATGCTTAATCTCATAGATATATACATATAACCTGGGTATTATTAGATCCTTAATCTAATAATTATTAGATGCCTAATACATATAACCTGGGCATTATTAGATGCTTAATAAATACTCATCAAGTGGCTGAAATGACTAAAGGAGCAAACATGCATATCAAAAAAGGAAACAGGAAGAAAAAAAATGTCCATGTTAGTTATAGATTGGTGAGTAGTTTCTACTGTCTGTGGTATGGTTTTCTATTTCAATTTTTTTATTTCTTTCATAATCAGAAGAAGAAATCCAGTAAGTAAGGTTTAAAATCATAAAACTGCTTCCTAATCTCTGGCTATGACCCAAATAATGTTAATTTATATACAAAAAGATCTTCTGCAAGGAAAAATTCCTAGAAATAAAAGTCCAAATATTAGGCCAAAGTTCCCTTTGGCATATACAAAAGTGATATGTCTTTCTTACAAAGTATTCATTTACACTGTCTCAGTTCCACCATGATTAACTTACTTGTCTATATTCATTGACTACAAAGTGTTTCTGAACATTGACAGCATATATGATTACTTAGAGAGAATTACTTAATTAGAGATACACCTGAAGCTAATTTAAATCTGTGTACACATGTGTGCCGTACAAATCAAACACACAGCTGGGTCTATTTGTATAGGTTCCTGGACTTAGAAGCAGCAAATTTGTAGACTTTGTTATGACATACTTGAAAAAAAAATGTGATTAGGTGTGCTTGGCCTTTTAAATCAAAGGGAAATATAAACATGACAGGCTAACCATTTTGAAAACTGAGAAGCCCATACAAGGTATGACATGTCAAATTATTTCCAAATGTATAATGCTTTGCCATCAGGTCCTGTATCTTTATTGGCATACTCCAAGTATAAATATCTGAATGACTACAAGAGTTTGGACAACAAAGATCAATACAAGACAAAGCACTGGAATTTAATAGGAATTGGTTTGGGAAAAGTGGTAAGGGAAAGAAATAAGTTGAGGAAGCCAAGCATTCAGGAGTTCAACACAATTGAAAATTCAAAGGGGTATCAATTTGTAATAATACAAAAGCAACAGCATCCTTAATCATAGGGCTTTACTACATTCTAAAGGGCACTCTCCATTTTCAATACGGTTGCTGTGAATTGTAAGAGAAAATGGTCCCTAAGTGTTCACTGTTACTTCCAGAGACCGAAAGGACACCAGGCTTGTCCCCCTTTGAAGGCGTTTCTTGTGAACTTAAGCAGACTTCATCGCTTCCTCTGTTTGGCGAACACTCAACCTAGTTCATGCACTTAGTACTACTGTATTTAATACAACGTATTTATATGTTTCCGCAATAGTTTTCACACCACCATCTCCTCTAGTCAACAAAAGCTCCTCAGGACAGACACAAGAACTTATTTAGCTCTAGATCCATAGCATCTAGCACACAGTAATTGCTAAACAAGTTTTGGCTGAAAGAAGAAATGAGTGGAGTATTGTCTCTGTAACTCATCTTTGTCCTGTGTATTTTATGAAGCACAATGTTTAAGTTTTTCACACTCTGGAGTATAAACAATTATAGCTGCCATGCTTTGGTCCAGCACAAATGGTGAATCCAGGGATAATACATATTCAATATACAAATTGTTATTACCTTGTCCCACACCCATGGCAGACATCGTTAATCAATCATGGCATTCTTTCTAGAGTTAGAACGGGTCTTCAGAATCCTCATCACAGTGCCCTAGGGAGCCCCCACTGATCAGCTGCAACTGGCACAAGAGTTCTAACCATTTGCTTTTCCTGATCTTCTGAACACTCAGAGGAATCGTCTTTGGAAACCCGTTCCTTTTCAAGATTTATAAGTGCAATCAATGAAACATAATCCTTCACCTGTACGTATCAAGAGTTCTCTAAAACACACCATTATACTCCTTATGTGCCCTAGAATTCTCCTCGTGCCATGCCACAGTAAATGAGACTCAAGTGACGCTTCCTGTAGCCTGTAATTAAATGTTTTCAATATTAGACTATTAACATCATCATTTTTAACCATAAGGCACAGGTCCCATTAAAGTTACTACTTTTACCTCTTATGAAGATAAAGGGGAAGAAAAAAAATATAAATGCTTGTGGATGAGGACTCTTGAATTATCCCTCTGCCAGCAAGTCCTGCCAGGAAAGAAGCTGCTGCCTCGGCTGTGCAGAGCAGGCCCTGCTGATTGACTTAGCCAGTAAGAAAGCTTTGCATCCCTTTAGGTGTGGGATTATCCTCTTCCTGCTGCTCTGAAGCATCTGATCCTCAGGCCAGCACAAAGAAAGCTGCGTTAACTGAGGCAGTAACAGACAGAACAAGAAAGGCTCCATGGCAGGGCATACTGAGAAGACAACTAAAATTACTACTCCCTGCAAAGCACGGATTTGTGAGTCCTGGCAGGGGGCCTGCAACAGCTCTGGTAGTGCCACAGTCCCAGACCAGTGTCTCAGGGCCTCCAACAAATTCAGACTTATACCTAAGGGTCAGAAAAATCCGTTTATCAACAACTTTTCCATACCCCTTACTGGTGTAAGAACTGAACAGTGATTCTCAGAGAATGCTAGTGGTAGAAGTTAGCTCCATCTGGTTTAAAAAAAAAAAATAGAACTTGATAATCTTTAAAAAGTTCTACTCCCTGATAAACTCCATGGGACCACCAAGGCAAAATCCTGTATGCAAAAGCCTTTTATGATTAATTTCTTGATTCAAATAGATGTTTTAGGTGAATTTTTTTTAATTAATTAATTTATTTATTTTTGGCTGTGTTGGGTCTTCATTTCTGTGCGAGGGCTTTCTCTAGTTGCGGCAAGCGGGGGACACTCTTCATCGCGGTGCGCGGGCCTCTCACTATCGCGGCCTCTCTTGTTGCGGAGCACACGCTCCAGACGCGCAGGCTCAGTAGTTGTGGCTCACGGGCCCAGTTGCTCCGCGGCATGTGGGATCCTCCCAGACCAGGGCACGAACCCGTGTCCCCTGCATTGGCAGGCAGATTCTCAACCACTGTGCCACCAGGGAAGCCCAAGGTGAATTTTTAAAAACATTTTTAAAAACATTATTTCTTCTTTAAAATTGTGGAAGCATCCATTCTCCTTCTGCAAGAAGGGTGAATGCAGAGTTGTGGTGGAGGAAGCCGGAAGCTGCAGCAGTGGGACCCTGGCCATCAGAATGTCTGAGCAGGACACGAGGCAGGGAGTGCAGTCAAAACACTGTCTGCTATTAATGAAATCATGGCTGATGCATCCAGTTTTTAAAAAATTACTTTATCACGCTAGATACCAGGAATAATAGTAATAAGAAGAACAGCTAATGTTTATTTGGGCTGTTTTTTGTGCCAGACCCTGCGCTGGGCAATTTACATGCTTTATCCCATTTGAGTCTAAATCAGATTTAGGAAGTAGACATTATTATCTAAACACTATGGATCAAAACACTAAGGCTTAGAGAGGCTAAGTGACACACATAATGCCACATTGCTAATAATCAGAGGGGCCAGAATCAAACCCAAGAATTGTAAGTTTAGGGCATACACTCATCCAGGAATAAAAGGTTGAAGAGTCACAATATTGTCTTCAAGGGTCTCAAAAGCCCCAATGAATTCAAATTTATTTAGTGGACAGGCAGGAAGAAAATGTGACTATTCTCTCTTTAGTCCCAGAAGAAAGAAGCCTGTGAATATGTCAGGCACCTATTGTTTCCAGGGAGTGGGCCCAAGTCCATTTCTTAATAGTTAAGGAATGCTGTGTTAAAGAAGCAGTACAGGATCCTTACTCAACTTTGGGTGTTTCAATTCCCAGGAAGGTTTGAGAGTATAGAAGAAAACGAACGGCTCAACAGCCTGTACAGGCACATCTGAACACTGTTACCCCAGTCTCACCAATCTGTGATATGGCAGCTAGAAACGTGCACAAAGTTCAAGCTAAATCATACGATGATACAAGTCATAGATCAGAGCACAGCTAAGCATTTAGCCTCTGTTACTGAACCACCACGGTGACTGAAATATGAATTTCAAAGGCCTTAAAATCTTGGAAGGATTTCTTAGAATCTTTCATTCAAGTCCTTACTGATTTGATTAGAAATTCCTCTTTCCAGGAAACCCTGGTAGACAATAAATGTGACACCTAAGATGAATAGGTAAGGCAGAAGATACTTTGAAAATGATTTGAGGATAATATGGGGTTTACTGTTCAAAAAAGATTAAAGTAGCAAAATCCAAACATAAAGTTAATTACACTTTTGATTTGTGGATGGAACTTCCATTTGTTATTTCAAAATCAGATACTAAGATGGAAACACCAGACAAACCCAAATTGAAGGAAATTATGCAAAATATCTGACCAGTAATCCTCAAAATTGTCAAGGTCATCAAAAAGAAGGAAAATCTGAGAAATCATCACAGACTAAGGACCCTAAGAAGACATGGTAACTAAATGTAACATGGCCTCTTAAATGGGATCCTGGGACCAAAAAAAAAAGGGGCACTAGACAAAAACTAAGCAAATACAAATTAAGCCTGGAGTTTGGTTAATAGTAACGTACTAATGTCAGTTTCTGAGCTTTGACAAATGCAACGTAGCTATATATGATGTTAACAAGGGGAGAAATGGATAAAGGTATACGGGAATCTATAATATTCTTACAATTTTTCTATAAATCCAAAATTTTCTAAAATAAAGCTTAAAGAAACAAATCTCATACAAAGACACACACACACACACACACAGCAGACAGGGCCCTTCCAAATGGCCACATATTAAAAGCATATTCATTACCACTTAAATAGTGCCTGACATATAGTGAGCATTCAACAAATATATTTTTGAATGAATGATAAATGAATAAAGCAGATCTCTTTCTTTAGTTTAAAAAAAATCCTTTGATTTTTCCTCATTTTCTTAAATCTACACTCGGCTTCATTTTCAAGAGCCCTCTACAAACTAGCCAGACCCCCACTTTCTACAGATCATCAGCTTACTACTTCTGTTTGAGTCATTAAAAGTCTTCTCACTCGCCCAGAATTGCTCAGCCTGCATTCCTCACTTGGCTTTGTAGTGCTCTTGCCCCAAAGCTGAAATGTTCTCCCAACTGATAATTATTATAATTATTATTATTATATTATAATTATTATTATTATTATTATTTATTTATTTTATTTATTATTTCTAAACACACATTCTTCTCCTGAAATCTTCCTTCTCTACACTCCTAGTGTCTACCTAGTGTCAGTTCAACATGTCTATATAACATTTGTATATAAAATTGCTTTAGAATGATCAGTCTAAGGTTGTACGCATTTAGTTTCTCTTTTGATGCAAAAGTCATTTAGGAGAGATTTTGAGAGACAGGGAGGGGTGGAAAGGAGAGATTAAAAAAGGACACAAGGAGAATATGAAGAATGATCAATATGTTCCTTATTTTGATTATGGTGATGGTTCCATGAATGTAGACATGTATCAGTCTTACCAAACTGTATACCTTATATATGTGCAATTTACTGTCAGTCAATTATAGTGTAATAAAGCTGTTTAAAATGTCTATGTGATTAAATGTTTTGGTTTCTAATTTATTTTTTTTATGGTTTTATACAACTATTGTAAGATGATATCATTTGTATTATTTTCAGAGTTTTAGGCCAAAAATAAACCTCAATAAATTCTAATTTTTGAAAATATTACATGACACTTGAAAAAAGGTCTGTGTGTTCTCTAATATCACGTAATTTGAGACATATATTTTATCTCATTGATCTGTTAAGGACTGAGAAAGTTAAAGTCTCTTACTACTACGATATCCTGGTAACCTTAAAATTGATTGAATTTTTTAAAAAATTAGCAAATCAGATCATTGCTATCGGTTTACAGCATAATGTCAATTATGTGCCATGGAGTCGCATCTTCATATGGCTCTTCAGCCTTCACAGCATCCTCAAGAAACTTCACCTAAACCTTGCAACCACTTTCCAATTACTACTCCTACCGCTCATGCCCTTTTATCTGGAAACAATGACACGACCTGTGTGACTGAACTGTACCAAATCACTTATGATTTGTCAAGACCTGGCTATATTCTGACTATAGTTTCCTCACTGACCAGCACCTGTGGCATCAATTTTGCCTCTGCATAATCAGTATGTAAGAGGTTCCAACTTCAGAATGAAGGTGGCAGCAGCTACAGTCTCTGTACTGGGGCTCAGTCTCTGTGACCAGTTTCCTGTCTATGTCCATTCCCCATTCAGTTACCCCTGTCTGCCCTACTAATGACTTGTGTGGCCTTTGCTAAATTTTTACTCTTTTTTTTTTTTTTTTTCAACCTGTCCTGCTGGCTGTAGTGCTTCATTAAACACTAAATCAGCTCCACCTTCTGGTCCTGCTTCATCAAACTCTCCTACCATATTCTACCTAGTATGGTTATTAATTTTCTTTCATGCCCTACACAATCTCATCTACCCATACAATTAAAAATGATACAATTTTTGCATTTCTATTGCCAAACAAAAATCCCACTCCTTCATTTTGGTCTTTCTTTTTTTTTATCTTACATATAGCAAGATTATCCTGCTATGCAATATAGTGGAAAGAGCTTCGTAATTGGAGGCTGAAGGACTCTCTAAGTCCTGGTTCTGTCACTGACTAGCTGTACTATCTGGAATAACTCACTAAATCTCACTAAACTCCAGTTTCCTCATATTTCAAATGGCAATGTGAGAGTTAAATAAAATAATGCAGGTAAAATACCTTACAAACTGTAAAATGCTATACAAATGCAAAATATTGCAAATAGACAATGTGTATCTCTTCTTGATACAGGTATATTTCTTGGAGCTCTGTGAAAAATTAAGTAAAATATTCCATGTCTGGCACTAAAAGCTATCAACCCTTTTTGAAAACCTCACAGTAGTTTGGTAGATATAAAACTAGAGACAAAAATTGCCTTTCTGAATACTAGAGCTTTATGTAGAAGACGAAGCAGAGAAGATATAAAACACAAGTTCACTTCAATATGGAGAAGTGGATAAAATTGAGGTACTAATCAAAATGTTTGAAGACTTTCATCCTTCTAAGAATAATGCTATGCTTAAGAGCCATGTGTTCAACATCTGCAAACCAAAAGCAAATGAAAAATTCTATTAGCTTGTACCAGAAATGTGAATACTCAGCTGAAACTAAGACTATTGTGAGGGGTATAATTCAAAGTAATATCGGGATGGAAATGATGAGTGAGGAGAAAAGGTAAAAAATATTACATAAACACAATTTATTTTGGAAAAGCATATGAGCACATGCAAGGCAGCAAAATTTAAACTTTCTCTTGGTAATTGAATAGCAGAGTCAGCATAGGGTTTCACAAGTAAATCAGAAACCACACTGAACCAAAGAAGTTTCATCTGTGAAATTCTTCCTGATTCCCCTAGGCCAACCTCAGGTACTTTATGTTTTATGTTTCAAGTGTCCTTTGCACCTACTTCCATTGGAACTATTACCATAATGTGCTATAACCATCTGTGTATGTGCCAGTTTCACTTAAGCTGCCCTTTCTGGAAAGCAGAAACCATGTCTTTTTCTCCTTTGTGTCCCTAGTACCAAGCATGCCGCCTGTCCCATGGTGATCAATAAATTGTTATGAAATGATGAAGGAACTATTACACTTTGACCAGTAACACGTCTGATGATGAATCTCAGCTTCTTCTCAGGACAGCAAATAAAGACATATTCATTTATAAACACTTAAATGTTGGTGCATGGCTTATGGAAACAGCCTCATTTTATTGAAACCCAACTATTTTGTACAGTTGGGTTCTAGATCTGTCTAGAATTTTAGGGGCCTACTATTCAGAGAGTCATAATCTGGGTAAGATCATTCCCGTGGCTGATTTCTGATGCCAGTGAAAGCAAAGCGACAGGGTGAGCTGCCGTGCTTGTCAGACAGAACAGCCACGGAAGGTTTGGCAGGTTGCATAGTGCACAGGCCTAAGGAGGTGCTATTCACCTGGAGTAACTGCTAAGAGTCAAGTAACGCAATATGTACAAAGCACATGATAGTGCCGATGTGAGGGAGCTTGATGATGAAATCAGCCTATTTTGCAGGCAAAATATTTATCCTTATTCCCTCAGCAATTTCACAAATGTGTGCCTTTGTTTAAACAATAAAGGGTTAATTAATGTTCTTGGACCACTTCATGGATGAGTACATTTCAGTGACTATAAAAAATAACCCTGCTCTTTAAAAAAAAAAACAAAACAAAAAGCCCTGAATTTCCATCATGGAATGCCAGTTCTGCGGGCTGTTTATAGAGATCCTAGCAAAAGTGGTTGAAGGACTAATTGAATCAGAGAAACACAGGAATAAACAAAGTTAAACTCATTCTTTCATTTACGATATCCCAGAACCTCTAATATGCTAATACATTCATCTATAAAAGACATTATATTACACAGTGTTTCTCAAATTTATTTCACCCCAGACACTCTTTCAAGAAACATTTTGCAAGACTAATGTGATCTCATGGATGACACTCAAAAACATTGCCCCAGAGTATAGCGCCCATCTCAATTTGTTTTAAATCTCCACCTACTGATCGGAAGCTATGAGGTGGATACCAGGGATCTGTAATTTTTTTTTACTATTCATTTATTTTATTAAGGTATGATTGACATATAGCATTATATTAGTTTCCAGTATACAATGTAATGATTTGATATTTGTATACGCTGGGAAATGATCACCACAATGAGTCTAGTTACCATCCGTCACCACACAAAGTTACAATTTTTTGCTTGTTTTGAGAACTACTAAGATTTACTCTCTATAATTTTAACAAGCTCCCACAGGGGATGTTTATGTGGCCAAACAGGCACCAGTCAGTGGACTAACGTTTGGGAACAGCTACACACTTTAGCCCAATTTCTCATTATTACTGATTTCTATCCTCAGAAGTTAAATTTCTGTGGCTCATCTTTCACAGACCTCAAAATCTCCTCTCATATCTATAAGCAAGGGTGTAAAATAGAAAGACAGTTTTACTTTTAGTTCCAGATTTACCATATTATAGGTTCAGGTTTCTGATACTGTTAGCAAGGCTTCTCACTTGTTGAATCTAGAATTTCGATATGCATAACAATAGGGATTAAAAAAGCATTAAGATGTTCAAAATGTAAATAAACACTTGGAGACTTTTCCTCCCTAGAGCTCTTTTACATAAGCATCCACAGAATCATGGAAGATTAGAACTGAAGGGAGTGCCTAGAGAGGTTATTTACCCATAGTCAAGTAGCTCATTAGTGGCAAAACGAGGGCTTAAATTCAGAGCTCTGACTCTTATTATGGTGCACCTTCTTCTACTCAAATCAACACAGCATCTAGAAATTTATTCTGAATACCTAAACCTCACAGCTATGAATCTATTTTGGGGGCAGTCTTTAAGTCCTCAAATTAGGAATAGCAATAAAGAAGGGGAAAAAAGATTTTTGTTTTTATCTGTTATTCAACAATAACTTTAAAGACAATTATCTGAAAATGAAATAAAGACTCCATAGCTTTGTTCAGATGAAGCAGATACTCCAGTATCTACCACCACCCAAGTCCAAGGCTGCTGCATCATCATCATCATCATCATCATCATCTCTTACCTGCACCATAACAATAATTTTATAATCAAACTTGGGTCCTTCCAACTCAGTTTCAGTTTCCAGCCTACAGGAAAAGTCATCTTTTCAAAATGGAAAACTGATCATGTTATTTTCTTTCTTCAACCCTCCAGTGACTCCCTATTACTCTTTGGGTTCACAATCCATAAGGGCTTTTAAGATCTTGTCCCTCCAATTCTATTTCTGGCCAGTCTCCCCTTGTGCACCAGGCTTCAGCCATACTGTCTTTTTGTATCTTAATTGTGTTGTACTTTTTGACGTCTTAAGATTTTACTAAACGCTCTCCCTCTGCCTAGAACATTTCCTGCATCCAATCCAAGCTCAACTTCTTTGTTCAGCTAACTAAAAATCAACCTTCAACTCTCAGGTTTAAAATCTATTCTGGGATGTCCTCTCTGGCCTTCATTAATGAACTTCATTTTACTCTGCATTGTAATTGTTTACTTAAATGATTCTTCTCCTAGACTGTAAGCACCGTGAAGGCAGATACCATACTAGTGAATAAATCCTAAGCCTACCTAACACACAGTGGTGATTCAATAAATACTTATGGATAGAAGAAACAAAAAGGAAGAAAGAAGGAGGGGGAAAGTGTGGGTGGGAGAGAGGAAGGCAAAGGAGAGAGGAAGGGGAAGAAAAGCAGAGGAATGAAGAGATGGAAGCATAAGTTGTTATCTTCCCTAACACAACATCCTTAATATGATGAATTCTTTTTTACCTGGTAAGATTAGAAAAGGGATATTCTGATTAATTCCCATTCATTTAACTAAGACACATTCAAGGTTTCAGAACAACGCACAAAAAACCCTCTATTACATGAAATAGAGCACAAAGTCTATATCAAACAAATAGCATAATGAAATGAGTGAAAGTTAACCAGGTGCATTAAAACGAACAACATTCCTAGCACGTAGCCATTCCTTCTGAAAAACACCGCATATTCCAAAACTCAGAGGTACAGCAAACTATTAAGTCATTCACAGCTCAATTAAAGCTTACATTAAAGAAGTAACACTTCTGTAAGTTAGAGAGAAGCAACACTCATTTTTTGGCAGCAAAAATGACTCCGCAGTTTTGATGATAAACTGTTATTTCTACAAATAGAGGTATGAGACCCGGTGTAAGTCTATAAGCAGTAGACAGGACCTTAATTTTGAAAGTCTCATGCTAGACATCTAAGACCACATATTGTAAAAGCACATACAGCTCAATTTATCCGTCTTGGAAGGAAAGTAAGCCAGCTGGACCCTGCTGGGATTTGTACCTGAAAGTCACAGAAAAATCTGAAGATCCAGAACAGTTCTTAAGGCATACCAGTTAAGCACAATAAATTGAGAAATACGTTATCTTCGAGAAGGCCATTGGCTGAGCTAACAAAATTAAATTAAAAGTCACAATCACTGAAAAATAAAAAGATATATACATATATATTCTAATTTTAAGTCTCAGTTGTTTCTCTGTAATTGAAAACAATTTTTTTCGACTAGCTATAGATACATTAATTCTCAAACCACACACCCACAAAAAAAAAAAAAAAAAGGCTTCATATGACCCAACTCAGAATCACAGACTCCTATAGCTGGAAGCAATCTCGGAAATAATTTAGTCCAAGTTCTCATTTTATTGATTAAATAAAATGAACCCAAGAACATTAAATGACCTGAGCAAGGTCACATAGTGAGATATTAACACAGTGAGGACCAGAACCTTAATCACCTAATTCAGAAGTTAGATTTCTCAACACCAGATCACTCTGGTGAGCACCCATGTTTTTCTACTCAGTACTTTTCTTTTCAAAGCAAATGCATCACATTCTATTTGAGCTCGTAGACATCATCTAAAACCCCCAGATGGTTTCATATCAACTTCCTCCAAGGCAAATCACCCGCATCCTGAATTTGCGCAATAGATTATTTTTACTCTAAAAGAAGAACTTTATTTATATCCATGTTACATTTTATCTTGGTGCTTTCAGATCATTGTTCCTGCCTTTTGAGATCAATTTGAATTTTGGGTCTGCATTCATGTATTAGCTACTCCTCCCGGGTCTGAATCACCTATGAGTCTGAAGAGCATACCTCTTATATCTTCATTCAGGTCACAGAAAAGACACTGAATGGAAAGGGCAGAACTGCAGCTAGCCAGCCTGCCAGGAGACTCGATGCATGAACCAAGACATACTGCATGTGGTTGTTCAGTAGGCTCTGAACTCGCCTAAAGATTCTTTCCCTGAATCAACATTTTGCTAGCCTGTTTTAAATTCTGTAATAAACACAACTGCATTGACTACCTATAAAGCTTTATACTAGAGGCTTTTTGAAAATAGTATCTTGCATTTCTAGCCCATTTTACAGTTGACAAAGTACTTTTATATACATGATTTCACCTGCAACTTAGTGAAGGCAAATGAGTCAATAATTATTACTTCTGTTTTGTAGATCAGGAAACTAAGTTTCACACAGGTTAACTGACTTATCCACCATCAGCAAGCTAATCAGGGTTGAGGCAGAGTATCCCCACAGTCCTGTGCCAGCACTTTTTATGCTATTTTGTTTACAGAGCATAGGTAATTGTCAAATATATGACTGACATAAATTTCAGTGCACCATAGTACAAACTCTCAAGTGCATGATATATCCAATTTTCTGAACATTATGAAAGCCCAAGAGGGAGAGAAATATCTTTTAGAAGACTTCCACATGTTTTCTCAAGATGGGCTCTACAGGATTTCGCAAACCCTGTATCAAATATTTACCATAAATGCGCGCGCGCACACGCACACACACACACACACACACACACACACAGTTTGGTATTTCCTATTTTGAATACCTAAGATAGCCCACCCATCCTACCCTTTGTCCCAGTAAGTATATCTTTATAGTCAAGAAAAAAAGTCCTAGTTTTCAGGCCAAAACATTATTGGGAGACACCCAAACACCAACAACAGAATATACTGTTTCCCGTTACTCCTGTTATTTAAATGACACACTCAGCTTCTTGATATTGCCCTAGTTTCCAAAACGAGACTATCAAGCAAAATTCCAAAAGCTTGCAGTCAATCCCGTTTTTCCTGCCTCCTAAAGTCTAGCTAATAACCAGCTTTTATACTCACTTTTGTATACTTGCTCCCCATGCTCAGGATAGCTGTTAAGTATCAGATACTGTTCTGAGAATCAGCTGCCACAGATCTATAAGAGCCCAGGCACACATACACAAGCCAGATATCATATCTTAAGGGTCTATTCTGTGTCCTGACCATGCTGAGTATTACAAGGAACACATATAATGCTTCACAGTTACATAGTGTTTTAGAGTTTACAAAACACTTTCCTAGATATCACTGTGATCCTCACACAACTTAAATAAAATAAACAGTATAGGTGCCATTATTTCCATTTTATGGACGAAGAAAGTGAGACCCAACAAATTAAATGACCTGCCTAAGGTCACAGAACTACCTGAGTGGCCGAGATACGTCTTAAACTAAAGTCTTCTCACTCAAGTTTAGCAGGAAACCTAACAAGCAATTTAAAAATGCAACTTAAAAAAATGCAACAGTCAGATAACAACCTTAGCCACCCCTATTCGAACGCTGCATTTTAAGAGTTCAGGAAAAAAGTTGTAGACATCCCACCTGATCTCAACAATGAGGTGTGCAAGGCCTCCTAGAGCTGTCATGACCAGTAAACACTTTCAACTGTGCTCTTCATGCGTTGGAAAGAGCTTCTATTCTGTTGAAGAGCATGAGTAAGAAGCGGATGAAACTCAGGTGGATTAGTTATTTGATTCAAAGGAAATAAAGAAGAGGAAAACTATCCTGATCAACCTAGTGAGTGATCTGGATGGCAGTAGAAGGTGTGAATCATGAGGCCACAAACCCTGCAGTGAGGAAGCAGCCGACTTTCATCCTGACACAATAGCCAAGTGCCAAGCCTGTAGAAACTTAGTAGGAGAAGGAAGAAAAATGACCAAGTGAATTATAACTCTCAATAATATCTTGACAGAAAATGGAGGGCTCAGCAGGCTCTCGCACGTTAAAAATCATGCCCCGTATGATGTGGGCTATACCTTCTCCAGGAGAAATCACAGCCAAGCTAAATGGAGAACAAAGGAGAACAAAAAGCCAGGAGGCAGAAACTCACACAGAAGCAGATCATTCGAAAGATGTTCTAGAGCCGTGGCTCTCCCAGAATGCTCCCGGGAACGGCAGCTTCAGCGTCAGCTGGGAAGACGTCTAGAAAGGCAAATCAGCAGGCTCCCCCCCCTCCAGGCCTACCAATCAGAAACGTTGGGGGTGGGATCTAGCGATCTGTTTTAACAAGCCCTCCAGGGGATCCTGACTTTAAGCCAGTGAAGAACGCGGCAGGCCAGTTACCATACTGACCCGCATCACCTGCGTTTTGGCCGTGCTTTCAGTTGAAGAATGTGAGTTAGATGATGAGGCGTGCGTTTCCACGTGCTATGAGCCCCGGAAATGACATAGCTTTGACACCACCTGCTAAGGGTGCTGTAAATAGCGGTCGCATTTAGCATTATCCTCTGAAAGCTTGATAAGCACAATGGGACAGGTATGAGATAATTAATCATTCAATTATGGTCAGCATACAGTTAATTAAAAGTAATTTATTCCTCAGTTATTTAGTCCCTGGAGCAGTGGTTATTGCGCTTTAGCATACCTCAGATGCACCTGGAAGGAGGGCTTGTTAAAAAGATTCCTGAGTCCCAACCCTGGAGTTTCTAATTTAGTAGGTTAGGGGTGGGGCCAGCTAATTTTCACTTCTAACAAGTTCCCAGGTGATGCCGCTACCGCTGGTCCAAGGAGCACATTTTGAGAACACCCATACTCGAGAATAACAACAATGAAAAAAAAATAAAATAAAATCAGTGTTTTAGGTACACTGGCCCAGGGTTGCGCTAGCAAATGCTTCACAACTTGCTCTCCAGGGAGGAACTTAAAACAACAACAATAACTATTTGCAGCATCTGCCAATGTCCTAGTAGAAATACTCCAACCATGGCCCGTATCAAGCTACCAACATGATGTCACTCAGCTCAGAGTCAGGAAGAGACGTGCACAGCCCACTTCTAAGAGCCAGCTCCAGTGCACCACCGTGACCCCCTCACATTTCTCTGGGCTCGACATGTGTAAAAACTACAATACCGTGCTGCTTAAATTCCACAGTTCTCCAGGGAAGGAATATGCTGCGTCATACAGGTGTTCCATGTTAATTCTGCTTCATTCTTTGGTGAGTCCCTTACTCTAGCAGGAGACTGACATACAGATCCATTTCTCACAACAAAACTTACAGGAAATTTCCCCAAATAGAGATGCATCATCCTGAGTACCCAACACTCAGAAATTGATTTGGAAATGGCTTTGGCAGCAGACTGTTCACTAGAAAATGGGAACAGTATAAAAGTAAATGGGAAAATATAAAAACTGTATTGCCAGGCAAGTCCTGTAGTGGGATTTCTGAAGTAAAATGGAGGTGATTAAATCTAAGGAAGAATTCAAACATGAAACGTGGTCAAACTGCTATGTGGCACATAGCTAATAACCCAATTCCTTTTTAAATATGGAATAAATGCTCCTAGAGTGAAACACTCAGAAACCTTAAATAGCACCTGGTAAGAAAAGATGAAAGGAAAAGAACCATTTTCTGCTTTCCTTTCCTTTCGAACCTCTCAAACATACATTCTGGAAAAAATTCTTTGACTCTGTGAAATCATGGTATCCTCTCTCACCCCCACACAGCCTTTTTTTAATGCCATTTTTGCTCCCCCAACCGACCAATCCTCCAGTTTGGTCATAATCCTGCTGAGAATCCTGACTCACACTGAATAATCAAAATGTGACTGTAAAAGTGAAGGATGTCCCAGGTTTTTCTTGATTTGTGAAGGTACAGGTTTCTTTGAACAAGATGCAGAGAAAACATGGATCAGCAAACCAGGGGTCTTTAAAAGAGTCCCTTTCTTCAAATCTACTTACCAACAGATTCTCCTGACCATGAGTTTCAGTCAAAATTATTGTTGAAGGGGCTTCCCTGGTGGCGCAGTGGTTAGGAATCTGCCTGCCAATGCAGGGGACACGGGTTCGTGCCCCGGTCCGGGAAGATCCCACATGCCGCGGAGCGGCTAGGCCCGTGAGCCACAACTACTGAGCCTGCGCGTCTGGAGCCTGTGCTCTGCAACGGGAGAGGCCGCGATAGTGAGCGGCCCGCGCACCACGATGAAGAGTGGCCCCCACTTGCCGCAGCTGGAGAAAGCCCTCGCACAGAAATGAAAACCCAACACAGCCAAAAAAAAAAAAAATTAATTAATTTTTTTTTTTTAATTATGAAAAAAAATTATTGTTGAATATGGAGCATCTGGAAGTTTTACCATTCGAATAACCATCAAAAGCTTTTTGGCTGAGGACAAAGTGACACACAATTTGAATAACAATTTTCTTCATGTACTAATGAAAATAGTTACTTTTGACCCACATTTTTACCAAGTACTAAGGGACAAAGACAGCTGGTCCAGGTATCACTAGCCAACCCCAGTCTTCCCAAGCTTTCAGCCACCCCTGTCACCTAATTGCCATGAGCAAACAGTGAGCCCTGCCTGAAGAGCTTAACCAACATAGAGTTCGCTTGGAGTCGTTCAGCACTGCTCTGTAATTCCACAGTTGAAAAGTCTCTCTTGTTGCTGGACCACAGCCAGAACAAAATTAAAGCATTTTCTATTCATTTTTGCCAACTGCAAGAACTCATTTACTTGAAGCTTGATGACAGTAAGTTGATTCAACTGCCATTCAAGAAGAAGCAGTTTTGTAAAACGTGTCTCCAGTCAACAGCTCACACTAAGCTTCCATTCTCTCTGCTTTTCTCTGTTTTTCCCAAAGATTCAGAAAAAGCTATAATCCTGAGAATGTAGCTTTTTTGGTGGTCCCACTGAGGAACAAGAGTCACTGGATTCAATTCATATACCATTACATGCCATGTACATATCATTGTGTTCCTGAGGACAGACACAATCAATAAGATCTATAAGTGTCCTTACTTTCTGCATCCTCTTGGCCACAGCTCTGCTTACAGATGCCTCCCTACTCATAGCTTTTTTTTTTTTTTAACATCTTTATTGGGGTATAATTGCTTTACAATGGTGTGTTAGTTTCTGCTTTATAACAAAGCGAATCAGCTATACATATACATATATCCCCATATCTCCTCCCTCCTCCGTCTCCGTCCCACCCTCCCTATCGCACCCCTATAGGTGGTCACAAAGCACCAAGCTGATTTCCCTGTGCTATGCAGCTGCTTCCCACAGGCTATCTATTTCACATTTGGTAGTATATATAAGTCCATGCCACTCTCTCACTTCGTCCCAGCTTACCCTTCCCCCTCCCCATGTCCTCAAGTCCATTTTCTATGTCTGCATATTTATTCCTGTCCTGCCCCTAGGTTCTTCAGGACCTTTTTTTTTTTTTAGATGCCATATACATGTGTTAGCATACGGTACTTATTTTTCTCTTTCGGACTTAACTTCACTCTGTATGACAGTCTCTAGGTCCATCCACCTCACTACAAATAACTCAATTTCATTTCTTTTTATGGCTGAGTAATATTCCATTGTATATATGTGCCACATCTTCTTTATCCATTCATTTGTCAATGGGCACTTAGGTTGCTTCCATATCCTATTGTAAACAGACCTGCAATGAACATTGGGGTGCATGTGTCTTTTCGAATTATGGTTTTCTCAGGGTATATGCCCAGGAGTGGGATTGCTGGGTCGTATGGTAGTTCTATTTTTAGTTTTTTAATGAACCTCCATATTGTTCTCCATAGTGGCTATACCAATTTACATTCCCACCAACAGTGCAAGAGAGTTCCCTTTTCTCCACACCCTCTGCAGCATCTATTGTTTGTAGACTTTTTGATGCTGGCCATTCTGACTGGTGTGAGGTGATACCTCATTGTAGTTTTGACTTGCATTTCTCTAATGATTAGTGTTGTTGAGCATCCGTTCATGTGTTTGTTGGCAATCTGTATATCTTCTTTGGAGAAATGTCTATTTAGGTCTTCTGCTCATTTTTGGATTGGGTTGTTTGTTTATTTGATATTGAGCTGCATGAGCTGCTTGTAAATTTTGGAGATTAATCCTTTGTCAGTTGCTTCATTTGCAAATATTTTCTCCCATTCTGAGGGTTGTCTTTTCATCTTGTTTATGGTTTCCTTTGCTGTGCAAAAGCTTTTAACTTTCATTAGGTCCCATTTGTTTATTTTTGTTTTTATTTCCATTTCTCTAGGAGCTGGGTCAAAAAGGATCTTGCTGTGATTGATGTCATAGAGTGTTCTGCCTATGTTTTCCTCTAAGAGTTTTATAGTGTCTGGGCTTATATTTAGGTCTTTAATCCATTTTGAGTTTATTTCTGTGTATGGTGTTAGGGAGTGCTCTAATTTCATTCTTTTACATGTAGCTGTCCAGTTTTCCCAGCACCACTTACTGAAGAGGCTGTCTTATCTCCATTGTATATTCTTGCCTCCTTTACCAAAAATAAGGTGACCATATGTGCATGGGTTTATCTCTGGACTTTCTATCCTGTTCCATTGATCTATATATCTCTTTTTGTGCCAGTACCATACTGTGTTGATTACTGTAGCTTTGTAGTATAGTCTGAAGTCAGGGAGCCTGATTCCTCCAGCTCCGTTTTTCTTTCTCAAGATTCCTTTGGCTATTCGGGGTCTTTTGTGTTTCCATACAAATTGTGAAATTTTTTGTTCTAGTTCTGTGAAACATGCCCTTGGTAGTTTGATAGGGATTGCACTGAATCTGTAGATTGCTTTGGGTAGTATAGTCATTTTCACAATGTTGATTCTTCCAATCCAAGAACAAGGTATATCTCTCCATCTGTTTGTATCATCGTTCATTTCTTTCATCAGTGTCTTGTAGTTTTCTACATACAAGTTTTTTGTCTCCTTAGGTAGGTTTATTCCTAGGTATTTTATTCTTCTTGCTGCAGTGGTAAATGGGAGTGTTTCTTTAATATCTCTTTCAGATTTTTCATCATTAGTGTATAGGAATGCAAGAGATTTATGTACATTAATTTTGTATCCTGTTACTTTACCAAATTCATTGATTAACTCTAGTAGTTTTCTGGTAGCATCTTTAGGATTTTCTGTGTATAGTATCATGTCATCTGCAAACAGTGACAGCTTTACTTCTTCTTTTCCAATTTGGATTCGTCTTATTTCTTTTTCTTCTCTGACTGCTGTGGCTAAAACTTCCAAAACTATGTTGAATAACAGTGGTGAGAGTGGACACCTTTGTCTTGTTCCTGATCTTAGAGAAAATGCTTTCAGTTTTTCACCCTTGAGAATGATGGTGGCTGTGGGTTTGTCATATATGGCCTTTATTATGTTAAGGTAAGTTCCCTCTATGCCCACTTTCTGGAGGGTTTTTATCATAAATGGGTGTTGAATTTTGTCGAGTTTTTTCTGCATCTATTGAGATGATCATATGGTTTTTCTCCTTCAATTTGTTAATATGGTGTATCACATTGATTGATTTGCGTATATTAAAGAATCCTTGCGTTCTTGGGATAAACTTCACTTGATCATGGTGTATGATCCTTTTAATGTGCTGTTGGATTCTATTTGCTAGTATTTTGTTGAGGATTTTTGCATCTATGTTCATCAGTGATATTGGCCTGTGTTTTCTTTCTTTGTGACACCTTTGGTTGGTTTTGGTATCAGGGTGCTGGTGGCCTCGTAGAATGAGTTTGGGAGTGTTCCTCCCTCTGCAATATTTTGGAAGAGTTTGAGAAGGATAGGTGTTAGCTCTTCTCTAAATGTTTGATAGAATTCACCTGTGAAGACATCTGGTCCTGGGCTTTTGTTTCTTGGGAGATTTTTAATCACAGCCTCAATTTCAGTGCTTGTGGTTGGTCTGTTTATATTTCCTCTTTCTTCCTGGTTCAGTCTCAGAAGGTTGTGCTTTTCTAAGGATTTGTCCGTTTCTTCCAGGTTGTCCATTGTATTGGCGTATAGTTGCTTGTAGTAATCTCTCATGATCCTTTGTATTTCTGCAGTTTCAGTTGTTACTTCTCCTTTTTCATTTCTAATTCTATTGATTTGAGTCCTCCCTTTTTTCCTTGATGAGTCTGGCTAATGGTTTGTCAATTTTGTTTATCTTCTCAAAGAACCAGCTTTTAGTTTTATTGATCTTTGCTATTGTTTCCTTCATTTCTTTTTCATTTATTTCTGATCTGATTTTTATGACTTCTTTCCTTCTGCTAACTTTGGGGTGTTTTTGTTCTTCTTTCTCTAATTGGTTTAGGTGTAAGGTTAGGTTGTTTGAGATGTTTCTTGTTTCTTGAGGTAGGACTGTATTGCTATAAACTTCCCTCTTAGAACTGCTTTTGCTGCGTCCCATAGGTTTTGGGTCGTCGTGTTTTCATTGTCACTTGTTTCTAGGTATTTTTTGATTTCCTCTTTGATTTCTTCAGTGATCTCTTGGTTATTTAGTAGTGTATTATTTAGCCTGCATGTGTTTGTATTTTTTACAGACTTTTTCTTGTAACTGATATCTAGTCTCATAGCATTGTGGTAGGAAAAGATACTTGATACAGTTTCAAGTTTCTTAAATTTACCAAGGCTTGATTTGTGACACAAGATATGATCTAACCTGGAGAATGTTCCATGAGCGCTTGAGAAGAAAGTGTATTCTGTTATTTTTGAATGGAATGTCCTATAAATATCAATTAAGTCCATCTTGTTTAATGTATCATTTAAAGCTTGTGTTTATTTATTTAACTCATGCAATGGTCCAGCCACCGCAGAGGGTCTTCCAGGTCCCGACGGAGAGGGGCAAGGGACTGAATAGCACCGCGAGTATGGGATCAGAAGGACCAAGACAACTGATGGTTGCAAGGTGCTTTATTTAGAATCTATTGAATTTTATATAGGCAGAAGAGGAACCCATTATCAGACAATGAACCCATAGAATTGCTTATTGTCTCACTTCAGTCACCACCATGGATGTCAGCAAGTTTGCAACAACCATTCCTGAACAATAACTTCCCTTAACCAGGCACACACAGCCCCCAGCCATAAGGAACAACCAGGACTCTCAGTTCCCTGAGGTCTCCTGGCTTGAGATAGCTTTGCTAATCTCTTTTACATTCCTCAGGCCTGGAACAAAGAGTGCATTTCAAGTCAAGGGGGCAAAGCCCTTAAGTGACTTTGCTTTTTGTGAGAGACATACTGTCTCCTCCAGGAGTTACCTCTGGCTAAGGCTGCATGTCTCCCACAAACTCATAGCTTTTAAACCCACAGAGTCATTCCTTTCCTTAGTCCAAAACCCAGTGACAGTACAGGTCTAAGTCTGAAGGGTCTTCCTCATTAATCTCCTCCTCCATCATTCTTTGCATCAATAAGGTCAATAATATGTTTTTTTCAAAAAAGCCAAAGAGCAAATAACACCTGACTGGTTTATTTGTACACAGAGATCCTAGGATAAACCTCAAAAGTTACAAAGTCTTTTATGATGCATGACCTAAAAGAATATGAAGCAGGTCAAGAACCGTGGACCAAAGAGGGACAGTGAAGCTGAAATCACTTATAGAGCACTCAGCACAGAGATCTTGTTTCCTAAAGTTCAGAACACACTGAGCTGATGTTAGGTGATTCACATATAAGCAATTTTGCTTTTATTATTTTGTGTTTAGAACCTACAACTTAGTAATAAATGGTATCTATTATTAGTACCATTATAATTACGTTCCTTTGTCTTCTAAAAGGTAATTCTTTAAGAAAACTACTAATGCTTTGATGCCAAAAAGTTTCAATTGCATGTCAATACTCAAACAGTGGACGCCCAGAGAGCCATAGAGGGGCAAATGTTGAAGCCATGTCTAAATTCAGCAGGGAAAAAGAATGCCTTCATCAATTAGAGATAAACACCATAGGTTTGGGTAATAGGTCTGTTATGCCTTTGCACCCCTCCTGCGCACTCTTGGTATTAGATAGACTTTAAGATTCTCTAGTAGAGGAACTGTGCATACACATATGTACATGCAAGTGTGTGCTGGTGTGTTTTACACTTCTGTATTATCAATCCTTGGTGCATAGAATCTACTTCGTAAATTTTAGTTAAATGGAATGCACTGATGTAGAAGCACTAAAATGTAGCTGAATAGACACTGGACAAAATGCAGGAGGTCTATGTTCTGCAAACCAGCTGGTGAAAGCAAGTATATAACCTCAGACAAATCACTGAACTATCCCAGGGCAGTTTTTATAAAAAGTTAGGCAGGATGGTTTCTAAGTCCTTTTGCAGCTCCAAAACCTATCATTTTGTTTGGAGAACACATTTGTGACCTATGTTATCAATATATGTCAATACACCCATACTTCAAGAAAAATGGGATCAAGAGTAAGCTCTGAAACGGTTTGAGGTTTAAAATAGTTGAAAGTTATGAAAGCATCAGATAAAACGGACTGTGATAATGTCAGAAGGCCACAGAATTTTTTTAAAATCAGAGTCTGAACGTTGGTTTGCTTTTTTAGAGCTGAGCCTCTAAAATCTGATTCTCCTCATTCTGTGACATTTGTCAATGACCACTACTGACTACCTGCTTGATGATGTCTGAGCTAGAGGTTTATGCTGGTAATTAGAGAGGGAGGGAAGGGGCAGCTGTCAGAAATGTGACTAGAGAAAGGAAAGCATAACATAGAAGATGAAAAAAAAGGTAAAAATTCTAGTTCTCAGGTGATATATGACACAGATATGAGTATTTTACAGAGAAGTCATAAAAATGTACAGAATTACTAAGCATGCAATCCAGTGAAATGCAATCTAATAAATGTCTTATCAAAGCAAAAAGACACAAAACCTCATAATAAAATTTTTCATCCATTCTGAATACCTAGGCTCGAATCCAAAATAATACTTAATGGCCCATAAAAAAAGTGTACACAGACAACTGTTCCATGATATTCATACAGCAAGAAGTGTGAAATGTGAAAGCATTTATGGTGACTCTTCATATGTCAATCTCCTAATTTCCTCAAATGTCTTAAAAAAGAACATTCAGGAAAGCACTAACTTAAAAACAGAATGAAGGGACAGAGAAAGAGAACAAATTATAATAGATTTAATTTTATAGTAGATATGATTTTCCACATATAAACACAATATAATGCTCTCCTGTCTTAAAATTCTGAATACTCTATTCCTCAGTGAGGATCTCCTGAAATTTTGATGACATCAGCCCTCACCATGAAAATACAGTTGCCCCATTTCATAACTGTGAAATTTAGATGTTTGAAGTGTCCAATTTGGGGTGGTAGGTGTTTACTTATTAATTAAGCAATTCTATGGTGAATATCTCTCAAGTTATTTGATTAGAAAGCTTATACATTGTTTTAAAAACGATCCAAAATAGGCCAAGTATTGACCACTTGGAAAGCTAATGCTGAGATTCCCTGAACGGTGTTCCAGCTACCATGTTCATCCTGAAATGTAAGAAGCCTTCATTGCTCAAGAGGTGAATAACCCCAGACCAGAGTAGACCAACTAAATCAGATGTAATATTTTTCAACTGGTATTTCTGAAACTGAGCAGGACCCTGTGGGGCCCTCCTGGGCACCAAAGCCTTTCTGTGTCCCCCGTTTCTTGTTTGTAGGAAGTAGGCTTCATTCAGCCTCCTTGACCTTCCCTAAGTTCCAAAGGGCAGGTTCAAACAGTTGTTAATCAGGGAAAGGAGGGAGTACAGAAATATGGAAGGAACAGTCAAGAAATAATAGTGCAGCCTTGAGGCAGGGTCCTGGTTCCTCCTCAAGGAATATAAATAACAATATCTTTGAGTTCTTCTGCAGAACTAAGGCTCCCACCCAAGTGGAGGATGGAAACTTCCGGCTGAGCACAAGATTCCTGGAGCACCGCCCTGTTACCTCACCACCAACCAGTCAGAAGAAAGTCACACACCCTGCAGCCCTCACTCCAAATTTTGCCTATAAAAACATTTCCCCAAAAACCATCAGAGAGTTCAGGGTTTTTTTTTAGCACGACCCACTTGTTCTCCCTCCTTGGCCCTGCAATAAACCTTTCTCAGCCCCAAACTCCAACATTTCTGTTTGTTTGGCCTCACTGTGCCCCAGGCACATGAACTTGTGTTTGGTAACATTTCCTTCATTCTCTTTGCTGTTACAGACAATGTCAGGCCAACTCTGGCTTACCTTTAAGGACTTAGTCCCTCCACTGCCTCTTCCAAGCAGCCATCTTTCACGCACACACACACCAGTCTGGGCTGGGAGCTCTTCTTCAGTACCGCCTTGACATGCTTTGCAAACCTCTATCATTGCCACCTGTATTTCATTTGCTTTCTATCCCCAGCACCTGGAAGTACCTCAAACTTGGTAAAAACATAGAAACAACAGAAATCCTAATCCATGTTGACTGAATGAATGAAGTCTTGAGTTTAGTATGTCAAAATATTTTTCAGAACAGCAGTGCTCTTTTCATTGAATGCATGAATTAGAAATTAGAATTTATTTCCTTTCAGTGTAGAATTGCATAAGGTCACTCTATCAAATTAATAGTTAACTCTCTCTCTCTCTCTCTCCCCTTGTGTGTTTTATTTTTTAACTCACATTACTCATTAGCTTTTCAATAAGCACAGAATTAGGACTCAGAGACAGTCAAAGTGAAGCCTGGCTTGCCCCATGACTAACCATAGGAGCCATATAATAAATGAATTTCCTCCTCATCTGTAAAATGAGAGAACTGGAATAACTGATCCAAGTGGAAGGTTTCCTTCTGGCTCTGTATTTCTACAATCCTTTACAGTTACCTGGCGTATATTTATTCAAGAAACTACATTAATTTGAACTGCAGTAATTTGGAATTGGTCAGAATATCGACTGAGATAAACCTGTGGTATTAGTTTTTTTTCATTTCTTCGTTTACTCTCTTAAGAAGAAAAGACTAGCTAAACAAATTAACCACATAATGAAAAAGGTTGAGGGCACCTCTAATGCAAACTGGCCTTTAAGTGCTTTAGAAGTATCTATTTACTTACAAACAATGTAATTGCAATATGTGCAGGCCTGACACTGTTCAGACTAGTATTTTGATGAGCTAATTAGAGATCATCCTTATCTATTAATTAAAACAACACTAGGCAGTATCTGAATAGTTATAATAGTTGCAGTTATTGTATGTCCTTAAAAGGGATTCAATCTAAAGCAAGTATTTTCCAATTTAATTAGTTTCCCTTTCAATTCATTCAAATTAGGGATGTTTGACTATGTTTATGTTAAATGAAATTATTTTGGAAAAAAGCAGCTATATTAAAATAAATTACAAGAATTTTGACAGAATGTTCATTAGATCCAAATTTCAGGATTGCAATAAGAAGAGCATTATATAGGTAATCCTTATTTCCCAGAGTATAAGGATAGCTCAACAAAATCGGCACTTGTCATGATTTGTCTGTCTACAAAAATCCATTCATAGTAGTATTTTGTTGAATTGAAGCATTATTTATGAAATGAGTGAAAAAAAGCATTTCAAATCAATAATCATGTACTGAGGGCTAACATGCCAGGTCCTGTGATTGTATAACATATGGGAAATACACAGATAATTAATTGTTTGGAACTTACAATTAAGCAGTTACAGAAGCAAACATAATATAAAGTACAATAATTGAACTGCCATAAGAGGTATGTGGAAAAAAGCTCTATGAGCTCCAGAGTTAGGAAAGATTATACCTCTCTGCCAGAAAATAGGAAGAGAAGCCAGTATTTATTGCCACATGCCAAGCTGTTTTACAGTTTCCCATGCACTTTTTTTCTTAATATGAACATTAACCCTTCAAATAATATATTAGTGTTGGATTAAAAGGAGAAACAGTAATAGCTTGCTAACAATAGGAGGCAGGAATAAGAAATAGGCATAAAGAATCAGGAAAGACCCTTGCTTTGCCGCATGTCAGAAAACACCAAGTCTGTATACCTGGCTAGAAATATTTCCAACTGCCATTGGTTTGAATTTAGGCATAAGTTCTTCTAATTAGATTGGATTTCTTCTAAATTAGAATTTACTGTGTACTCTTGATTTTCACTGCTTAAAGGAATTAAGGCTCTCTCCTGAGCTTAGTCCCAATCACTACTCTTGTTCTTTTGAGTAGTTTATGTTTTTTCCAAATAATATTCATTAGGCAACTCAATTATAGGGAATGGTTCTGTTCCCTGGTTATTCTTAGTCGATACCTGAGTGAAAGTGGTGTATAACACTAGTCATTTATTTGGTAACAGACTAGCCTATTGATTGGTGAAGGCTTGTAAAATTAATGACCGAGAAAGCCACTTAGCCTCATAGTGTTCAATGAAATCCCCAGAGTTCTTTGAACCTTGTTTGCAAATTATTGTTGTTATGTCACTTGCTTTTACATACATGCAACAGTTTCTTGTTTAAACCTTCGAAATTTGTTTTATATAAAGGTTTTTCTTCATCTCTGTGATTGGCTAGTCCTTTGTGAAATTTTCAGAAAGATTTATATTGAGGTATCAGTCAGTAGCCTAAGAGGTATGAAGAAATTGTTTCATGAATCAAACCATGTGTGTCAGTGGGAACATCTTCATGCTGTTCCTTTTCATTATATTATAGAGTCAATGATTTACAATATAATTCCCCCCTTTCTCTGGAAGTAGAACAGAGACTAAGTTGATATTCTCTCACAAACAGTTGTTTGCAACATTTGTTTAAAGATAACTCTCTACTATGGTTCTAACATCTTGAAGAGTCAAGCTTCCTTCCCCCTAATTCCTACATTTGGTTCATAATAAATCTGGTTTCAAATAGTAAGGATATGTTGGGTTCTGGAAAAGAGTGCAGTGAGAACTAGAAAATGTTTTAAAGATAGTGTTTATACGCATTTTGTGGAACCAAGAAATATGCAAGTCTTAGCAGAAAAAAAAAACTGCAGTTAAGGAGACAAACTAATGTACAGATTATAGTGCCTTGTGTAATTTTTTAAAAGAAAGAGATCCATACAAACAATAAGGTACACTTCCTTTAAGAAATAAGACTTGAGCTGGGCTTTAAAAAAAAATGAGTAGCTTTTGCATTGACACAGAGAAGTAAGGGATGTCATGCTAGGCAAGGAGAAGAGAAAAAATAACAAAAGTGTGGAGTGGGCATGATCTAGATATGAAATGATGACTAACTATCATTACTAATATATCCTCTCAACATCTACGAGATCAAAATTATTACTTTTGTTGCTTAAATTGTCTTCAGTTTGTTTGTTTGTTTGGTTGGTTTTTGTCTGCTTGATGTATCATTTTCTGATAGAGGATGCTAAAATTCTCCCATTCTGATAGTTTATTGTCAATTTGTCCTTGTAACTCTGTCAGTTTTTGCTTTACATATTTCAAAGCTATCCCATTAGGCGCTTACAAGTTTGTCAGTGTCATATCTTTCTGATGGATTTTTCCTTTTTTATTAGATTGAGCTACTCTTTATTTATAGTGAGTTTTTTCCATAAATTCAATGTTTTCTCATACAAATAATGCTATAATTAATCTTTATATTAATATTATTTTTAATAATAGACAAAAATAAAATATTTCTTGTGATTAATATTTGCATGATATATCGTTTTCTATTTATCTTCAAATTTTCTGGGTAGATTTATTGCAAGTGAGATCCTTAGAAGCAGAATATAGTTGGATCATTTTATATCAAATCATATTACCTTTTAATTCATATTCATCTATTATGATTATTGATATATTTGGACTTAATTCTGTTATCTGATTTGTTACTTCATGTTTGCTTCCTTAATTCTCCTTTCCTGATTTGTTTGGTTAATAAAGTTGTTATAATTTTTTTTTCTTAACGTGTTTGGGATCTATAGACTATTACCTCTTCCCTTTCGTGCTGCCTTTAATTTTTAACATATGCAGATATATTTTCTCTAGTAAAGTTTCTAAAGTTATTCAGTATTTCTCTATTCATTCAAACACAGGACCCAAGCTTAAATTACTCACTTATTTTTGGATCTTTTCAATTTTTATCTAGAATGTTTATTTTATCCTCCTGTAACCAAAAAAACCCTAGTTATTCTTATTTTTCACAGATAGTAGTGTTTAACGTCAATTTTTGATCTCCCTGTTATTTTCTACATCTCATGATTTCAATCTGGATTTACTTTTCTTCTTGCTTAAGCACATCTTT
The DNA here is from genome assembly GCF_009873245.2 of Balaenoptera musculus. Classification (NCBI taxonomy): domain Eukaryota; kingdom Metazoa; phylum Chordata; class Mammalia; order Artiodactyla; family Balaenopteridae; genus Balaenoptera; species Balaenoptera musculus. The sequence goes on along the minus strand of NC_045800.1, from coordinate 66,986,147 downwards.
AATGGTGCTTTTAGTAGAGGTTTCTATGGGACAAATGTTCTCATGTTATGTGTAAAAATATCCTTATTTTGGCCTTCTGAATATTAATTAGTTTTGGTTTATTAAAATACAAATTCTAGTTTGACAGTGTTTTCACTTAGCACTTTTATTATGTTGTCCCTCTTTTCTGGTATCCAGTGTTGTTGAGAAATCATCTAACAGTTTAATGGCCACAGACCTAATTTTATACCCAGGCAACTGCAAGCTTGTGTGTAAGCATCTTTTGATTTAAAATAGGAATAATCTAGTCAGCCCTGAAAAAGGTGTTAGTAAAATGAGAGAAGAGTATACTGGATCCTCCCTCTCATGAGAGAGTGAAGAGCATATTCCCATCAGTTCTTATTTTCACCCATCAAAAATGAGAAGTACAGGATCAGAGATAACTTCATTTAAAGTACATTTTGCATTATTACCAATGAAAATATTCCATATTCTCCCTAGGGCCCTTAAGCATTGTTTAAAGAATGTCGCTGTTAAACAAACACCAAATTCTTGAAGATTTAGACATCATCAGACTAATAAAATAGAACATGTTGATATATTTAAAGTTAATGTACAGTAATTTAGTACTTACTGAAGACATATTTGAAACCAAACTTATCAGAACAGTAGATATGTTGAAACACCTTGGGCAGCAAATAGATTTTTTGGTGTGTCTTTGAGGAGTATCTATGCTGCAATATTAATTATGGAAAACCACCAAATGAAACTGTAATGACAATGATACTATTGGAGTGCCACAGGATTATTTTCAGATTTTATTTCATAACTGAATCATATTTTATTATTACTCTAAAATATTTATATTGCACAACTGTGCATAAAATCCTCCACTAGACAATTCAGTAAAGAATGAACAAATTAGGAGGCGATAATGAAGCCACCCCCAAATTCCAGATGGATACAAAGCTAATTTGATCTTCAGGGTCCTGCAATCTGTTCTTTTTATTTATTTTAAGCATTACACATTTACATACCTTCAAATCAAAAAACCAAAAAGCAGATGCGTTTATAATGGAATACTTCATTCATGAGGGGAAAAGGACAAAAAGCATAACTTATTTTGTAATGGTTTAGTGGAATCTGGTTGAATATTCAAGGTATCAAAAATTCCACATAACAGAAATAATCAGGCAATGGGAAAAGAGAAAAAGTAGTAATATTGTAGTAAATCCTATAATATAGTGGCCAAATCACTGGTGTGGGTTTTTTTTTTTTTAAGTAATTTCTTGTTTTATTATATTTCTTCCTTATTTGGTAAGTTTGAATGAAGATGTTGAAACGTTTTTAAGCTGGTATAGTGGGTTGAATAGTGTCCCCCCAAATTCATATCCACCTAGAACTTCAGAATGTGACTTTATTTTGAAATAAGTTCTTCGCAGATGTAATAAATCAAGGTAAGGATTTAGATGAGATAATACTGGATTAAGGTGTACCCTAAATCCAATAACTGGTCTCCTCATAAGAAGAGGAGAGGACACAGAGAGACATACAGAGACACAGAGAAGATGACCATGTGAAGTTAGTGGCAGAAATTGGAGTGATGCAGCTGCAAGTCAAGAAATGCTAAGAATTGCCAGGCTAAGAAGTACGGGGAACCACCAGAAGCTAGGAAAAATTATTCCCTACAGGCATCAGAGGATGGCCAGGTTGACACCTTGATTTCAGACTTCTAGCTTCTAAACTGAGAGAAAAAAAAAAATTCTATTGTTTTAATCCCCCTAATTTGTGGCAATTTATTAAGATGGCCCTAGGAAACTAATGCAGCTGGTAAAATTTACTCAATGTAAATTTTGAAATCTTTTGAAAGCTTAAACTTTTGACTTTGGAAATCTTTACATATTCATGAGAAAAAGAAGCACATGGAAGGTGGAAGATGTGAAACCTTTTTCTGCACTGAGAAAATATAAATCAAATCGGACCCTTAAGAAAAGTCCATTAAAAAATGTACACATGGTTCTCATTCCGAAACTACTCAAAATGTGTTTATGTACTATTTTGACTAAAGCATTCATTCAAAAGTTACAAATAAAAGTTATGAGGAAGAAATGTTGTCCAAAGGCATTTCAGAAAGAATAAATGGAAATTTATAATCTGAAAATAACATCTTTACTGCTTCCTTGTTGATCTAAATATTTCATCTTATTTCACAGGGTATTAGTTTCAAGTTTGAAAATTAATTAAGATAATCATTATCTAACAATCAATACCTGATCTTTATCCCTGCTTTAAAAACTGTCATGTGCTTATGAGAAGCCAGAAGACTGTGATGGTGGAGAGGGAAGAATACAGAATCATTATCTTTAATTTTACCCCGCAAATTTAAGAGTCAGCAAACTTGTTTTCTTTTTTCAAAATCTAAATTTATTTAATCTTTTATTAGGTCAGAAAACTTTGCTATTCTATATGCTTCATTCATTCTTTGGGTGTGTTTTGTTAATCAATTTGCAATACCACGTAGCACTGGATTTAGGTGTATGCTTACATGCAGTAGCATATAACATATGATTTTTTTTCTTTGATCACTCCCTAATACCATTGCATTTTGATTAATGTTCTTAGATAACAAGGCAACAATTTTCGTTCTTTTTTTTCTAGCTGAGTAGAGTATGTGAGTAGAGTAAGATCAAGGCTGAAAACTGAAAACCTATCAAGCCTGTTCATTTTAAGGAGTTCAGGCCACTGAAACAGTAAATCTTGCTTTTTGGCTTAGTTTCAGGTGACCAACTTTTCTCTGAATTCTACAGTTTTCTCCTCTACTTCCAAAGGTACTTTCAAACTTCCTTCAGATTATCAAAAAGAAATTCATTGCCAACATGGCAACAATCAATCAGCCAAATAACATTTTCTAGGGTCATTTCAGAGATTTTAAATTAATATTTCTAAACTATTATATCCTGCTTTCATCACGTGCCTTGCTACCAAAAACTTTGCATGTCTTCTAATGCCTCATGAAAGAAAGTCTAAACTCCATTCACCCTGGCAAAGACAGCCTTTACAACCTGGCTCAGAAAATGCTTTTCCAATTTCCTCTTCTAGGATTGCACATTCAACCCCTATTCTCCATGATGTTGGGCCCATCCATTCACTGTTTCTGAAATACCCTATGTGTATCCCTGTTTCACCTCCAGCTCAACAGAAATGTCCATCACTCTTTTCATACATCCAATTCCCCTACCTTTAATCCTTACACTTCCTTTGAACTAACAGCTCTTAACACTTGGCCTGATAATTTGTCATTTAATCACATAGGGCTGGCAAAAATTTGAAAACACAATTTTTTATTACTAATTAATTTTCACAATAGAAATTTTCACTGCCTGCTTGACATTCACTCTATGTTTGACCATCACTCCATGCTTGACCAACTGGGCAACTGAATCTGAATCAAAGACAGTGAGATGAGGTATGGCTCAAAGATTGGATAAAGGCTGAGGATGAGGGTCTAAGTCAAGGTGGAGCTCAGAAATAGATTGTGTCAAAATGAATGCCAGGTATTTTCTTGCAAACATCCTTATTTACATTTTGAACTGGCTAGGTCAAACACCATCCATGACAAACAAGCTAATGGCCATGTGAACACTATACTGCTTTGACTACATATTATTTTATGTATCTTCTGTTATTTCTTAAATTGTGTCATATATTATTACTGAAATCCAATGGTTAACATGGATATCAACTTGAACATAAATTACTTGATGAAAGGCCCCTTTCTCTGACTCTTCTCATACTTTTCAGTATAGTACCACCTGTGATCATAAAAACATTTGCTATTTCTTATTAAAATGCTATTATTAGATATTTAGAATTTAGGAAAGTGGGTGCAAATCCAAAAGAAAACAGTGTACTTGCAATTGTTGAGGTCAAAGATGAATCCTTTAGAAGGCAATAGGCAATTCAAAGGGATTTAAGACTTAAATTTGAGATATGAAACCATAAAACTCCTAGAAGAAAACATATTGGTCCAATGTTAAGGGCAAGCTCCTTAACATTGGTCTTGGACATTATTTTTTCCATTTGACACCAAAAGCAAAGGCAACAAAAGCAAAAATAAACAAGTGGGATTATATCAAACTAAAAAGCTTCTGCATAACAAAGGAAACCATCAACAAAAGGGAAAGGCAATCTAAGGAATGAGAGAAAATATTTGCAAATCTTATATCTGATAAGAGTTCAATATCCAAAATTTATAAATTTATAAAGTATACAACTCAATAGCAGAAAAAAAAAAAAAAATCCAGTTAGAGACTGGGCAGTGAAACTAAATAGCAAGTTTTCCAAAGAAGACATACAAATGGCCAACAGGTTCATGAAAAGGTGCCAGACATCATTAATCATGAAGAGGATGCAAATCACAACATCAATGATATATCACCTCACACCTGTTAAAATGACTATTATCAAAGAAACAAGGGATTACAAGTGTAGGCCAGGGTGTGGAGAAAAGGGAACCCTTGTGCACTGTTGGTGGGAATGTAAACTGTTACAACCATTATTGGAAACAGTATGGAGGTTCCTCAAAAAATTAAAAATAGATGTCCCACATGATCCAGCAATCCCACTTCGGGATATATATCCAAAGGAATTCTAATCAGAATCTCTTAGAGGTATATCTGCAGTCCTATGTGCTGCAGCATTATTTACAATAGCCAAGATATGGAAACAACCTAAGTATTAGTCAATGGATAATGAATAAAGAAAAAATGTGATATCTATCTATCTATCTATCTATCTATCTATCTATCTATCTATCTATCTATCTATCTATAGATACACACAAACACACACACACACACACCCACAATGAAATATTCAGCCATGAGAAGGAATTCCTGCTGTTTGCAACAACTTGGATGGACCCTGAGCGCATTATGAAATAAGCCAGAGACAGAACAACGAATAGTGCATGGTAGCACTTACATGTGGAACCTTAAAAAAAGACAAACTCATAAAAACAAAGGGTAGAAAAGTGGTTATCAGGGGCCAGGGGTGGGGAAAATAGGGAGAAATAGGTCAAAGGGTGCAAACTTTCAGCTATAAGATGAATAAGGTCTGAGTATCTAATGTATAACATGGTGACTACAGTTGATAATGTTGTATTATATAATTGAAATTTTCTAAGAGAGTAGAACTGAAATGTTCTTACAAAAAAAAACAGAAGAAAAAGATAAACATGTGAGGTGCTGAATGTGTTAATTAACTAGATGGAAGGAATCCTTTCACAATATATATCAAATCACTGCAATGTACAAATTGAACATCTTACAATTTTGTCAATTATACCTCAATAAAGCTGAATAGAATTTTTAAAAAGGCAATAGGTACAGGAGCAAAAAGCTGAACATTCTCAGAAGGAAGATAACTATAATTCTCCATAAAGTGACAGCAATACTTTGGTGCTGTCACCAACTTTTACAGTGAAGTGACATAAGTGAAACATTATGGAGATACACGAAGAATAAAAAAAAAGTATTAACTTTGCAGAATAGACTGCAGTATATTTTCTAATGTGGATAGTTCCTAGCAAAATCAATAATTTAAATTTACCAACACTTGTCCTAATTTGTAAAATATAAGTGTACTTGGCAGTTAAATGTAAATCTCATTTTTTCCTATAAAAGATGCTCCTGCTGTTTGTAAAGTCTGTTTTATAATTTTTAAAAATTTTACTCTGAGTTTCCAAGGCTTTGCATTAGCAGTAATATTTTTGTTAATTCATCACATAATCCCTGTAATATTTTAAAAATCCACCACTAATCAAAATTGCCTTAAGACAAGAAAAAGCAGCTTTTGGACTTACAGTTAGAATTTAAGATAGAGGTGGGCCAACTATGGTTCAAGAGCCAAATCTGGCCCATTGCCTGTTTTTGTATGGGCCACAAGCTAGGAACGGTTTTTGCATTTTTAAAGAATTGAAAAAAAAATCAAAGAAAAATAATATTTCATGATATGTCAATATTATATGTAATTCAAATTTCAGTGTCCATAAAAAAGTTTTATTGGAACACAGTTCATTTGTTTATGTATTGTCTATAGCTACTTTTGTGCTATGGGGTACTTGCAGCAGAGGGTGTATGGCTCACAAGCCTAAACTATTTAGCATCTGGTCCTTCATAGAAAAAGTTTGCCTATCTCTGATTTCTGAAAAGGAAAAACAAAATAATTAAGCTTTATAAAATAGGTTGTGAGTTTCAAATTACTTCTTCTATGTGCAATTAGACGAGAACATTCTATGTTCCAGTTATATATATCCCCAGAACAACTAAGCACATACTCAGCTTATAATTCATAACTTCAATAACACTATTTTAAGAGCAATTTTTTCACAACATTTAATGTTTTTATTTTAATACAAACCAATACAAAAGATACAATATACTAGTTGTGACCTGCAACGCAAGTAACAACCCCACTGGTCACGAAAAACTTACTGGTCTGTATAAAATCTCTAGCAGGTACAAAGTCATGTTATCTAAAGCAAACAAAATGAAATAACCCATTGTGGGAATCAAAATGATTTTCTAAATAAATGTTAAGGAAAAAAATTATTCAGAGCTACTAAGGACATCCTAAGCAATATTTTTGTTTTCATTTTTTTTCTACTTTGCTATTAGAGGCTATCTAAGCATTGTTTCTTCTAGATATTGAGAAAAATACATAATTTCTGATAAGTATGCTACTAGCATTAGTGTTCTTTTAATGAGTACAAGATGTTGATGTGCTAAGTGCATCTTAAATGCACTGAATATGAAATTCTTCTGCATTAATGTGAAAAGGAGATGTTCTAAATTAAAGACTGTGATGGTTAAACCATTTATGATTATACTATCATCCCACACTATCAAACATATATACACTTTTCTATTCTCTCTCCAGTTGCTTAAGCAAATGACCAGGAATAGAGAAATGCCCGTATTTCTTATTTATAGGTCACTTACTTTATTGGTTTGCATGTCAAACCAAAGCAATCATAAAATCCCTTTAAAAAGTTGACACATTTGGGAATCAAATAATTTTATACAAAATAGAGATATTTCCAAAAATAGGGATGTTTTGCACTGTATCTCATACTATATGTGCAATTGGGTTCTTTTCCTGTCCAAAGTATAGATTTGTAGGTGGCCTTAATCAAATTGCTTATTCTTTCTTCATTTGTTGTGTATTCCTTAAGCAAATTTTTTTTAGCATCTACAATGGAGTAAGTACTATGTAGGGTGTTATACAGAAAAAAAAAAAAAGAGATGAATCAGAAATAACTCTGCTCTCAAGGAAATCATAAACATGTAAGAGTATTAATCATATGCCCAAATAACTGTAAGGTAGAAAATGATGAGTATACCTGAGAGAGGTACAGATAAGACACTTTGGAAGGTCAGAGGGAGAAGCTATTACTTCCAGCTGGGAAGATCCAGGAAGGATGTATTGATGAGACTGCATTTGAGCTGCACCTTAAAGGATGGTTAAGAAGGGTAAATCAAATTGACTGGCAAGGGCATTCCACAAGCTAACAGGGTGCGTAAATGACAGGTGAGAATGTGGTGAATATGTGGGTGAAGAGGAAATTGGTATTTGCTTGCCCAGTTATAGCTAAGTCAAGAGATGCAGCTTGAGGTCAGAACATGAAGGCAGTGCAGTCTGGAAGGAAGCCTTGGATACAGACAGCTTTAGATTAAAATCCTGGCCCTAGATACTGACTATCTGGGTAAACTAGGACAATTTTAGTCTTGACAGAAAGTCTAAAAAATGCTTACCTGACTTGCAGGGTCACTGTAAAGACGAGAAATATATATGCATATTTTCTAACACAATGTCCGGCACATTATAGATGCTGAATAAGTGGTAGCTATTATTGTGTCCATATTATATTGAATAATAGGCTAAGAATCTCAGACAGTTGGGTAAGATTTATTGTACCAACTATGGGAAAATACCACAAGGTTGTCAGTATCCAGAATGAGGAACTATTTTGTAAGACAGTCAGAGAGCTAACTAGTGCTTTTTAATTGGGACTGCCTATTACAATCATCTTGTGACCTTTGTAAACAGTGGTATGACTGGGCCTCACCCCAGACCAATGAAATCAGAATCTCTATGCCTAGGGCCTAGGGCATGGTATTTTTAAAAAGTGTCCCAGGATCTCTAAAGCAAAGACAGAGCTGAAAACTACTGTTGCTTTAGATGGAAGTTGCTACAATTAATACGAGAAATATAGAAATCCAGCAAAATACATTTTATTATTATAATCTGAGTCATTTTTACTTTACTACATATCAGTTTTCAGATCGTCTTTCTCTGTTTCTGTGCCATACTCTTTTGCTTGTACCGATCCAGTACCTAACACAGGACCTGACACGATAAAGACCAAGTAGATATTTGCTGAATGAATGCAGGTTTGACTGATATTATTCCCATTCCCCACAGATAAAAGTGACAACCTGAAGAACAATATGGGTAAGATGGATACTATGTAGCAATATTTAAGATATTTACCCTTTAATCCTTGTTTTCTTTTGCAAAAGCTGTCATTTATTAAAAGTTAATATTTACATCATGTTCATAATAATGAGTAAAATAGCTACATCTAAAAACTAAGATCACAGCCAAAATATGCAAGGGTAAATTCAAACTTGGCAACATAATCTTTAGATTTATTACCAACAATATCAAAGTAATGTTGTCAACAACTTTTTTTAAAAAAAAGATTGTATTTTACCTAGATCCTATACATAGAAATATTTTTAAAAAATTTTTTATCATGTTCATTACAGTAGTCCTACCATATTATTTTGTGAAGCAATTGATAGAGTTATGCTGTTAAATTTGCTAATAATCCTAAGAAATACTTTTGTTCATATTAAGTATGAATAAAGGAATATTGAGCTATGCTGAGGAATGAGTACTAAGGGAATACCTGTGGTTTCTTAGAAATTGAAGGGAATTTAGAGGTGGTCTGGGAGACTATTTCACCAAAATCAGGAAATTCCTCTCCTCCTGAAATGTACTGTGAAGGAAAAATCTACTTGCTTCTTGTCAAATTACTGAAAAACTTATTGAAATATCAAAGCTCACCTTCAACATGGAGGCCCAGATCTTGGGGCTCTCTCCTGATATCTTACTGGGTTGATAGCACTTCTAAGGACCAAACTGATTCAAAAATAAAACAAACAGATGGCAAATTCTACAGTCAGCAGAAGTAATGTGGGTATTAAAATGTTACCAGCAGGCTCCTTAATGGCTCTTATTTTGACAGGTGTCTACTCAGGTGCTTACTGTTTCCTAAGCAATGTTTTCTCTATTTCTGTGTATAAGCGGCCCTCACCTTTTTATGAGTATCTATGCCATCGCAGTATTTACTATACATAAGACAATCACAACCATTAAACTGTCTCTAATCCTTTCCCCTTGTGGTTACATAAATTATTTGTTTACCCTGAGAGTACATGAAATTTTCATAGGCACAATCTAGGATTGCATCTATCCAGCTTTCCTCTCAAATAAATCTTCTGTAAATATTCAAACTCATGTATACCTCAATGTAACCACATTGTAAGCCCTGTCTGCTGCTTTCACATGAACAATCCAGGCTGGCTAACAGGCCCATCTCACAGCCAAGAGAATGCTATGATCAAATTCTAATTCTCTCTGGTTTGGTTCACTTAATAGCCTTCTCATGGAGGAGGCCACGGATATTCTGTAAATGGGGTCTCAGGGAATTCATTGCAGTCATATCTTCTTAAACTATCATATGCAAATGTTTCATTCATGCAACAAATTTTTGTTGTAGGGACTATTTTAAGAATACTGTGATGAACAGAAGTGAAGTCACTGCACCACAGGAAATTGTGTTCTAGAGAACAATAAATAAATAGAAAGGAAGTCAGATATATGCTATGAAGAAAAATAACACACATTAAAGGGAGACGGTGAATGGGGCAGGGAATATTATTCTAAGGATAGTCAGGTAAGTCATCTTTGAGGAGGGGACATGGAACAGAGATATGAAGGTAGTGAGTAAGTGAGCCAGGACATCATCAAAGGGAAGACCATTCCAGAAAGAAATATAAAAGCAAACAGAGAGCCTGGAGATTATAGTGTACTAAGAGAAAATGAGGAGAAACAAGGAGGCCAGAGTGACCAAAACACAATGAGAGTGGAGGAGAGTAATAAAAGAAGGGATTAGAGAGATTTGGATCCATGATGGTTAATTTTATGTGTCAACTTCACTGAGACATGGGGTATCCAAATATTTGGCCAAACATTATTCTAGGCATTTCTGTGAGACTGTTTTTGGATGAGATTAACATTTAAATTGGTAGCCTGAGTAAAGCAGATTGCCCTCCCTAATGCAGATGAACCTCATCCAATCAGTTGAAGGCCTGAATAGAATAAAAAGGCTGACCCTCTCCGCCACAGGCAAGGGAGAATTCCTCCTGTCTGGCTGCCTTCAAACTGGGACATCGGCTTTCTCCTGTTTGGGGACCAGAATTGAAACACTGGCTCTTCCGTGGTCTTGAGTCTGCCAGCCTTCATACTGGAACTACACTATTGGTTTCCCTGGTTTTCAGGCCTTTGGACTGAGAATGGAACTAAACCATTGGGTCTCCTGGGTCTCCAGCTTGCTGATCACCCTGCAGTTCCTGGGATTTTAGCCTCCATAATCTCAGAGCTAATTCCTTTATCTATTTACCTATCTGTCATCTACCTATCTATCTATCTATCTATCTATCTATCTATCTATCTATCTATCTACGTCCTATTGGTTCTCTCTGCAGAACCCTAATTAAAATAAGAGCTTAGGAGTTTAAGAGTGACATGATCTACTTACTATTTAAAAGGATCAGCCTCTATACAGCATGTCAGACTGTGTTGGGGCAAGGGTAGAATCAGGGAGAACAGCTAAGATGCTATTACAATAATACAGGCAAGAGACAAAATAGTGGCTTTTACTTGGGTGATAGTAGTGGAGATAATGAGAAGTAGTGAGTCCATATATATTTGAAGATTGAGCCAAGAGGATTTGCTGATGAGGGACAGCAGAAGAAGAGAGAAGTTGAGAATGATTTCCGGAATTTTTGTCTATAAGCCAAAACTGACAGAGTTTCCATTCGATGGGAAAGGCTTGAGAAGAGCAGGTTTGTGAGAGAAATTCAGAGTTCTGCTTTAGAGCCATTTATTTTGAGAAATCTACTGGACAAGCAAGTGGAAAGGTTCAGTAGGCAATTAGATACACTCGTCAGAAGTTCAGAGAGAAAGTCAGGGATGGGGGATCTAATTTGCCTGTAATCAGTATACAGACAACATGTAAAACTAGAGAGCTAGAGGAGATCTCCTAGTGAGCTGATGTGTACGTCGAGGATTTCTTCAGAAACGGGAGTAATCTCACATGGCTGGAAGGGAACATTTCATAATTCACAGAACACCCAACACAATATAGCCTTATAGAAGTCAGTAAAATGTAGGAATTACATTGATATAATAGGTTGATGTTGGCTTTTCTCTTTATTTTGTGGTAATTCCTACCAAAATGCTATTACTTCATCAGTCACTTCACTCATTTTATGAGACATATTAAAGTTATTCAAGTATGTGATTAATATGCATACTATAATTTTTCTTTTTTATTATTGTTTTCAGATTATAAAGGTCTAATAGGCATGTTCTTCATACTAATATATACTGAATAAATTATTCTGATAATTACACTCTCTAGGCTAACATTCCCTTGTGATATGACTCTAGGCAAGTCACTCCTATTTTTGTCTTGATCAAAAGTAATTTATTTTGGTTTTAGTTTCTATGAAAAATGTTTCTATTTAGGAAAGTTATAAACACTGCAATAGGTGTTACTACATCCAAACTCTTGTTTAAAAGTCCTGCTTAACATGGAGGGGATTTTTAAATAGTTTATATAGATACAGATAAATTAAACAACTTAATATACATAGAAAACCTAAAATACATACATATATACCTGAAAGTGCAATATAATATAATGCTAATATAAAAATGACTGCCATATTAAAATATGGGATCTTTCAAATTTACATATTTTATTGTGATATTGTAATACAATTTTTCTACTTTATCTTTCCAGAAGTTAGAATAGCATATTTTGGGTAGAAACTATAAAATAGTAGAAAGAGAATAGGACTGAGAGCCCCACCTATGCCACCGTTGGTATATCAAAAAATCACTTAACCTCTTAAGATACAACTTTTCCTTATTTATAAAATACAGATATAAGAATAAATGGTTGCTAATGTTCCTTCTGACTCTAACATTTAAGAATGCTATGATTCAATATGAGTACTTATTTGTGCGTGTGGTTTTAGTGCAGATCTGTAAGGAACTATCGTTTTATTCCAGAAAATTTTCATTGACCATATTTTATGCAAGCTATATAGCAGAAACACGGTCAGGAGTAGGCTCTAATATTATCATGTAAAAGAAACATAAATATATAGTTTCCAGTACTGTGTCAATAACTAATCAGACAGTCCAGAATAATTTTGGGCATGTGTACTTTTATCACAACCATAGTGTTCCATTAATGTGGTTTTTCTTGTTGAATAGTCTCGATTCCTTTAAACAAATTTTAGTTAATTAGTCACTTTATGCATATAATTTTCATATTTTCATAATTATACCTAATTATGTACCTAGCAAAAGTTATGTAATCAAATAATTGCCATATGCAATTATATTATATAAAAGCTATAAACATTAGAAAAAACTCACAGAAGATGTATTAACATTAAGACATGTTCTTTTTTGCTTCCAGTCATCCATATATTTAATACTGATTTTAATGATTTTCATTGTTAATTCAAATAACTAGATATCAAAGAGGAGATTTTATTCTTAAGGGGAAAATTAACAGTAATTTCCCATAGGTAAGGTATATTATTAACATACAACATAAGTTGAACATTCTAAGAAAAATTACATGTTATATACAAATTTTTTCAGGTGTATTCAGAGAAAATACAATTTCTTCTTTGCTTTTACCCTTAACACTCTTGATTTTTAATACATTAATCTCACTTTTAGTCATACATGTTCTTGTTTTATCTGTACCTTTAATTGCCTATATTTGAATACAGAGTCATAGAACCAGAACAATCAAAGAAATTAAAATAAATGTAAAGGTTGTCTAGGACACAACCACCTGATTTTACACACTGAGAAAATGAGGTCCTGGGAGCCTGAGTAACTTCACATGGTCACAAAGGTGGTTAGCAGCAGGGCTTAGCCTGACCTAAGAACTCTTGCCTGCCAGTTCAGGGCTTTTTCCTTCTACACCAAGAGGATATTCTATTTAGCACCTAAATTACTGTATTTAAACGATCTGTTTTTCTTTTTACATCCTTAACTTGAATGTGAAATGTGTGAAGACAGAGATTAGGTCCTCACCATTGTATTCCTTCGAAGCCTAAAAGAGTACCTGGAACATAATCACAATTGCTCAAGACAGAGTTCTCTGAAAGCATTTTTTTTTTCAACTTTTGACCTTTAAAAACAAAAAAAATTTGTCTCCTCACCTATCATAGTGGGTACACAATAAATGTTGGCTTAATGACAACTGGTTGAATACCTTATTGTAAAATAGACATTAAATATTTGAAACGTGTATTTTATTTGGCTTTATAAAATAAAAAAATCTGTTATGTATGTATGTACCAAAAACTCACACCGAATGGCAATTACAGGTTGTTAGCAAGAAGCAACAGAGTATTTTAAATTCTCTGGCACTTCCATGGCAGAACTGTTTAAATGATGAACTTTCATTATATCAAAATTATCCTAACTCAAACCCTAGTGAAATAAAAACAAAAGAATAGCTTATAGGTGGAATATTGACACCATAATATATATTTTTATTAATGGCAGCCTCAACATTTTCTTTTTGAAAGAACCGTATTTAAAACCACATGTGTATTAGCACTTGGATATTAAGCAAACGCTTCTGGGTTTCTCTCCTGGAGGCTCCACCGGGTAGATCTGCTTTTATTTTGCTTCTATTTAGAAATTTACAAAAAGTTACTAATTGATGTCAAATCAATGACAAGTTTGAAGCACTTAACAACATTTTGCCCTAGAATTTGCAAATGATAAATTAGGCATTACTCAGGGCATTATAGAGAATAAACAGAGGATGAATAAACTAAGATTCCATTGATTCTCACATTACATATGTCCCTTGTAAGGGATATAGCTTTGGCTTCAGAGGATGAAGGTACAGGGCAGGGGAAACTCCGAGCACTTTGACTCCTCTATCTTGCATAAGGTAGGTAGCTAATATTTTGGTCAAGATCAAAATATAAAATAGATCCCATGATTAAGTTCAAGCCTCATGTCATTAGTGGGAACACATAGCAAGTATCAATGAACAAAATAAATAAAATACTCTGAACATGCAATATGCATCTGCTACATCTTTTGAAGTCAATATTTTTTGGTGTGGAAATGTGTATTTACATTTCAAAAGAATAGCTCCAATTCTCATTCTCTCCACATTTCTGCCACATACCAATCTCTCACTGCTAGAGACCAAGCCAAGGTGCTAGCAAAAATGTCTTTTAACTCAGCAGGAAGAATTGCATAATGTCAAATATTTTGCTGTTTTAAATTTGAAGGTTTTTAAATACTTAACAAATACACTCCTTAAGGATAGGGTCTGCTCAACACATTGAAGATACTAAGTATTTATGATACTGATATAATTATAAAAAAAAATTTCATTCAGAGGCAACCACCAGGCAGACTGCACTATCCTAGGTTCTGTGCACTCAGGCAAACAGACGTAGTCCCTACCCTTAAAGAGTTTACTCTGAGCATCGGAGAAACAAAATGGTATATAAAATACATATAATGCTTTGAGGCATTAAAAAGCTAAATAAAAGATGGATATGATGAGCACATAGGAGTTTTAAAAATGCTTGGAAAAACAAGAAAACTTCCTGGAGGAGATGAAACATTTTGGACCTTGAATAAGGGACAAAATATAGATTCAGAAGTTGCAAGCTCAAATGACTACAAAGATCAGCTGAATATGGCTGAGTAGGAAGGTAGATGCAGTGTTGCCCATGTTTTTCAAGAGAATCTGGAATTCCAATTTGACATGTAACAAATCCTGACTTTTTAAATGGTGTCAATGAACTCAATTGAAAAAATTAAATGTTGTGTAGGCCAATAAAACACTATGTACTTATGGACTGCCTGTCTTTATTTTCTTTGTAGTATCCTCAAATACTGGAGCAGAGATGAGAAGGCAAGAGGCACTGCATGAGCTAACGAGCTGTGATGACACCAGATACAGTTTAATTTAAAAGAACCATCAGAAGACCAGCAAAGGAGGTAAGCAGTAGAGGAGATAAATTGGGTTTAGACTGGGGATGATTTTTGGATATGAACAAAAGCACTTACATTGATTCTGAAGGCAGATTAGAGAAACAGTGCTATAGGGACAGAGGTATGGTAGTGTCAACAACAAATTGGCACTTGCCAACTACCTCTACAAGGATTAAATCATGTGCTGCTGCAGCTGCTGATTTTCAACACCCCCTGAAAGGAGTTCAGGGTGGAGAGCAGAAATGAGGCACTCTGTGCTCTGGGAAAAACTGGCAGAACAGGTCTTCAGATTGTTAGATATTTTCAGGAGCCAATTTTATGAGCCCAATTCTTGGATCTCCTCATATCTAGAAAAGCACTAAAATCCTTCATGGTGACGACTGCTCCTCATGACTAGCCGAAACCTTCTGTAAAAAAATAATGTGCTTGATTGTATGTACTCTTCCTTCACCAAAATCACATATATACTGACCTTCCCCCCTACCTCTTTGGAGCAGTTTCTCAGAGCTATCTGAGATGCTGTGTTCCAGGCTGCAGTCCTCATTTTGCCCCAAATAAAACTTAACTCGCAACTCTCAAGTTGTGCATTTTTTTAAGTCGACAATAGTTTAAAATACATCATCTTGAATAAAGTCAAACTTCTCTCAGTATTGACATTAATCCTTTTGCCAAGTTTAATTGCTGAGTATAATCCATGGCATTTTAGAAACTTTAGAAGTGGCAGGAGCCAAATACCACACAGAGGCCTCAAAGAAAGGTTGTTATGTTAGTTGTTTTTTTTTTTTTTTTTTTACTTATATTACCAGTAATTCCAGTTAAAGGTATTTAAAACTTTGACTAGGATTTCCCACAGCAGTATCCCAGAGTGCCTCCCAGTTTGGCCAGGCAACTAGGCCACGTTTCAGCTGAGAATTTTCTTAAAACGTCATTATATGAACATTTGGTGCCTCCTATAAACTGACAATCCAGTTTGTTAGAAATACATTATGTAAATTAGGAAATTAGCCACAAACTACGTCTGATGCTAGTCGTTACTATCTTGTTCTCCACTTCCGATTTGCAAAAATGCAATAATGCAGTAAAATCTACCAACGGATGTTTTGCTACTGCTATTAATGGACAATATTTTATTGTAAGGTTAAATTTACTGCAAAACCTGGGAATGTACAATAGCATACATTATCCTACACAATCTAATATAATTCAATTTCCTTTGTCCTATGAGAAAAACAAAGGCAAAGTATATTGCCAACATATTCACTTGAGCTCAAACTTTTCCTGTTTATTAAATATTCAGTCAAATTCAGTATCACCCCAAGAGCTGTGAACCAATTTCATATTCTTCAATGGAAAATTGAAGAGATTTCAGTCTTCATAATATTGGTGAACATTCTAAGCTTTAGCCACGCTTTTCTGCTAAATCTAATTTTAGCATCTCTCCTCTGTTCATTGATTGTTCCTACCGTTAGGCCACACATTATGCCAAACTCCCACTGCAGATGCAGCAAGTATAGCAGAAGCCATTATTGTAACTGTGTACTACAGTTCACTTTTTTTCCTTTGCTGCACACTTGTTTATGCTTTTCTTTGTAGGTCCCTCTGTCCATCAGTGTCTCTACCTATATTCAACAACTAAGTCAGAAGTGTTTCTGTTTGGAATACCCTCACCAATGCTCTAATGTGTCTGTACTGAACTAAAAACCTAATTCGTAAAAAGTGCAAGGAAAACCAGACCACACATTTGATGCATCGTGAACTGAAGACAGAAGCTGTTAACTGACTTCTCACATATTAATAAGACTATTTCAAAATATGCTTTACAAACAGGGTTTTGTTTCTTTGTTTTGCTTTCCTTTGCTGGTTTTATTTATTTGGTTTTGTTTGTTTCTTTGTTTAGGCAGCCAAAGTACGTTTGTAAAACTTATTGGTAGAAAACACAGAGCCAAAGCAGGAAGTGTCCAGCAAAGCTGATCCTCCTTTACTGAAGAAAGTCTTACAAACATTAAGAAACCATCATTAGATAATTTGTATTCTCTAACTGATTTAAACTATCATTCTGCTTTACAAAAATAATTTATTCAACATTAAGTTTTTCTGACAACAGTTCATATGGAGTTTGAAACAACTACCAAACTTTGATGTTATGTGTTTTAAAAAGTCTAATATATATAGAAAACTCAAATCATTGCATCTTTCTCCGACTTCAGGGGAAAACAAACTCATCTCCCTTAGTAGAAGAAAGATATACAAATGTTCACTAGAGAAATTTCCAAACAACACTCTGGCAAGCCTATAATATCTGTACTCCTCTAGTTAAATATATTATACAATAGAAATAGATAACTAGGACTCTGTCTTCCACCTTGCTATTTAATGTATCGGGCAGGGCTCTGTGTTTCTCAAGAGGCAAATGAAGGCATATGAAGACAAACCTTCCATGTGACTCTCTAGAAAGCTATTTGGACATTTGGCTTTGGAATGGTCTTCTAGCGTAGCCATTTATAAGATGTAAACTTAAGATAAATCACTATCGTATCGGTTTAAACGATGAAAGTATAGTATTTTTTCAAATGCAGTAATTTGAAGTTTTGTCATGAATTCTTTTCATTCCTCTTAATTATTCCAAAATATATTATGTAATTACTTCTTAATTTTATATCCTAAAATAAACCAACATAGAATTACATAATTAGACAAAATATTATAAAAGAAAAAGAGACTTTAAAAGTCTGAGATATTCATTTCTAATTTAATAACTTTACCTATAGCATTTATTAAATTGATCAGTACATAGTATATATCACAAATCTACCAAGGTAAGAAGAAAAAGGTACAAACAACAACTTTTTTTCCAAATTTAGGATAAGCAAAGAGAGTCAAACAGAGTTCCCATTCCTGGGTTGAGGCACATGATTCACCAATGTATAAAGAGAAAGGTGATGAGGGTTTTCTTCCTGTTGTTTCAGTTAGCTGAAGATACTTGTACAACATGCAGGGTGTCTCCTGAGGTTTGGGGAACATGAATGCTCACCAATGTAAGAATACATTTGCTCTTAAGGAGCTTTTGTTTCAAAATCTGGGTCTTTCTAGGGAGAATCATGATCATGTTTTTCTACGTTACCATCAATAATCTATGCTTAATGGTTTGATTATATTTATTTGCATATGGAGAGCAAGAAAAAAATTCAATAATAACTAATGACGTATTTGATGACTAGCTAAGGACTCTTTTTTTTTTTTTTAATTTTTTTAAATTTTTTATTTTATTTTATTTTAATTTATGGGTGTGTTGGGTCTTCATTTCTGTGCGAGGGCTTTCTCCAGTTGCGGCAAGTGGGGGCCACTCTTCATCGCGGTGCGCGGGCCTCTCACTATCGCGGCCCCTCCCATTGCAGAGCACAGGCTCCAGACGCGCAGGCTCAGCAATTGTGGCTCACGGGCTTAGTCGCTCCGCGGCATGTGGGATCTTCCCAGACCAGGGCTCGAACCCGTGTCCCCTGCACTGGCAGGCAGATTCTCAACCACTGCGCCACCAGGGAAGCCCAGCTAAGGACTCTTATACTGACACCATTGCCCGGCCTTTTAGTTTTTTTATTTCAAAAATAAAATTGTTGAAACTTTAGAAATTGCTGTAAGAGAGATTTAAACTTCTAAAAAGAAAAATATATAAACTTAAAATATTTTTTATAAGAACATAAATAAATATACATATTTATTTAAAAATATATATCAACACTACTTTTAGAAATAAGTTAGCTAAATAGTGGCTGCATTAACACATTCAGGCCACTGTGGCCTAATAAAAGAAAAAGTAAACGAGGTGCTCTGTTGTGATAAATAGACAGAAATACTCTGGAAATCTAAGGGTAATACGCTCCCAATATTAATTTAATTGTATGGGGTGGTTCACAAATATAAGACAATGCCATACCCTTAACCCCTGAGTAGAGTATTAACGAGCTAAAGTCCATTACACCAAGCACAAGAAGTCAAAATTCTACAATCAGGAAAAAAAATCCAACTTGCTTTCTTTTTGACAATCTTCCCTGTTATCAATCTTGTTGATTAGCATCAGTAGTCATGGTACTCAATTCAACTGGGAATTCTGTTCTTTATGAATGCAAGATACACAATCATGAATCACTCTAATGAATAATTATACTTATAAAGTAAGCAATATCAATAAAATAAAAAATAAAATGACCAAAAATTTCTGCCAAAATTTGGAAATAAAAAGGACAAACCCACAAAATTAAGTGAATAGCTTGCCACTGAAGTGCATGTACTATTTTTGGAAACTTCATATTGACAAATTACAGAATGATAAATGTCAGAAAGAATAAGTCACCCATAACTGACATTTATTAGGGATTCTGAAATGATGATAAATATGAGAGTTTAGGAAAATTAGTTTTCTTTTATTTCGTGACTCACACCATTTTACATGATAAATTCATGCAAGTATTTCACAAAAATATTCAAATCAATAAATTTTACACACAACTGTTGTACTCTCTGTTCTAGTACTGTGCAAGGTACAAATTCTGACATTATATTTTCCACTGAAACACAACTAGTCAAATTAGTTTTGAAGGACAATGAAAATATAAAGTGATTAAAAAAATTTTTTCTCTTATATACCTTTAAAATGTATATCTATCCGAGAAATAAATGCCCACTTAAACTCCCGAATCCTAATCTTCATGATTTTTTCCTTATTTGAGGAAGCAGTTTCTTTTCCGTTTTTGCTCTAGCATACATTACTTCATTTAATCCATGATGTAGATGTTATTAACCACATTTATGTATGAGAAAACAAGATAACAGAGGTTAAAACTTTCCTAATTTCATACAGCTATTGTTGTAAATACCAGAACTCAAATTAAGATCTTTCTGATTCTGGAGCTCATGTTCTTAATCCCTACTATACATCATCTCCTGAGTTTATACAATAGAGTTTCACTTTTCCTCTTTTTCTATCCATCTTTTCCCCTCCACACTCACTTATGCTCTAGTCAAAGGGTCTGACTCCTCATTTCCCAAATACAGGTTTTGCAATGTCTCTTTCTTGTCCCAAACTGTTTCCTTTTGTCTTTCCCACCCAGCTAGGCAGGTGCCAATTCTTAAAGGAAAATTCAAAATTCTAACTTTGTCTTGAAGCCCTCCCCCCACCAGAAAATATAGCCTTTGCCTTGGCTGTACCCTCACTGCCCTCTTCCAATAGTCTGTGCATATGTTCTCTCTTTCCTTTCTCAAGGGCTTCTTAATGGAAGGATGAGTTAGTCTAGACCCTTCAAGAAGCAGATGTCAAGACACAGTTAAACATGTAAGAATTTTGATCAGGGGAGGAAGGCTGGGAGAGTTTCCAGACATCATATCTGATGCGAAGGCAGGGAGGGAAGTTTGGGTGGAAGCTTCCTAGACTGTACAGTCTAAAGAAGGTTTAATAAGGCCGTTGGGGAATCCTGGAGCCAAAGTCAGCCAATGAAGAGATCCATGTGTCCCAGAACAGGTCTACCTTAGACTCTTTGCTGGGCTCAGTCATTGGCTAGGAGCAGCCCTTGGAGAATGTGGCCTGGATATAAACACAGCAATAGATTTCAGAGCAGAGAAGCTGGAAACCCTAGTTAACTAAGCACCCTGGTCAATTATACTTCTCATAATTGGAGGACTGCAAGGTATATTCCTAAGACTGTCAAAAGGAACAATTTCCAGGTGGGCCACTTACAAGATTTGCCACATTGGGAAAGTTATTGAATCTCTCTGAGACATTTTGTAAAAGTAGAACTGTCATAGGAAAGAAATATGATAAACGTACCTATTGCAGGAACTATTTTTAAAAAACCAAGTGTTTTTATCTTTAACATTCAGTAGATTACCTGCCCCTGAGAAATAACACATAGTAGGTACTTACTACTGCTTCTTATTCTATGTGTACAAGTACAAATAAGCACGTGTACATGAATTTGCACCCACATGCACATATAAATGTAACTCTGTTTCTATTTCTCTGTTTAGAATTTAAAGAATCTTTCTACTAAATTTCATGTTTCATCTTTGAACCACATTTTTCCTGGTATATACCAATCTATATTATTTGCTTTGTTACCAAAAGAGACACTTGAACGAGTGTAGGTCCTAGACTGACAAGGTCCTATCTCTTAAAAACAAATAAAAAATAACAATATTATAAACTTCTTTACCTTCTGTGTTCATTTGTTCATTCATTCTTTCATTTACATATTCATTCAACAAATACTCAATACTCTGTGCCAGGCACTGTGCTAGGGAAGCAGAAACTACTCATCTTTACTCAGCTTATAATCCAGTAAGGAGAAAGTCATTAACCAAAGGATCACATAAATAAATAGGAAACAGCAATCACCACAGTGCAATGAAGAACAAGCGCAGTGTGCAATGAGAGCCCAACACAGGCAGAGTGGATGGAATCGGAGCAGTCACCAATGGCTTTCTGGACGTTGTGATACTATGCCATAAAGGAACAGGAGTTTATAAGGCAATGAAGATAGGAAAGGATATTCCAAGCAGAGGAAACAAACTATGCAAAGCCCAGTGGTGGGAAGAAGGAAATGGGAGAAGTTTCATGTGGAGAAAAGTAGGAGAGGAGCAGGTTGAGAAACTGGAAAATTAGGAGGAGGGTCCACGTGTGAATGTAATGATTACGTAACTGTCCCAAAGGACTGTGCCTGAAGAACATACCCAGATCCCATTCCTGGCTTTTCATCACACTCAGTGCATAATCACTGTTCATTTTGTCATGTTCACTTTTAATCACTGATTTCTTTAAAAACAAAGTAAATAGCAGGAAACACAGTAAGGGAAAATGTCAAACAGCCAGCTGCAAATCATCCAATAGTATTTAAATAGCATTACAAACGTGTTCGAGACTACCAAAATGCATTATTTTAAGCCTCTTGTTGATTCTATCTCTCTCTATATCCAATATCCAATTTAATTTTTGGACTATATGGAAGGTAGTTATTCAATAATATGACAACATAATAGAAAGCTTTACAATAATAAAACTAGACAATCTGTTAATCTCACCTCACAGAGCAGAAGAATAAAAATGTCATTTGACCCAAGAATGTTGAGATATTCTCATTAGTACCCTATTTCAGTGCCTGAGGCACAACCATAGGACTAATAAAATTACTGGGGAGAAAGCGTAATAAAAACAAGCAATCAACCACTGGCTTAGAGACCATCATTGCTAAGACACCCTATGGATCAAAAGAGTCTTTAAAGAATAAAGCACATTCAGAGCTTTATGTACAGTATAAACTCTTAGCTATTTTTCAGTGCCATACATGTGGCTGCAGATTTGTGGTATGTGGATCCGTGGCTGATCTGTTAAATTCCCAAAGGTTATATCAGGCAGGCCTGAGTCTTGTGTAAGATAAACTGAGATCACGTCCTCAGTCTCTTAAGGGAGTGGTGTTACTAAACAGAATATGTAATAATATCCATCTTGTTGAAGAAAGAATATATACAGTTTTCCTAATTTCATTACTGTTATGTCTTCAGGGAAAGATCTGTATCATGACAAGATGGACCATAGAGTGGCTGCAGTGTGTCCTCCTAAGAAATCCGCTCTGAAAACTTGTTGGAAAACAAAAACAAAAAAACACAACAACCTTAAACTAGTAAAGTAGAAAACTAAGCATGTATTAGATTAAACAGAAAAACAACCGATGCTACTCCAATCACTAAATCTTCTAAGAAAATAAACTGAGACAAGGAACATGTGGATATTACCTTTGTTTTTAGTTTAGTTTTCAAAGCCTGTGGAAAACCAGGTGTTTCCTAAGAGTCACTAGTTCTTTCTTTCTTTTTTTAATTTATCCTTTTATTTTTAAAAATTTTTTAGCCGTGCTGCGTGGCATGTGGGATCTTAGTTCCCTGACCAGGGATTGAACCCGGCAGCCCTGCATTGGAAGCGCGGCATCTTAACCACTGGACCGCCCCAGCAGTCCCAAGAGTCACTAGTTATTTCTAAGAGTCACTATTTCATTTTAAAATGCTCCTGCCGAGGGGGAAGGGTAAGTTGGGAAGAAGTGAGAGAGTGGCATGGACATATATACACTACCAGATGTAAAATAGGTAGCTAGTGGGAAGCAGCCACATAGCACAGGGAGATCAGCTTCGTGCTTTGTGACCACCTAGAAGGGTGGGATAGGGAGGGTGGGAGGGAGATGCAAGAGGGAGGGGATATGGGCATATTAAGTATACATATAGCTGATTCACTTTGTTATACAGCAGAAAGTAACACAACAATGTAAAGCAATTATGCTCCAATAAAGATGTTAAAAAAAATTTTTTTAATAAAATGCTCCTGCCCACATGATATGCAATCTTTATTTAAGCTAGTTCTTCCAATAATGCATTACCATGACCTTGATCAAGAATATAATGTTGGATATATTCTCATACACATTTATACTCATGCAAGGCAAATTTTAGAAAAGTATTATTTTTCAACCCACCTGCAGCCATGATTGAAATCTGGGACCTGTTACGAATTTTTTTTAAAAATAGAGCAATCCTACATTTAGTCCTAGCAATGATTAACTTTAGCAGAGTCATGGTTGCTGTTAGGTGAGGAAAAAATACAAGTAAGGGCAAGAAAGCAGAAGCAGGAGAGCTGGAAGAGAAAGGAGAAAAGGAAGAGTGAAGGAAGAAAAATCCCCAGGCACAGATAAGGAGGAAAAGAGTAATCTACAAGCAGTTGTTCTATGACAACTGAACTCTGGAGATCTGTTCTTATCAGGTTCCCTGCATAAGCCTGTGCTTTCTCCAGGAACAGGTTTTTTTTGTTTTGTTCTTTTAAAGACGAACGTGAGGTTCTGGGAAGCCCTGAGACACATAATCCAAAGGGCATGATTGCTCTCTGCCTTTCCTCTGAAGATGCGCAGGACTGAGTACTGGACTAGGCAGCCTGATTTTTTTTTCTTTTGCCTCTGCATCACCAGATTACTTACCTCTCTCTCCTTTTGACCCTAAATCCCAGCTAGCCGGCTTGTTTTGATAAGACACCCTGCCTCTGTTCCCATCTTGACCCCTTGCCTAGACCTTTTCACGTTAGGACTCTAGGCACTGTCTTCTGGCTTATTCTCAGCAGGTCTTAAGCAGTAGACTGACCAAGACCCAAAGGTAATGAGGACTCCAGAATTTCTAAAGAGTTAGAGCAGGATGGAGGGGGACATGGAAGGGGGAGCTACAGAGCCTCTCTTGAAACTGTTCTTTTGCACAGCAACACTTTTTCACTTGAATTATGCTTTCTGAAAGTGGACTTGAAGTGGACAGGGCTAGGGGTTAGCTCCAGCTCTGAACCTAGCCACAGCACCTCTTTCCCCAATGCCTGCTGCCTTTTATTACCATCTCATGAACTATCACCTATCCGCGCTTGTACTAGAGTCAGCACTAGTTAGAAGATAGTAGGGACAATAGTAGATGGTAGGAAGATAGAAATCTAGTAAGATTCTCTCACCATTTATCTGTGAGAGGGCCACTTACATTGCTCCTAGAAAAGCAATGAGGAAATTTTTTTAAGAAAATTAATTCGGCTTTCCTATTTCAAGCCTCATGATCATTCTCAATTACTGACTCTTTGAACTCAGTTTACAATCACTTCTCTTTATTCTATATATTATATTCTTGCCTTGATCTGGAAAAATAGAAAGTTCCAATCTTAGGTAGGTAATTTTGGATCCTACCCAAAATCCAAGAAAATTTATGCTATTTTTGCATCCAAATCTAACCCAGAGATTAAAGTTTGCTTATAATGCAGATCTGTATGGATTTATAACATTTAAAGCTTAGAAATTTTACACTTAAAACCCTAAAGAGTTAAAGCTGCTAAGGTACTAGGGTTTTGAATAACTTCCCCACTACAGAAATTACTAGTTTTTATAGTGGGTAGAGAAAATGTAGCTTAAGAAATCCCTGGCAGTTCTCACTGGGCACTAGGTTTTTAAAGGACAGGAAAGGAAAACAGAACTTGGATAAACTAGATGGAGAAAGCACCGCCACTCACCGCTCCCACTGTCGCCTCCTTTCATGCTCCCCTTACTGTGAACATGCATTTCAGATTTGATATCAAATCCAATCTGCCACATTTTGCTTTGTGTACTTGCTGAAGTCTTTTGTCCCTTAAAACTCAGATAAATCTGTGAAATTCTAAAGAACCCAATGGAGCTTCAAATCCTACTCACTGCAGCCTCAAAGCCCCACTACTGAAACAAGGTATCACACACATAACAATGTATGAAACAGAATGCTGCAGGCAATTTCACAAGCTTCCCGATAATTCAAAACATTTGTAAATTCCATTTTTCCTGCACACTGCCAGTATTCACAACAAATTAAATTCTCATTCAGCTGCTCTGCTAGGAAGCCTCACAAAACAAGACTGGGCATGAACCAAAGTGGTTCCTTTTTGTTACTTTTTCTTACTATTTATTTCAGTGTTCTAAATGGAGTGGTCTTCTGTCTGTCAATTGCCATTATGGTTTTACCTGATTCTAGGAGCAACTGCGGTCAACATGGTTACATCACAGACTCCTCCCACAACTAACCAAATCTCTCACCCGCAGCCAGCCCTGGAGTCGCTGCGGGGAACAGTACCAGCGGCCCAGCGGGCCATAAAGAGGAGGCTCTTTCTTTTTTTTTTTTTTTTTAAACTATTTATTTATTTATTTATTTTTGGCTGTGTTGGGTCTTCATTGCTGCGCGCGGGCTTTCTCTAGTTGCGGCGAGCGGGGGCCACTCTTTGTTGAGGTGCGCGGGTTTCTCATTGCGGTGGCTCCTCTTGCTGCGGAGCACGGGCTCTAGAGCACAGGCTCAGTAGTTGTGGCACACGGGCTTAGTTGCTCCGCGGCATGTGGGATCTTCCCGGACCAGGGCTCAAACCCATGTCCCCTGCATTAGCAGGCTGATTCCCAACCACTGCGCCACCAGGGAAGCCCAAGGAGGAGCCTCTTTCTTATCTGTGGAGTGACCCCACCATGTGAGCTTTGGTGGGGCACCTGCTGCCAAAATTCTTCTGCATGGTTCCCTCTCTATAAATCTACCCCTCCATCTGCCTCTGTTTTGCAAAGAAACTCCAGGAAGATAAATATCAGAAACAGTGTTGCTTTTTAGACTCAAAGTGATATATTTTCTTATACAGGGTAAATATTAATGGTGGAATTAGCTATTTTTGAGCAATAACTATCTGTAAGGCACTGTGCTAAGTGTCTAGGAGACTTTATATCATCATCTCAACAGTTCTATGAAACAGGTAGATATTATAACCATTTCACAGAAATTGTAAAATGGCTCAGAGAAGCTGAGTCCCAAAAGTGCACAGCCATATGTTGCAGGTTCTATAATTTGAACCCAAAGCTGTCTGGCTCCAAAGCCTTGCACTCTGTACTGTAGTCACTTCCAAATCATGATAAGAGTATATTGATTTAAAGCAGAATCCAGTACCAAACATTCACTACCATGAATCATGAACTTCGCTGTGTCATTAATGAAGAGACTTTAAAATTTTGTGTAAAACCAAGCAGAGATATTATCATTAGGAATCACAATACTCATCTTAAGACTCTTAAGCCATGGACTTCACACTGTCAGCACACACTAGAAATAAGAATATAAATCCCATCATAATGGTAATACACTGCTCCATGAAACCAGAGCATATGGGTCACATAAAGCAAATTAGAGCTCCTTAGTCCATCATCCAGGCATCCATTTTCTCAACAAATCTTACCATACATTATTACGTTTTTAGTATTTTCCTGAGATCTTTGGGATATGCAGTAATAGATATGGCTCCTGTCTTACTAATGACCTAATACAAGAGGTAAGACAAATGCCCAGGAAGAATTAAGTAATGATACCAATCAGCAATGCACATACCAGCTGAGTGACACAAATGGATTCCAAAGATGGAATTGGAGTACAGCAGAGAGAGAACAATGCTCTTGGGTCCCTGGACAGGGAACTCTAGGAGTAGAAATGGAGGGCACAGTGCAAATAATCATGCAGAGGTAGACCTGGGCAATGTGTGTTTAGGAGACCATGAGTATGGCCGGAGTTGAGAATTCAAGTGTTCATGTTGGAGATGCACAGTGAGAACTTTGGAAATATAGCCTGGAGGCAAACTGACACACCCTGAGGAACTTAAGCTGTGTTTATAATTCATGGTGAGAGATGGAGTGTTGTAGCTGTTGCAGCAGAGAAATGATATGATCAAAGCAGTGTTATAAGATTAGCCTGGCAGCAATGTTGAGAATGAACTGAAGATGCCAGAGCATAAAGCCAGGAAGACCCATCTGGAGACAACTGCAAGCAACTGAAAATGAGGTGAAGCCCAAAGAAGGAAAATGAAGACAATGCATGACAGCATGGCAATGATAATTCTCTGTGTTTACCAGGTTCCTCTTCCATCCTCCTCCTCCTGGACACACCTCCCCCATTGCATCGTGGACTACACGATATAAGCAGAAATAGGTGCAAGCTCTGCAAGTCTCTCTCTTTTCCCTGCTGCAGGGAACTAGAAGCTGCATGTTGAGATGGCGGAGCCACAGGATGGGAACAGAGCATATCCCCAAGTCACTGCTTGAAGGGAGCTGCCTTGGAGAGCCACTGTGCAGAAAGCAGACTTTGTATGAGTGAAAACTAGACATATATATTAAGCTACTGATGTTTTAGAGTTTGCTACTCAAACATAGCCTAATCTCTTCTTACTAGTACAAAGACGACTGTGCCAGAACCGATAGCTGTGCTCAGGTACTTTGAGGACTCTGGCCTTGGACTCAAACCTAGAAATAGATAGAAACCAGAATTTTCCAGTGACTTACATAATGGCACTAACACATTACATTTAAAGAATACGTGTTTTTCCAGGGATAAATTAGGAGTTTGGGATTAGCAGATACAAACTGCTATATATATAATAGATAAACGACAAGGTCCAACTGTATAGTACAGTGAACTATACCCAATATCCTGTAATAAACCATAATGGAAAAGTATATGAAAAAGAATATATATATAACTGAATCACTTTGCTGTATACCAGAAACTAACACAACATTGTAACTCAACTACACTTCAATGAAATTTTTTTTTTTAATTTTAAAAATTAAAAATAGAATACTTGCTGGTCAATGAAAGCAATGACAATTCTCCATTTAATTAGATTAACTATGTCCTTTTAAAATATCATAATATTATATTAATTAATTGACAAAACATAGAATTCCTTTTAATAACAGCAATAGCAGCATAATAGCAGTTTTCCTAAAAAGCTAAACTAGAAACTCTGAAGAACCACATATAGCCCTGAAATCATAGGCTTACCATTCTTAGGAAATTTCTTTCTGTCTTCTGACTATATAATAGAATGGCAGTAGAATAGAAAGAGAAGGCTGCAAGACACTCTTTGGCGTATTTCAGCACGGGGGTGGGGTGTGGGGGGAAAGGGAGGGTGCTGAATTAAGCGAGTTTCATCCTGCCACTCAACTCACAACTCTATGCCAACCATGTCATACATTCTCAGGCAGCATTCCGGTTGACTTACTGGCAGGTTTTCTCAATCATTTTAATTATCAAATTCTTATACCCATGGATATTTTTACTCTTGGAGTCTCCAGAAGGAAGTATACGCGATGAAAACAACATAAAAGGGAGTTTATACTAACTCATTTCCATCATTACTCAAGATCATGTGCTGGTGTCCACACATCAGCCAAGTAATCTGAGTTACATGGTCTTCCAATGCAGGGAATACAGAGTGTATGGCATACAAAGTCTATACGCACTTGACCTTTGAACAATGTGGGGGGTAGGGGCACTGACTCTCCATTAGAATCGAAAATCCTCGTACAGTTTATAGTCAGCCCTCGCTATACACAGTTCCTCCATATCTGATGTTCTGCATCCGCAGATTTAATCTACCACAGTTAGTGTGGTAAGGTAGTATTTATTGCTGAAAAAAATCCGCATATGAGTGGACCCTTGCAGTTCAAACCTGTGTTGTTCAAGAGTCAACAGTATACTTTTTTGCCAGACAGAAGGCACCTGCAAGGCCCCTAGCAGGATTAAAAGAATGATCTGCGATAATGCAATAGAGTAAAGCTAAATAACCCACATGGAAACTAAATCCATGATCTTGGATGTATTAGGACTGAGCTGTAACCAATAGAGCTAATTATGATAACAATAACCAGACAAGGTATGATTTAAAACTTCCATCTGAAAACTACATCCTGGACTATATCTTTAATTTAGACCAAGACCTGGTCTGAAATAGTTCTGAAAGCCCTGACAAATGACCTTCTCAGAGTTGTTGTCGAGTGCCAGATGCCCATGCTGATTCTATGCTACATTAGGTCACTGGCATTTTCCAAGAGGACACCTACAGATTCTCTACATAGGACACGGATATGAAAATACCTTATACATATCAAAATATTTAGCAGCAACATGCCGCTTTGGATGGCATTTTAAATTGGATTCTTAGGGGTCTTTTGTGGAGAATAGTCAAGGGGTGGAGACATCATTACACTAATCCTGATCAGCCAAACCCAAAATGTACCTCATGTGGTCATGGAAACTATTCGTTTTAATTCAAAATTAATTAAGTTTGAGTTAGAGCAGAAAGGGAGTGGTCCCATAGCTTTCATTGCAGACATTCAACACAGCACAGAGACTGGCATCCCTGTGCTTTGGCCTTGAAATTCTGCCATCAAAGCCATTAGTCCATTCAGAGACAGAGCTTGAACACTTGACTGCCTACACTCAGTCCCGTCTGTTATGTGCACCATTGCCAATACACAGGCTGGTGTGCCAATGGCTCTGCGCATCGATGGTTCTTACAGAGCATGCAGGATACCTACGTGCTTCCACCCGAGCAACATCGTGTCATCTCTCCTGCTAGAAGAATGATCTATCTAAATGCAATACCGTGAATTTATACTTGCTTATTCCTTTCTTATTATTTTAAAAATGTATGCTATATATGACCTTAGTACAAAGGGCTCGGGGTTCAGGCAAAGCAAAAATAATAAAATTAGGAACTACAGAACAAATGGGTTAAATGTGTAATTGAGAAAAATAAAGGAGTTTATCAAAGGGGAAAAAAAATGAAAGATTGAAAGCATGGATGGTAAGATTTAAGTAAGTGTTTTTAGACTATTTTACCTTTGCTCTAATTGATTTAGATCCTTTGGTCTCATGACTTGTAAGAGATAAAATTATCAATCTAAACCAGTAGTTCTTAACATATTAGAACTCCCTGGGGAACTTAAAAAAAAAAAACCCCAGACGTGTAGGTAACACTTGGCGTTCAGACCAATTAAATTAGAATCTCTGGGATGGAACTAGGCATCAGGATTTTTTAAAGTGCTTCTGGGGATTCCAACGTACAGCCATGTTTGAGAACCACTGACTTAAACAAAAGAATGAGTTATCAGTTTGTGAGGCACTATTGTTTCTACTACAGCTCATTCACTGTGCTGCAAGAAAGAAATAAGTATCCCTAAATTTATACCTGTGGAAAGACAACTTAAAAAGATTGAAAAGTTTGCCTAAGGTTACATAGCTCATAGGCAGTAGAGCAGAGGCTCAGAGCAAGGACCCTAGACTGACTGACATTTTCACTGAAAATACACTGAAGCCTCTGGCCAGGATCACTGAGGGACTGGCTGAATGGGGGATGGAGGTGAAACTTTGGACTGAGGAGAGCTCTGATAATAAATGTTGCCACAATGATTTCCACTATTTAGAAATCTGAGTTATTCCAAGGTCACCAAAACTTCCCAAATAATAATCAGTGTTGTTATTATAGCTACCAATGATTGTGAACCTGCTACATGTAAAACTCTGTCCTAGTCATTTTACATACATGACTCCGACGCTGAATTACATTCTGCAAGGTAGATATCAAAACACCCATCTAACAGTTGATGAAAGTGAGGTTTATAAAGGTTAAGTAACTTTCCCAAATCATATAATTAATAATTTCCCAAATCATATAACTTTCCCAAATCATATAATTATGGCATATCACATGATATGAACTGGCTGCATGCTCTTTTTTAATTTTTATATTATGTTGCCCAAAGAAGCTGAATATTTTAACACACTCTCAATTACCAGTTCACTTGGGGGTTTTCATCATCAACTAAAGTCGTAAGACATGAGACAGGTGAATTGAAAGCAAGGGTGTGTGGGGGGTGTGATGGTTTTAAAATACGTCCACCAATTTTTTGATATTCCTCCCTTCAGAAGAGAAAGTTTAATTTTCCTTCCCTTGAGTGTGACTTAGTGACTTGGTTCCAATGACTAGAATGCGGAGGAAGTAAAGTGTATGACTTCTAAGACTCCGTGATAAAAAGGCATCATTCACTCTGGGAAAAGGCAGCGGTCCTACCAAAAGGCATCCTGCCAATAGCCATGTGAGTGAACCATCTTGGAAGCAGAGTTTTCAGCCCCAGTCAAGCCTACACATGACCACAGCCACCCCTCTCAAGAGCTTGACAGCAACCTCATGAGAGATCCTGAGCCAGAAACACCCTGCTAAACAACTCCCAAATTTCTGACCCACAGAAACTGTGAAATAAAAAATGTGTATTATTTTAAGCCACTAAGTTTTACAGTTATCTTGTTATATAGCAAAAGATAACAAATGTAAGAAAAACTGAGGGACGCAGATAATAAATATCCAGATTATGGGGCTCTGAGATGCACAAGAGTGAACCATCCTGAGCACCAAGAGACACCGGGCGGGGGTGGGCGGAGCACTGGGTAACTGCATGAGGTCACGGGAAGGGGCTGGAGTCAAGAAAGGGCAAGGAGGGTCATAAACTATTTACAATAACTCCTTTCTGAGGGAAAGAAAGAAATGCTGGTTTAAGGGTGAATTCATTTTCCCAGGTTATTACAGATTTTGACAGCACTCCATATGACATAGTAAAAGGCACCCAAGCACCTGAAGCAATAATGTGCCATCCAAAGTCAAGTAATTTACTTACTGGCAAGATATGACTACTGTATCACAGAGAATCAAAATATGTCCCTCAATGTGTGGAAATACAGGCAGGAAAGTCAAAAGCATTTGCAGCAAAGTTTGTGTTTATGAAATAGGTGTGGATTTAGAAATAGTCCTCTTTGGATTATGATATTTAAAGGTTGAAACAGCAGGACTTTTTAAGTCCTCTTGCTATTTTACATAGTTCAGTAAGGCAGGTCATGAGACTATGATGTTGTCAATGTGACTGCATTGACCTGAGTGAAGAATTACATGTAACAGCCCTTTACTTTTTTAACTTAAGGCACAATGTTATTTATGTCTTAATAAACAACTGTATCTACTACAAAGAGATACAGATATTTGAGTTTTGGCTTTTCAATTTTCCTTGTTCAGGCTTTCAGCAGGGTAATGTCCAGATTCTAGACAAAAGCCCCCTCTGAATTCCATGTACTGTGTTCTAACAAGTCTGTTTGGGAAACACTGGGGAGATAACAGGATATACTGATTTTGTTCTTGTCAGCAAATCACCTCCCCAGGTAACTGTCCTTATAATAATAGTGCCAGCTGGGTGGCAAGTCTCTACGCCAAGAAGAGGTTGTATTTTAGTCCTCTTGTGCATTCAGTACAAATTTTAAAATCACAAGGAAGATGAAAAAAATAAAATAAAACTCTTGCTGAATAAAGGATAATAGAAAGGGAGAAAAAATAATTTGGAGAGATTCTTTGTAATGCACCTCTGGCATCGCAGTTGGTGCTATAAAGGGCAGATACCTTGTGTTTCCTTAAGAAAATGAATTGATCACACCAGTGACTGATAATCCAATCTCTGTTTGCCCAACTGGATAATAGGACTTTCCTCACTTGATGATCATTTGTAACATATCCTCTTCCAAAAATGTATAGAAATGTCTATAGCGGTACTTCCCAAAGGTTGAAAATGAAGAGAAGGCTCCCTTTTTTATGTTTCTTACTGCCCCCAGACCCTCATACCCTCTAAATCTTTTTGCCATGAATGAAAGAAGAGAAAGAAAAGAAACAGAAATGTGTTTAAAAATAGGATTGGAGAAGAGAAGGGAATATAAATGAGTTTTTTAAAAAAGAGTTTTGGAGAATGTTCTGGAATAGTTTTTTCATTTTCCTGTGGCTGGGGTCCTTGGCCTCCACTTACAAGCTTAATAATCTCACTATGATTAACCCTTGTGTGGCCTCAAAAAGGATGGACTGAAGAAGCTCCAGCCCAATGACCTGGGACTGAGCATCAAATCATCTAATGGTTGTTTGGTTTCACAGTCAGGTATCTTCACCCTGTTCCCAGGCCCAGTCTCCACCTTGATCACACTCACAATACTTGAACTCTGTATTTTAGGATCTCAGAAGCAAGGTACTGCCTCACTTTGCCTACATCCCCACTTCCAGCTGACTATAGATTTCTGTTCCTCATCATTGTCTGCTCATGGATTCTCTAGCAATACATTGAATTCTGCTCTTAGGACCAGCCAATTCATTTTTCTTCTGCCAACATCCTCACCTAATCAACAGCCTTAACAAGCACAAGCTGTCAGTAGCTAGATTTTGCCAGAAAGGCTAGGATTATCCTAACAACTCCTCCCTTTCCACACCTGCACCCCATTTCCTTAATTTCTGGTCTTATCCCATTTTAGACTGCCCATTCCATTGTTATTATGTCAGGCCATATCCTGAGATACACCATTTTCCTTAGCCAGTGAGAAGCAATGGAATGAAATGCAAAGCTTCCTTTTCTCAGAATATAAACAAGGAAAAGCTTTTCTTCTTCAGTCCATCAAACTTGAAATCCTGAGACAAATCTGTTTGTCTTAAAAAAAATTGTACTGTTTTAAAAGAGAGACTTTGATTGATTGATTCACCAGTCTCAAACTAATGTTGAGTTGCAAATAGCAACGACATTTTTTTTTTCTACACCTTTTATTTTTTTTATCATCTTTATTGGAGTTTAACTGCTTTACATTGTTGTGTTAGTTTCTGCTGTATAACAAAGTGAATCAGTTATACGTATACTTATATCCCCATATCTTGCGTCTCCCTCCCCCCTTCCCTATCCCACCCCTCTAGGTGGTCACAAAGCACCGAGCTGTTCTCCCTGTGCTATGCGGCTGCTTCCCACTAGCTACCTATTTTACATTTGGTAGTGTATGTATGTCCATGCCACTATCTCACTTTGTCCCAGCTTACCCTTCCCCCTCCCTGTGTCCTCAAGTCCATTCTCTGTGTGTATGTCTTTATTCCTGTCCTGCCCCTAGGTACTTCAGAACCTTTTTTTTTTTTTTTTTAGATTCCATATATATGTGTTAGCATACGGTATTTGCTTTTCTCTTTCTGACTTACTTCACTCTGTATGACAGACTCTAGGTCCATCCACCTCACTACAAATAACTCAATTTCGTTTCTTTTTATGGCTGAGTTATATTCCACTGTATATATGTGCCACATCTTCTTTATCCATACATCTGTCGATGGACACTTAGGTTGCTTCCATGTCCTGGCTATTGCAAATAGAGCTGCAATGAACATTGTGGTACTTGACTCTTTTTGAGGTATGGTTTTCTCAGGGTATATGCTCAGTAGTGGGATTGCTGGGTCATATGGTAGTTCTATTTTTAGATTTTTAAGGAACCTCCATACTGTTCTCCATAGTGGCTGTATCAATTTACATTCCCACCAACAGTGCAAGAGAGTTCCCTTTTCTCCACACCCTCTCCAGCATTTGTTGTTTGTAGATTTTTTTGATGATGGCCATTCTGACCAGTGTGAGGTGATACCTCATTGTAGTTTTGATTTGTATTTCTCTAATGATTGGCGATGTTGAGCATCCTTTCATGTGTTTGTTGGCAATCTGTATATCTTCTTTGGAGAAATGTCTATTTAGGTCTTCTGCCCATCTTTGGATTGGGTTATTTGCTTTTTTGATATTGAGCTGCATGAGCTGCTTGTATATATTGGAGATTAATCCTTTGTCAGTTGCTTCAGCAACGACATTTCTAAGGGCTGTACTGCATCTTCAAATACCAGGTGATGGATGTCTGTGGAGTTTCACCAGAACAGGAGAGCTGTCACACCACTGGCTCTATTCTATATGCTCTGCTGGTTTGCTAGTTAACAGTTATGCAATATATATTTGCTCACTCTCCATGCAAACAGATCAAGATTGACACTTAATAGCTTAACATCAGATGGGAAAGAAATCTTTAGGACTCAGAAAAATATAATTTAAAACAAAGTTCTGTCTGAAAAATGATTGTTGCTCTCATCCTCTCTCAGTAGTAATACCCTCTTTCTTTACATGATTCTGTTTCAAAATCAGTAGCCCACTAACTCCTTGTGCTAAAACAAAAGGTCTAGTATTAGAGAAGAAAAGCAAATGTAGTTTCATGATTTGCTGGAGGGTGGTGATCCAGGTAATATGAGATGTATGGTAGGCAGATTTGATGGCACTTCAAAGATTCTTATGTTCTCTAGAACCTGTGAACCCCTGGCAAAAGGGATTTTGTGGATACCATTAAGGGTACAGATCTTGAGACAGGGGAAATTACCCTGGATTATGTAGGTGGACTCAATTTGATCACTCAAGTCCTTAAAAGCAGAGAACCTCTCAGGCTGCAGACAAAGAGAAATGTGACTACGTAAGGAAGATCAGAGAGACAGCAGCCTGAAAAGGATAAGATGCCCTATTGCTGGTTCTGAGATGTAAGAGCCCATGTGTAAGGACTAGAGAGAGGCCTCTAGAGGCTAAGGGTGGTCCCAGGTTGGGAACCATCAAGGAAATAGACACCAGTCCTCAACTGTGTGGAACTGAATTGTGCCAACACCTTAAATAAAAAGAAGATAGTTCCTTCCCTTGAACCTTTAAAGGAGCACGGCCCCGGGGACACATTGGATCTTATCCCAGAAGGAGCCAGGTTGAACTTCTGACCTACAGAACCCCAAAATAATAAATTTGTGTTTTAAGCAGTGCTTTTTAAGTTTGTGTAGTTTGTGGTAATTTGTTATAGCATCACTATATACCCAGTACATGATGAGTCAGCTATACATGTACTGTGTCATGCAAGCCATCCAGGCCATGGGACAGTGTTTTTTAAAAGCACTAGGGAGTCAGTCTTGAGTTTTAAGGAGGGAAATAGCTTTGTTAAAAGGTTACTGTAGAAAAGATGCTCCACACCATATGTCATTAGGGAAATAGAAATTAAAACAACAAGATATCACTACATACCTATTAGAAGAGCCAAAATCCAGAACACTGACAACACCAAATGCTGGTAAGGATGTGGAGCAAAAGGAATGCTCATTCATTGATGGAGGGAACGTAAAATAGTACAGCCACTTTGTAAAACAGTTTGGCAGTTTCTTACAGAACTAAATATACTCTTTCAAATTTTTAATTATCCATTAATTATTCAATATTCTGTTCCCAGGTATTTTATTCCCCACACTCTTTCCATACAATCCAGCCACGATGTAACTTACCCAAATGAGTTAAAAAATTATCTCCACACAAAAACCTGCACGTAGATTTTGTAGCCGCTTTATTCATAATTGCCCAAACTTGGAAGCAGCCAGGATGTCCTCCAGTAGGTAAATGAACAAGCTGTGGTCTATCCATCCAATGAAATATTACTGAGCAATAAAAAGAAATGAGCTAACAGGCCATGAACAGACACGGAGGAACCTTAAATGCATTATTACTAAGTAAAAGAAGTCAATCTGAAAAGGCTGTATACCATATGATTCCAACTATACGACATTCTGGAAAAGACAAAATTATGGAGAGAGTAAAAAAGATCACCAGTTGCTAGGAGATAGAGGAGAAGGAGGGATCAATAGGCAAAACACAGAGGATTTTTAGGGCCATGAAACTACTCTGTATCATGCTATAATGGTGGATACATGTCATTATACAATTGTCCAAACCCACAGAATATACAACACCCAGAGAAAACCCTAATATAAATTATGGACTCTGGGTGAAAATTGTATGTCAGTGTAGGTTTATAGATTATAGCAAAGGTAACACTCATGTCGGGGATTTGATAATGGGGGAGGCTATGCACGTGCGGAGGCAGGAAGTATATAGAAAAT
This sequence comes from Balaenoptera musculus, assembly GCF_009873245.2. Classification (NCBI taxonomy): domain Eukaryota; kingdom Metazoa; phylum Chordata; class Mammalia; order Artiodactyla; family Balaenopteridae; genus Balaenoptera; species Balaenoptera musculus. The sequence continues at coordinate 66,948,595 of NC_045800.1, read as the reverse complement.
CTCTGTACCTTCCACTCAATTGTGCTGTGAAACTAAAACTTCTCAAAATAAAATAAAATCTATTATTAAAAAAAAGGGTTATTGTAGTTCCTAAGAGGAATGTATGTATGGGGGAGGGGGTAGCAGGTACAAGTAAGAATAAGAAATAGGGAAATTTAAGATGAATTTTAGAGGTAGAACTATCAGACTTTATGGTGAATAAGATATGGGGATGAGTGAATGAGGGGAAGAAATCTAGGATGGCTTTTATGTTTGGGGCTTGTGCAAATTGAGCACATGATGGTACCATTTACATAGATGAGAAAGACTGGGGACACCACAGTTCTGACTGGTGATTTGGAGACCAAAATTTCCATCTTGGACTTATTAGGTTTGAAATAGCCTTGAGACATCTAGGTAGAGATGAATGAATCTGGAGCTTAGGGCTGAAGGTTAGGCAGGAGAGTCATTAACCTGTAGGTGGCTTTAAGCCAGTGGAACTGAATGATATCACCTATTTAGAGAAGTGTAAGAGTATGTGTAGGGAAAAGAGGAGAGGAGAGGAGAGGAGAGGGAAGGGAAGGGTGAGGAGGGGAGGGGAAGGGTGGGGAGGGGAGGGGGAAGGGTGAGGAGGGGAGGGGAGGGGAGGGGAAAGAGGGGAGGGGGAAGGGGGAGCGGAAAGAGGGGAGGGGAGGGGGAAGAGGGGAGGGGAGGGGGAAGAGGGGAGGGGAGGGGGAAGAAGGGAGGGAGGGAGGGGAAGAGGGGAAGAGGGGAGGGGGAAGAGGGGAGGGGAGGGAGGAAGAGGGGAGGGGAGGGGAAGAGGGGAGGGGAGGGGGAAGAGGGGAGGGGAGGGGGACGAGGGAGGGGAGGGGGAAGAGGGGAGGGGAGGGGGAAGAGGGGAGGGGGGGGAAGAGGATGAGAGGAGAGGAGAGGGGAGGATCTGAGGCATTCAAAGATTAGTGGAAAAGAATAACAAAGAGGAGGAGACTGTGAATAAGTTTTTTTTAAAATATGCATGATGTCTAGATGGGCAAGAGAGGAGGATGATTCAAAGTGGAGAAAGTAGGCAACTGTATCAAACGCTGCTAAAAGATGGGGTAAAATGAAAGCAAAGCAGTGGCTATTAGATTTGGTAACATGGAGATCTTTAAGAAAAAGAACTATTTCAATGGTGCAGTGGGGAAGAGACAGTGAAAGTAGTTCAAAGAGTGAATGGTGTATACAGAATTGGAGTTGATGCAGATACATTAAAAAGTTTATTATATAGAGGAGAACAGGGGTTGTAGTTAAAGGAAAATCCAAGGGAAGGCTTTGGGCTATTTTCATTTTTAAGATATGAGATGTCTTCTGTCTATATTTTAAGATTTGACAGGAAAAGTTATAATAAGCTATTTATCCCAGTGGAATCAGTATTTCTCTTCCAGCTTTTATTTCATTGGTTGTGCATTCCGAGATGTTAGCCATCTAATTTATCATCAAAGGAACAAATATACTTTACTTTGTTGTTACATATTAAGGTTAAACATACATATTAGGAAACACTGAAAGGATCGAGAGAACTTGAAATAAATGCTAGGTTAGGTATTTCTTCAGAAGTCAGTCTAAGTTCAGGAAAAATGGGTCTGATGGTTCTAAAAATAGCAACTCTCACAATGGAATGCCTAGTTCCAAGGAAGTCAAACTTTTACACAAATATTTAGAAAAGAATTTGAAAGGTATTTTGATCACACATTCATCATTTCTAATCATATTCTGAAAAACTTCAAACTCTGTCTTCAGTGTAAGAGAACAGTGAACATGAAACCCCCTAAAAGAATGTAACTATCTTCTTTTTGTAGGTGTCATACAATCACTTTTGTATATTTTCCATAATCTCCTTCTTTGATTCTTTTTTTGCATTGGTTTCAGAAAAAGATCCCATTTCTGCATATTTTAATAACTGGGTTACAGCATGTGATGTGGCATCAGCCACTAGGAGTCAAAGATCCAGATTTAAGTCCTGGTTTTGCCATTAACTAATCACACAATTTTAGAAAATTATTTATCCTTTCCTGAACTCTATTTTACTCATCTATTCAATGAGATTCTAAGAATTTTCCTACCTAGTCTATTAAGATTATTGTGAGGCTCATGTAAGGGTTTGTAATATTATATGAGGCTCAAATGAGATGGGCAAGCAAGGGGGGAAAGGAGGTTGAACAGGAGATAGGGAGACAGTAATGAGAGAGGATTTTTAAAACCACAGAATGCTACACAAATGTATGGAATGGTTGTATATAAATAAAGCTCATGCTAAGTCACCAATGAATTATACAAAGAAGTTTCCATTTCATTACAGCCCCTGGGCTAGAAATTTTATGTTACTATTTTCTGGGATTCCACAAATCAAGACATCTCAAGGCACGGAAAATTCAGATAAGGGAAAAAGCACTAGATTGGACATCCAGAGGCCTAAGGTTTTGTCTCAGTTCTGCCATTGCCAATTACATAACCTTGTGCATGTCACTACACCTCTCTGATCTATATTGATTTATGGTTTTGTACATGTAAAAATGTCAAAAGCAACATGTTAAAATTAATAAAATTATAAGACACATTTTTATAATGGAAATAATTGCAGTTCCTTTACATCTTTTATTTAAAAGATGAGAACCCTTATTTAAGGAAAGGAGAAGAAAAGCTTTAAGTACAATGGCAACTAAAATGGCAACTCAAACAAGATGAAATTGCTTCCGAAGCACTGATCTTTTAATTAGAGAGAATGTCAAAACGCAATGTGTTCTCTTAGCTTCATTGTTTTGGATCTGTTTCTTGTTTCCCAATAAACTGAAGAAATAAACAGTGATTTTTAAAATAAATTATGTAGCACAATTTTCCTCCAGGAAAACCAATATAGCTTAATTTTCATTAACTATATTGTAAATTGCATTGCTGTTTTGGAAAACATTCAAGAGTTCTTTTATTTATAAACCAATAGATGAGAAGAATAATACATTTAGACTGTGGCCGGCTACTTCCAAAGGGGGCTTCTTATTTGAAAAAACTAAGTAGAATTCAACAATGGTATTGTTCCTTCTAAACTTTTAAAAATGAGAAACTACTCAATATACACTTGAAACCAGAAAAAGTGGCAT